>NW_019268519.1:5632808-5657478 GCF_002738365.1 Cucurbita moschata | reverse complement strand
AAAAAAAAAAAAAAAAAAAAAAAAAAAACCTCAAATTCATTGTTCAAACTTTTTCTCTACAAAGCCCTAAGCCACTTCTTCTTTTTCCTTTTTCTTCTTTATTTTCTTCCCTTCTTTTAATTTCCAAATTAAACATCTAGCTCGAGACAAGCTAAAAATGACCAAAATGCCCCTTAGACATTGACCATTGACCGAACTTTACTCTTCCCGACATCATAAAATTTAGTTCCTAAGATCCTTAAAAAAAAATATATGTGATGTCCCACGTTGTTGGGGAGGAGAACAAACCACCATTTATAAGGGAGTGGAAACCTTCCCCTACCAGATGCGTTTTAAAGCGTTGAGGGGAAGTCCGAAAGGGAAAGTCCAAAGAGGATAATATCTGCTAGCGGTGGATACAAATTGTCACATCTCAAATTAACATATGTACAAAAATCCCAACATATCAACTTCAAGTATGCATAACACACGATAATTTATTATCAATCACATACAAACCGCTAAAAATGTTTAAAAGAGAAGCTAACTAATCGAAGAGTACTTCATCTTAATTTAATCGCTCTAGTTCCCTTTTTGGGCGGTTGTGGGCGAGGTGGGCTTCGAACTACCTTAAATAAACCTGTTAAAATGAAAGCTTAAAGTATTATAGATAGAGACATAGTTGAAACTTATGAAAAAGGTTTGTGATTTTAAAATGAATGCAGTAAGAAGAGAGCTACAAATAATGAAGTTGTTTATGCATCCTCACATAGTACAACTCTATGAGGTTATAGAGACACCAACTGCTACCTGTGTAGTGATGGAGTATGTCAAGTTTGGAGAACTTTTTTATTATATTGCGGAGAATGACAGGTTGAAGGAAGATGAAGCTCGTAGACTCTTCCAACAGGTACCATATATATCCTCTACTTCCATCATGTTTAGGACGTTTCGTTCACTCACCGACTACTCGTTTGATAACGTTCCAATTTCCCGTTTCTTGTTTTTTGTTTCTCCGTTTGTTAGAAGCAAACATGTTCGATAACTCATCTTGTTTCTCGTTTCTAAAAAAAGGCAAAATTTGAGAAACTACTAAGCACGAAACCAGAACTATTTGAGAATATTTAGTCCTGAATGTATCATATTTGACCCTTTACTACATACAAATATCTTGTATGATTGAGCATATTTAGACTTTACTTACGGTTTACCATAGGTATCATATCTGACCATTTGTTATACGCAAATATCTTGTATGATATTTAGACTTCAATTACGGTTTACTATAGGTATCATATCTGACCATTTGTTAAGGCAAATATCTTATATGATATTTAGACTTCGATTACGATTTATCATAAGTATCATATCTGACCATTTATTATACGCAAATATCTTGTATGATATTTAGACTTCAATTACGGTTTACCATAGGTATCATATCTGACTATTTATTATAAGGTAAATATCTTGTATGACATTTAACCTCCCATTACGATTTAACATAGGTGTCATAATTGACCTTTTATTATAGACAAATATCTTGTATCCAATTTTATTGCTCCTCCCATTTTCTTTGCAATTTATTTGATTCGGTAAATGATTATAAATAGAGAACTTTTACCGCCATTTAGGTGTGGTGATTTTAACAAATATTCTCATAAACGTGATCAAACGAGCCATTAAAGTTCAATTAGACATAAAATTCAATTTTATATCTAATACAGTTCATGAACTTCTTAAATATTTAGAAACAAAAATCGAAGACACAAAGTTAAAAGTTAATGATCTATTCGAGAATCATACTAGAATCATACTAGGCTTACTAAGCTTTCATCATCTGATATTGAAGATTCAAGAAAAGTGATATGAAATGATATTGAGACAGGTAATATCAGGAGTTGAGTACTGCCACAGAAACATGATAGTCCACAGGGATCTTAAGGCTGAGAATGTGCTTTTGGATACCAATTTGAATGTAAAGATAGCAGATTTTGGTTTTAGCAATGTGATGTGTGATGGGCATTTCCTGAAAACAAGCTGTGGGAGTCCTAACTATGCTGCTCCTGAGGTACAACTTCTTACCAACACCTAACCAAAACTAGTCTTCAAACCACCCTAATTTTGAATCCACAGGTTATTTCTGGTAAACTCTATGCTGGCCCTGAAGTAGACATATGGAGCTGTGGGGTTATATTGTATGCACTCTTATGTGGGTATCTTCCATTCGAGAGCGAAAACATCGCCCTTCTTTATCAAAAAATAAAGGTAACTACCGTTAGCAGATATTGTCTTCTTTCAGGCTTCCCCTCAAGGTTAGGAAGAGGTTTCCACACCCTTATAAAGAGTATTTCGTTATCCTCCCCAACTGATGTGGAATCTTACAATCCACTCCCTTTGAGGCCCAACGTCCTCGCTAGTACTCGTTCCCTTCTCCAATCGATGTGGCATCTCCCAAACCACTCCCATTTGGGCCCAGCACCCTTGCTGACACACCGCCTCGTATCCACCCCTTTTAAGACTCAGCCTCCTCGCTAGCACATCACCTGATGCCTGGCTTTGATACCATGGATAACAAATTAAGCCCACCGCTAGTAGATATTGTCTTTTTTGGTCTTTCCCTATCAGGTTTCCACACCCCTTATAAAGGGTATTTAGTTCTCCTCCCCAACTGACCGACCTCGGATGTTAAACTTTTGAGTTTGTTTCATTTTAGTCTCCCAACTTTTGAACTAAATATTATTTTGTATGAACTTTAGAACGGAGTTTATAGGATTCCGAATTTCATATCACCGGCCGCAAGAAACTTGATATCAAGGATACTTGTAGTTGATCCATTGAAACGAATAACTATTCCTCAAATTCGTCAGCATCCATGGTTTCAAGCTCATCTTCCTCGCTATTTAGCAGTGAAACCAACGGCTATCATCCAACAATTTGAAAAGGTTAGTGATTTACTTTCGAAAGCTCATGGCATTCAAAATGCATACCCATTTGTTCTTGTTAAAAGTTGATGAAACTTGTTGGGTACATAATTTGAATTACTGGTAGCATTTATGTTGGGGTTATGTGGTAGTGATTTGTTAGTAGACTGAATGTGGCTCAGTCGTGTTGACCAGAGATTCTTATATGGTATAAGAGCCGTCATGTTTTTATGTCGTATAGAGGCAAGTTTGGATATCCGTATTCCTCATAAGTAGTTAGTCAAGATCGTCCTAGTCATCTTGTGTGGAAGGAGCCCAACGACCTCATTCTTGTCTTGTCTGCAGTACTCGCTGAAAATTAGAATCATGGATTCCTCGATCTCACGTCCTTAGGTTGATTCTCATCATTCATTTTGAACTCACTTACTCATGTTAGAATGAGTGTTGAAGTCAGGAAGGGAAAGGAGCCTGCATAATATCATGGCATACATAGACACTGTAATATACGTGTTCGTACGAATCATAAGAGGGAAGTCCCCCTATGCACGTGACATACAAAATACATGAAGTCCCCATAACTTTAAATCATGACATGTATTTATGATGCAAGTCATACCTCCATTCTTTTCATGACATAGTGTTCCTACCCGGCATACATACATAATATTTGACATATTTTTCATGATTGACATACATGACTTTCTTATATGTCTCACAGGCATATAACAAACATATTAACATAATTTACATAACGTGGCATATGGAGATTCAGACATCATACAACACTAATAGTACAACATACAAAATCGATAACACATATTCTCGTGAATCAATGGACTTAAATTGGCTTCGAAACAAATGAGGGAAAAGATCCCTTGTATAATATCCAAGAGACACCTCCAAAAGACACCAAGCAAATAAGCACATGCACACCTACCATTCATATACATGAACCAAAAAGACATTCTTAGTCGAACATGTTTGGAGTCACATTTTCATCATAAATTCATGGGTTGGTGTTAAGAACGAGAAATAAAAGTGGGATTGAAAGTCCGAGAAATATAGGTGGGATCAAAAGTTCCAGTTCACTAAACATGGTATCAGAGCATCTCATTCTTAACCGTTGACTTAGTTTTATGTTCGTATGGTTTTGCAGATCGATGAGGATGTTCTCCAAAGAGTGGTTCTGATGGGGTTTGACAGGAACACACTGATTCAATCTATTCAAAATAGAACTCCAAATGAGGTTTTTTCTTAACTAAATGATTAAGCTTAATATCTATTATAGTAAATATGTTATTATTTCCACTTTGTTTTAGGGAACTGTCTCCTACTATTTGCTGCTGGGCGATCGGTTCCCTATCTCTGATGGCTATCTTGGTGCCGAGGCTCAAGAATCAATGGTAAGTTCATTAGCTTTGAGTTCATAAACTTTGACATAATAGTCACCAACCTCAAACAAATGTTATGTTTAGGAACCGAACCATACGCGTCCACTTGCTGCCACACTGCCTTCTTTCGAACGTAGGAATGATGAAGTTGTGGGCATCACTCCTCAGATTCCCGCTGATGGGAAGTGGGCTCTTGGATTACAGGTTTGTTTATCTTTTTATAAACGTTTCAAAATTAGTTTTTAGGTAGAAATTCAATAGATTATTACTTAAAACAATCTAATGGTAACTAAAACTGTGATATCTCACATCGGTTGGAGAGAGAAACTACTACGTAATAGACCAAAACAGATAATATTTGCTAGTAGTGAACTTGAATTGTTATAAATAGTATTAGAGTCGATGGTTTTTGGTGGTGTGTATTTGGTAGGCTAAAGCAAACCCACGCGATATAATGATAAAGGTGCTTAAAGTGCTGCAAGAACTGAATGTGTGTTGGAAGAAGATTGGTGATTACAGTATGAAATGTAAGCTAACAACTGATACTCCAACTCATCACCAACCACTGCCTGCTAATTTTGCATTCAACAAACATTCAATACTTTTGGAGCTCAATAATGTCACCATACTACAGAATGTGGTCAAGTTCGAACTCCAGGTATGCCTTAATTTCATACTCATTTTTCAAATCGTTATAAAGCGTCTATTTTCATGGGCTAGCCTTGGTATTGCATGATCCTAGTCGTTGCTTTCTGTTCATATAATGCATGCAACTCTAGTTGTTAGTGTTGGTGACAATAGAAAACTGAAGTGAGATTGAGAGGAGGAGTGATTTGAATGATGGGGAGGGAGGTCGGAGGATTCCCGGAGTTGGTTGAGATTTTTGTGGATGAAATTGAATTCACCCCTCCTTCTCTTCCGTAGTAACTAATTCAAACTTCTATTATTAGCTTCAACACCCTCTCTTAAACTGAATTATGCGGAAATCAGTTGAGGACTTCACTTCATCTTCTTGATATACATCTTGGATTCTGCACATCCCCATCTTTCTTCTAAGCTTCTCGAACAATGGTTGTTTCAAGGGCTTTGTGAGTAGGTCTGCGATTTGTTCATCACTTCGGCAAAAATTGAGTTCAATAATGCCTTCTTTACACAAATCACGCAAGAAATGAAATCGAACATCGATGTGCTTGCTCCTTCCATGCAACACAGGATTTTTAGACAACTTAATAGTTGACATATTATCACAATATATAACTATCGTACCTGGTAGCTTCTGATTAAGAATTTCAAGCATTTTTCTTAACCAAATTGCTTGGCACGAGCATGCTGCTGCTGCCACAAATTCTGCTTCTGTAGTTGAGAGTGTTACAATAGGTTGCTTCTTTGAAGACCAGCAAATAGCTCCTGAACTCATCATGAAAATACTTCCTGAAGTACTTTTACGATCGTCTATATCACCTGCATAGTCGCTATCTGTATAGCCAATCCTCTCCGGATCATCTCCTTTCTTGTAGAATACCCCCAAATCAAAGGTTCCTCTCACATAACGAAGTATCCTTCTTGCTGCATTGAGATGTTTTTCCGTTGGATGCTCCATGTAACGACTTATCATACTAACCACATACATGATGTCTTGTTGAAGTTAGGTACATCAAACTTCCCACAATTTGTTTGAAGTACCTATTATCCACCTCTTGCTCGTCAATATCCTTGTGCAACTTTAAACCCAATTCTGATGGAGCTCCAAATATGCGCTCATCCAATTTAAATCTTTCAAGTAATTCTTGAGCATACTTCTTCTGACAGATAAAGTTACCTGCGGGAGTTTGAGTAACTTCTACTCCAAGAAAATATCTCATCAAGCCAAGATCTGTCATTTTAAATTCCTTCATCATGCTCTTCTTAAAAAATTCAAACATTTCTTCATTATTGTCAGTAAATATTAAATCATCAACGTATAAGCAAATAATGATAATGTTACCTCCCTTTTCAGTTTTCACATACAACGTATGTTCATACGGGCATTTAGTGAATCCCATCTTTTCAAAATGAGAATCAATGCGACTGTACCATGCCCTCGGAGCTTGCTTCAAACCGTACAAAGCTTTCTTCAACTTGTATACTTGTTCCTCTTTGCCTTTTTGAACAAAACCTTCTGGTTGCTCCACATATACTTCTTCTTGAAGCTCTCCATGTAAGAAGGCCGATTTCACATCAAGTTGATAAATAGGCCAAGATTTCTGTGCTGCAATAGAAATTATGAGCCTGATAGTGTCTTGACGTGCCACTGGTGCAAATACCTCCTTATAATCAATTCCATACTTTTGCTTGTATCCTTTTGCAACAAGTCGCGCCTTGTACTTATCCACCTCACCGTTTTCATTCAACTTGGTTTTGAAAACCCATTTTACTCCGATTGTTTTCTGCCCTCTAGGAAGATCAGTGAGCTCCCAAGTCTTGTTCTTCTCTATGGATTTGATTTCACTGTCCATAGCTTCCTTCCATTTCTTCTCCTTTCCTGCTTCTTCATAGACAATTGGATCACTATCCATAAAGAATGCAAAATAACCACTATCACTTGATTCATAGTCCATCTCATAATCAATCATCCAGTTTGGTCTCTTTCTTGTTCTTGGATGTCTTTGATTATGATCATGATCTTCTTCTACTGGTTCTTCTTGTTGAGCTTGTGATGAGCTCTCTCCATGCTCATAGTGAGGCTGAATAGGGGCTTCAGTTTGTTCTTCTCCAAGATCTACAGGAATCTTTTGATTCACAGTGATCTTTTCTTCCCATGTCCCAGTCTTCTTTTCGTCAAAGACTACATCACGACTTACCACCACCTTCATTGTCAAAGGATTGTAGAGCTTGTACGCCTTAGAGGTCTCGCTTACTCCAAGGAACACACACTTCAAACTCTTGTCCTCAAGTTTCTTCCTTTTCTCATCAGGAACGTGTGCATATGCTATGCACCCAAAGATTCTAAAGTGGTCTACTGCAGGTTTTCTTCCACTCCATACTTCTTGTGGAGTCATATCTCTAACAGAAAAAGTAGGGCTCCGGTTGAGAATGTGAACGGACCACACAATAGCTTCTGGCCAGAATTCCTTCGGGACTTCTTCTTTATTTAGTTAACTTCGAACCATGTTGAGAATGGTCCTATTTTTCCTTTCGGCCACACCATTTTGTTGTGGTGTATATGCTGTTGTTAGCTGCCTACGTATGTCCTTCTCTTCACAAAATTGAATAAACTCTTTCGAGCAGAATTCTCCACCTCTGTCAGTTCTTAAAGCCTTGACTCCTCTTCCAGTTTCCGTCTTCATAGTAGCACAAAATTTTTTGAAGCAATCAAAGGCTTCTGATTTGGTGTGCAAGAAATAAGTCCATGTTTTTCGACTAAAATCATCGATGAGGGTCATGAAATATTTCTTGTTACCATTTGATGCTAGAGAGATGGGACCACATATGTCCGAATGAATCAACTCCAAAATTGCTTGAGCTCTTCTTGATTTTTCGGATGGAAAAGAGTTTCTTTCATGTTTTGCTACTACACAGCTCTCGCAAATTTCTGTTGGTGGAGTAATATCTGGCAACCCAGTTACCATCTTTTTTTAGGACAACGTCTTTAATCCTTTGAAGTGTAGATGACCATACCTAAAATGTCAAAGCCAAGTGGTATCTTCTTTCTTCACCATCAAACTTTTGGCAACGATATTTAACGTCAACGGATATAGACGGTTGGTGGTCATCTTCATCTTAGCAATCGATCCTCTTTTGGAGTCATAAATTTCACATTCATCATTTTGGAATGTGATCACATACCCCTTTTCTTGTAACTGACCGATACTAAGTAAGTTGGCCTTCAGATCAAGAATGTAGAATACATTAGAAATAGACTCTACAAAGCATTTCTAGTCTTGATATCTATGGTTCCTTTCCCCATCACTTGGAGAGTTGAATTGTTGCCAAGAGAAACCGTAGTATAAAAATTTTCATCTAGAGTTGAGAAGAATTTCTTACAACCTGTCATATGATTGCTGCATCCAGAGTCTACGACCCATACACCTTGATCTGCAACCTTCATAGCATGGAATGACATTAATAATGTTTCTTCTTCTCTTCTCTCCACAAAATTGGATTGATCTCTTTTCTCCTTTTGGAGCCTGGTATAGCATTCATTTTTGTAATGTCCAAGGCGTCCACATCTGTAACATTCCACCTTAGACTTGTCAAAGTGTCTCTTGCCTTTGTTGTCATAATCGTTTTTGACTAGGTTTGCTGACCTGCCAACATCTCCACTTCTTTCTCGACTGTCTCTCTCATGACCTCTGCCTCTTCTTTGCCATCTACCTCTAGAGCTTGAAGTTTCACTTGGTGTGGATATCTTTAAGGTTGTCATCTCCTCTATTGCACTTGTACGATTGAGCCTCTGCTCATGTACTAACAGGGAGCTTTGGAGTTCATCTATTTGCATCTCTTCGACATTGTTTGCTTCTTCGATAGAACATACAATGTAATCAAATTTTGGAGTTAGTGATCGCAAAATCTTTTCTACGACCGCAACATCTGTGATTGAACCACCATGCATCCTCATTTTACTTGCAAGACTTATAACCTTGCCAATATAATCATTTACCGTTTCTCCCTTTTGCATTTGGAGAATTTCAAAGTCTCTCCGAACTGCCTGTAGTTGAGCACGTTTTACTCTCGTTGAGCCTTGATACTTCCTCCTTTGATACTCTCGCCTTCATTTGGCTCTTCATAACCCGTTTCCACCATATCAAAGAACTCCTTTGATCTGAGAAAATTTTCCATCAACATCGTCCAATGATCATAGTGACCATCGAACCTCGAGATGGCGGGCTGAACGTAGTTCTCAACTTGATTTTCTGTTGCCATTTTTTACTGCTGCAAGATTGCTCTGATACCAGTTGTTGGTGACAACAGAAAACTGAAGTGAGATTGAGAGGAGTGATTTGAATGATGGGGAGGGAGGTCCGCTGCAAGATTGCTCTGATACCGGTCGTTGGTGACAACAGAAAACTGAAGTGAGATTGAGAGGAGTGATTTGAATGATGGGAAGGGAGGTCCTTTTATAGGGGATTCCTGGAGTTGGTTGAGATTTTTGTGGATTCCTGGGGTTGGTTGAGATTTGTGTGGATGAAATTGAATTCATATAGAGGGGATTCCTGGAGTTGGTTGATTTTTGTGGATTCCTGGAGTTGGTTGATTTTTGTGGATTCCTGGAGTTGGTTGATTTTTGTGGATTCCTGGAGTTGGTTGATTTTTGTGGATGAAATTGAATTCATATAGAGGGTATTCCTGGAGTTGGTTGAGATTTTTGTGGATTCCAGGGGTTGGTTGAGATTTGTGTGGATGAAATTGAATTCATATAGAAGGGATTACTAGAGTTGGTTGAGATTTTTGTGGATTCCTGGAGTTGGTTGAGATTTTTGTGGATGAAATTGAATTCATATAGAGGGGATTCCTGGGGTTGGTTGAGATTTTTGTGGATGAAATTGAATTCATATAGAAGGGATTACTAGAGTTGGTTGAGATTTTTGTGGATTCCTGGAGTTGGTTGAGATTTTTGTGGATGAAATTGAATTCATATAGAGGGGATTCCTGGAGTTGGTTGAGATTTTTGTAGATAAAATTGAATTCACCTCCTCCTTCTCTTCGTCAGTAACACTTCAAACTTCTATCTCCTCCTTCTCCTTCTCTTCGTCAGTAACACTTCAAACTTCTATCTCCTCCTTCTCCTTCTCTTCGGCAGCAATACTTCAAACTTCTATCTCCTCCTTCTCCTTCTCTTCGGCAGCAATACTTCAAACTTCTATCTCCTCCTTCTCCTTCTCTTCGGCAGCAAACTTCTATCTCCTCCTTCTCCTTCTCTTCGGCAGTAACACTTCAAACTTCTACTCCTCCTCTTCGGCAGTAAGACTTCAAACTTCTATCTCCTCCTTCTCTTCGGCAGTAACACTTCAAACTTCTATTATTAGCTTCGCAGTAAGACTTCAAACTTCTATCTCCTCCTTCTCTTCGGCAGTAACACTTCAAACTTCTATTATTAGCTTCGCAGTAAGACTTCAAACTTCTATCTCCTCCTTCTCCTTCGCAGTAAGACTTCAAACTTCTATCTCCTCCTTCTCCTTCGCAGTAAGACTTCAAACTTCTATCTCCTCCTTCTCTTCGGCAGTAACACTTCAAACTTCTATCTCCTCCTTCTCTTCGGCAGTAACACTTCAAACTTCTATCTCCTCCTTCTCCTTCTCTTCGGCAGTATCACTTCAAACTTCTACTCCTTCTCTTCGGCAGTAAGACTTCAAACTTCTATCTCCTCCTTCTCTTCGGCAGTAAGACTTCAAACTTCTATCTCCTCCTTCTCTTCGGCAGTAAGACTTCAAACTTCTATCTCCTCCTTCTCTTCGGCAGTAAGACTTCAAACTTCTATTATTAGCTTCGCAAACTTCTATCTCCCCCTTCTCTTCGGCAGTAAGACTTCAAACTTCTATTATTAGAATCAACAGTTAATTGGGTCGGTTCAATGGTTCTATATAACGTTGGAGTCCCGCATTAGTTAACTAAAGGAAAGACCCCAAGTATATAAATAAGGAACACTATCCCGAAAATTTTATTTCGATCCAATCTAAAACTATTAGTATGAGATATTTTGAGAAAACTAAAAGAAAAGTAATGGGAGCTTGAGGTGAACAATATCATATTCATGTAGAGGTTCATTGTTCGTATCATATACTATGATCATGTTCGTAACCCAACGTGAGAATACTTTATTATTGATAATTTGATTTGTATGATATCAAAACATGATGGTAACTTGATATTAATTTCTTCCTTTGTTATTGCACAGCTATATAAAATGCCTGAGGAAAAGTACGTGGTTGATCTACAAAAGATCCAAGGCCCCGAGTTTCTATTCTTAAATCTTTGTGCTACCTTCATTTCTCAACTTCGAGTCGACTGAACTATGTAATAACACAATTTTATATCACTCAAGATCTAGTTATACTCTAATCAAATAAGTTGTATTTATATGTTACTATAAACATACTTGAGATTATGACGCTCAAGCACAGAGTATGGCTGAAATGAGAGTGAACTTGAAACTATGTAGGATCAACAAAAATTTACGAAAACTTTTAGTCAAAACTCATTATAATTCCGAATAACACGAACAAAGTAATTAGCTAAAGGATAGTACCACCCTCCATTGCGAGGAGGAATTTGTTGAACAAGATTGCAGCTAAGCCGACGAAGGATCATTTATGACACCCATGAAATCATCTTTGATGGTTCCAACACAAAACTGCAAACCAACCCAATAGTGTTAATAAATGACACAACAAAGTAAGCATAAGCTCGACTCGATTCAGTAAGCTCTTAGCTTGTTAAATCGTATGGTTCAACCAAAAACTTAAAAGAATAGGTAAAGAAACTTGAAATCATGGTCGTGATTGGCGTACAATTTCAGTAGCATCTACTCGAGTCCCGATTATCTTTAATCGAACTTCGCTATCTTTTTGGATCTTAACCTATAAGAAAACTTAAGTAATTTATAAGCAAATTTAACGTAATAAGAGAGCATTAGTTTTTTATGTTTAAGAAATATACTGATCCATCTGAAGTGGTATAGTTTGGGATATCTCCGGATTGAAATTCCATATCATCTGGAATCAACTGAAATAGAAGATATTAGATGAGTTGATTGAACATACACCCTTAATGATGTGTAATTCAACATGACACAAGAAAGTTGAGTAAGAAAAGGTATTAGCTCGCTCAAACACTTCACTATGATCAATATCTTCAGTAGCATGCTCTTACTTTGCCTTTTTCGAGACAATTTCTCCTTTACTTCGATCCTACCCTAATCTTATGTGGCAGGACTCTCAATTGAGATAAGCTATGACTCTCCAACAAGAACCATTTATAAGGATATCGATGACATCCAAACTTGAAGACAAAATCTATGGCAATACAAGCACTACCAAACTCACTTAGGGACATAAAATTCCTTTTCATTTCCCTCTTTTGTCCGACCCTTGTTACATGGAAAAGTCTACTATTCTAACGAGGCTGTCTCCATTATATTCGATCATGACTATCTCCATTATATTCGATCATGACCCATTTTCAGGACATTAATTACTAAATACACATTACACAACGAGGTACAAAAAGTTCAATAGCTACAAGAAACTCTATCTAAACACCACAAGCACACATATTAAGATTAAATTCATAGATTTCATGAAATTACTAAGAAAAAAAGCAAGATATTTGGTGATTTGAAGAAACATCCTTACATGATTAGAAACAAAAATCTGAATGGGTCCAGCTTCAGCAAAGAAACCCATCTACATAATACTCGCATTAGAGCCGTTATATTCATACTCATCACTAAAAACAAACTCACAAGTGTTAGACGAATAGGACTCTCCACACTGGTATGATATTGTCCACTCTGAACATAAGCTCTAGTAATTAAAGCAATAGAGATAGTATTCTTTGATTATAAACCCATGATTTATGTACCCACCTTGTTTACCATAGAAACAAAAGCTTCCAAGATTTCGCCCTTGAAAGGCCGAAACACAACACATTGATACTTAACAGGAAAGGTCACAAACCCCGTGCCATCACGAATCAACCCTTTTCCCACTTTCTCGATGCCCGTAATCGCCACTACAAAACCATGCCGTCCGCTGCGCCAAATCTAAACATGAAACCACCAAATTCTACGTAGAATTGAACAAAAACAAACAAAGAGTTAGAAGAAGAAACCTGCAAGTGCCCTCCACCTCTTTCATGAGCTTGGTTACGAGGCTGTCGCGGAGGCCACGCCCGAAGTGCCGTGGATGCAGCTGCGTGTTCCTCTCCAACACAATGTGGAAGAACATTATGGGGTTCCCTCTCGGCGATGAGCGGCTGCCGGCGTTGGCTCTGTCAATTAAACCAACTCAACAAACTAACTCAACACGACTCGGTCTTTGTGTATACATCACACTTTTTTTCTATAAATAAACAGTCATCCAACTAAATTAAAATCCAAAATTAATGAACTTTTTATTATTTCAGTTAACTCAATCAAATTTATCTTAATTTTACTAATTTCAGTTTAATTTACCCAAATTAGATCTCCAACCACTTTAATTAATTCAATCCAAATCAATTTAATTCTCCTAATAATTATAATATACTTTCTCACAAAATTTCATTTCATTATCTTTTCAACTAAATTTATTCTTAAAAAAATATAAATTAAATACCATAAATTATTTTAGCACAAAAAAAAACAAACTTATTGGGCTTATTAAATATTTATCAATATTTTTATTTTGAATTGCAAAATTTTGCTTAATTTAGTTTAATAATTTTTAGTATTTAAATTATAATTTACCTATTGTAACATTAAATAAAAATAATAAAATAGCTTGGTATATTCTCAAAATGCCTCGTAACAATGGAGATATTATTCCTCCCTTATAAATTCATGATCTTCTGGAGATATTATTCCTCACTTATAAATTCATGATCTTCTACTAAATTAACACGTGGGACTCACTCTCAATAATCTTTAACAATCGACAACAGCTTCCTTCTTTCAAGCTTTAAGCTGTTAGAAAAAAAAATTGTCCTCTGTTCTCAAAGTTTAATAGATTAGAAAAACTAGTCTAAGATTCTTAGTGATTTTTGTACTAATCTTTTTATTTTTAAAATCCATAAGTGGTTCAATGTGAGTCTTCATAGCTCGTGAATTTTAAAATTCTGCAAAGTCGTAAGGCCATGTATGGGAGCTGACGCTTGCCCAGTGTTAGAAGGTCAAGGAAGTTGGTGACCTGATGACAGGGGAGCCGGCGACCGAAACCTCGATGGATAACAGCCGTAACTATAACAGTTCTAAAGTAGCGAAATTCCTTGTTGGGTAAGTTCCGACTCGCACAAAAGGTGTAACGATCTGGACACTGTCTTAAAAAGAGGTACGGTGAAATAGACATGTGAAGATGGGGACTAAAGAAATGGTTAAGTTAATAAATTAAGGTTAGGTAGGTGAATTATTAAAGGAAAAAAATGTTTAGTATAAAAGAGTAGAATTTTAAGCAAGACTGGATTTCGTGGCTCATCTCCGCCAGTTCCTCCTGCTTGGTGGCGCATTATCGTTACCAGAAGCACTTCCCTTCCTCCGTGTCTCTTTCTCTTTCTTACGTTCTCTGTTTTTTTTATTGCATAATTTCCAAAACCCATCGCCATTTTTGGCGTTACCAGCTAACTCTGTTTGCCTTTGCCTGTCCTCAGTTACAAGACAAAATTCATTCCCTACGCATCTTCCCTCTCTCTGATACCCTTCTTCTACCAATTTCTCATACCCAATTCACCCATTAATCCCATTAATCCTTCCAAACTGGTTCCCATTTCATACAAGAGCTGAGTTCAGCTTCCGGAAGCTCTGTTTTCGCCCCTTTTGTTCTTCCTTTTACAATTATGGCTTCTGGGGTTCTTTTTCCTTCTGTTTTCTTCACAAGAAAGCATAGCAACAACCGCGGTTTTGGACTTCCTGCTCGTAATTCCGTGGTGGGTCGAAGATTCTTGGTTCGATCCTCCTTGGATACAGATGTTTCAGATATGAGTGTTAATGGTAATTGGGTTTTCCTGTACTGTGAATTGTGCTTTTCCATGTTTGATTTATGTGCTACCAAATGGTGAATTGCAATACCTCTGTTTTGGAATCTGAAAATTTTGTGAAGTTGGGATTAGGGTTGTCTATGTTATAAAATCTTGATGGCTCATCTTGAATTCACAGCTCCCAAAGGGTTGTTTCCCCCTGAACCTGAACGCTATCGAGGACCCAAATTGAAAGTTGCTATTATTGGAGCTGGGCTTGCAGGGATGTCGACGGCTGTTGAGCTTTTGGATCAAGGCCATGAGGTTCAGTTTATCATCTTCCCCTTCACTGTCTGCTTCAACACCTTGTATTAATAATAGTAGCTATTGCTTCATAGCAAGGGTGAGTTTAGGATGAGTTTTGGCAAAAAAAATGCTTTGAAATAAGAACACTTCTTCTATAAGTACTTTTGGAAGAATCATGGCACTTTTAAGTGTTACTTTCTGGTATCTTTACATAGTTTGAGAATTTTGAAGAGTATTTTTAGGCTTATCCTTCTAAAAGTCATCCCAAACGCACCCATTTGGGCATAGATGTTTACCTGTTAATTTAAGCATGTTCAAAATGATTATGCAGTTCAACAATATCAGTATCAAGTGCGTCTTTTGTGATTCCAGGTTGATATATATGAATCGAGAACCTTCATCGGTGGGAAGGTCGGTTCGTTTGTGGATAAACGTGGAAACCATATTGAAATGGGGCTACATGTATTCTTTGGATGTTACAACAATCTTTTTCGTTTAATGAAAAAGGTGAAGACAGTTTGCTTTATTGATTAACAGTATGACATTTGAATATTTATGATTCGTTTTCTCTCTTAAACGTTGGCGTTTACTAGAAACTATTGTGTATGTCAAGCTTGGGTATAGTATTTATCTTTAAATGTTCTTTGTGACTCGTGATGGATGATAGTCAAGAATAAATGGTCGAGTTGTTTTAAATGTTCTTTTCGATGTAGAACTTGAAATTAAGAATGCTGATTTAGTACCAATGGCTGTTTCTAGAATATATATGGCAACATGTGAGATTCCATATCGTTGAAGAGGGAAACGAAGCATTTCTTATAAGGGTGTGGAAACCTCTCTCTAGCAGATGCGTTTTAGGGGAAGCCCAAAGAGGACGATATCTGCTAACGGTGGGCTTGGGCTGGTACAAATGGTATCGGAGCTAGTCATCGGGCGCGAGGATGTTGAGCTCCATAGGGGGGTGGATTGTGAGATCCCACATCGGTTGGAGAAGGGAACGAAGCATTCCTTATAAGGGTGTGGAAACCTCTCCCTAGCAGACAGGTTTTAAAACATTAAGGGGAAGCCCAAAGAGAACGATATCTGCTAGTGGTGGGCTTGGGCTATTACAAATGGTATCAGAGCTAGTCATCGGGTGCGAGGATGCTGAGCCCCATAGGGGGGTGGATTGTGAGATCCCACATCAGTTGAAGAGGGGAACGAAGCATTCCTTATAAGGGTGTGAAAACCTCTCTCTAGCATACGTGTTTTAAAACCTTGAGGGAAGCCTAAAGAGGACAATATCTGCTAGCGGTAGGCTTGGGCTTGGGCTTGGGCTGTTACACCACATATTCTCCAACTTGTTGCCAATGATATGAGATGTGCTTTTCTTACCGTTAGTTGTACATCTTATCTAATAATATGTTCGAGATTAGGTTGGCGCAGAGAAGAACCTACTTGTGAAGGATCATACTCATACTTTTGTAAACAAGGGAGGCGAAATTGGAGGTAGAGTTCAAGTCTTATTCTCAACAAAATTTTCTTCATTTCATGAATGGTTTTTGCTTTCTTGGGAATATGATATGAAAATCTAATAAACTTCTACATCCTCAGAACTTGATTTCCGCTTTCCTGTTGGAGCTCCCATACATGGAATTCGAGCTTTCTTGGCCACGAATCAGCTTAAGGTAATGACATCCGTAGCCACTAACCTTAAACATCATTTTAATGTTTTTTTATTTATTATTATGAGTACGATCTTTTTAATACTACGTATGCTTCGATGTTGTTTCGACCTTTTTTTCCGCTCTTGTTTAACTAGGAGTCGATACGAAAGTGATGAGAATGGACAAAGTCTAATTATCTTTCTGTTATTTATAATTTCTTCAATAAAAAAATGATGATCTCATTATTCTAGCATCACGGATATTTATCTGACATTTTTTCCGAATCATATTATTCAGACGTACGATAAAGCAAGAAATGCTGTGGCGCTTGCCTTAAGTCCAGTCGTCAAGGCTCTTGTTGATCCAGATGCTGCAATGAAGGATATTCGAAATTTGGATAGTGTGAGAATGCTCTCTTCTTTCCTGCTATATATATAAAAAAGTACCATGTTCGTGTTTTAGGGGGAAACGTTGTTTTCCTATCGTCTTTCATGACTATATTGGCCTGATTGATATCTATATTCGATACTCGTGGTTAGTGATGATATAAACTAAAACTTCGTTAAAGCTCTATGATTCTAAATGCTCGCTGTTTCAATCATACAGATAAGCTTTTCCGAGTGGTTCATGTCTAAAGGTGGCACACGTGCGAGTATCCAGAGAATGTGGGATCCAGTTGCTTATGCTCTCGGCTTTATCGATTGTGACAACATCAGTGCCCGTTGTATGCTCACTATTTTCTCGTTGTTCGCTACTAAAACTGAGGCTTCTCTATTACGCATGCTAAAAGGTTCTCCAGACGTTTTCTTAAGTGGTCCCATACGAAAGTATATCACGGACAGAGGGGGCAGGTATATATGACTTCAGTTATGTTCTAATTCAGTACTTGTGGCTGGTTTTCTTGTTCCGATTCATTTGGACATCGTTTCCCTGCTCGAACAGATTCCATCTAAGGTGGGGATGTAGGGAGGTACTTTATGACAAATTTGCAGATGGAGAAACTTATATATCAGGACTGGCAATGTCTAAGGTGAAATCAAATGCTTCCATTTGCATCTTTTCTATGTGTTATCCCGAACAGGGCGGAACTCGGAATATAGTATTCATCTCGATCATTGTCACATACTTTGGAGAACTTATAGTGTTCATCTCGATCATTATTTTGGTCGGATATGTCGCTTTTTAGACCAAAATATAGGCAGAAGTAATGGGACTGATAATTAATGCTTAATGAACTCTGTTTTGTCTCAGGCCACGAATAAGAAAATTGTGAAAGCTGATGCTTATGTTGCAGGTTTGTGCTTTACCATATTTCTTTCCTCTTTTCTTATTTTTAATTTTGAAAATAAACTATACCATTTGATGACAGCATGTGATGTCCCTGGAATCAAAAGATTGATCCCATCTCAATGGAGGGAATGGGAGTTCTTTGATAATATTTACGAGCTGATCGGAGTTCCTGTTGTCACCGTCCAACTTAGGTACAACGGATGGGTTACAGAGATGCAAGATCTAGAACGTTCGAGGTGGTTCTCAATAAGCTATTTGACAATATTGTTGTCTTTGTTTTCTATTTTTAGAAAATCATTCCGTAAGATCCAATATCGGTTGAAGATGGGAACAAAGCCTTCCTTATAAGAGTGTGGAAACCCCTCCCTAGTAGATGCGTTTTAAAATTTTGAGGAGAAGCCCAGAAGGGAAAGCCAAAAAATGACAATATCTACTAACGGTGGGCTTGGGCTGTTATAAATGGTATCAAAGCCAGACACCAGGCAATGTGTCGCCAGACACCAGGCAATGCATCAGCGAGGACACTGGGCCCTCAAAGGGGTGGATTGTAAGATCCGATATCGGTTGGAGAGGGGAACGAAGCATTCCTTATAAGAGTGTGGAAATCTCTCCCTAGTAGACGCATTTTAAAATCTTGAGGGGAAGCCCGAAAGGAAAAGCCAAAAAATGACAATATCTGCTAGCAATGAGCTTGGGGTGTTACAAATGGTATTAGAGCCAGACACCAGGCAGTGTGCCAGTGAGGGCACTAGGCCCTCGAGGGGGTGGATTGTAAGATTCGATTTTGGTTGGAGAGGGGAACGAAGCATTCCTTATAAGGATGTGGAAACCTCTCCCTAGTAGATGCGTTTTAAAACGTTCAGGGAAAGCAATCTACTAGCAGTGGGCTTGGACTGTTCCACATTCTTATTTACAAAATCATTGTGAAATGGCTCGAAGGTTGTTATCGTTCTATATTTTCATGGATTTTCTTCACTTTGGAGTGTAGGCAGTCCAGGCAAGCTGTGGGGTTGGATAATCTCCTTTACACTCCAGATGCAGATTTCTCATGCTTTGCAGATTTAGCGCTAACCTCTCCAGAGGATTACTACATTGAGGGACAGGGATCATTGCTTCAGTAAGAGATCTTTTACTCTTAACATTATACTTTTTAATAACTTAATCCTTTGTTTATAGACAATTTTGGGGATGTTCCTAAAATCGAGAAACAAGAAACACGAACAATTTGCCGAATGCACACGTTTCTGATAATTGAAAACGAGAAACATGAATGTTTACTAAAATGATGAAATACTCTGATTTCAAAGTCACTTCCATTTTCAGATGTGTCCTGACGCCTGGGGATCCTTACATGCCATTGCTAAATGATGAGATTATAGCAAGAGTGACAAAACAGGTGTGGTTTTTATTTAGACTCTTCTATGGAAGTGCTTTGGAAGTACTTTTGCCTGTTTTCAATTGTTTTCTCACAGAGTATTGCATGTGCTTTTGGCTTTTTCCTAAGGCACTATTAAATTACTTCAAAAACATGATGCATTTGAGTGGGGAGTATAACCAAAAGAACTCTCATATGTAGCCAAAGTTATTTTTAATAGCGTGTTGAATTTCATGTACTCTCTGTAAGATCCCACATCAGTTGGAGAGGGGAATGAAACATTCTTTGTAAAGGTGTGGAAATCTCTCCCAGCAGACGCGTTTTGTTAGCGGCGGGCTTAAACTGTTACAAATGGTATCAGAGCTAGTCACTGGACGGTGTGAGGCACTTGTTGGAGTAGGGCTAGACCCTCTCTATAGTAAACGCGTTTTAAAACCTTGAGGGGAAGTCCATAAGGGAAAACCTAAAGAGGACAATATTTGCTAGCGGTGGGGTTGGGCTGTTACAAATAGTATTAGAGCCAGTCACTGGACAGTATGAGGCACTGGTCGGAGTAGGCTAGACCCTCTCCATAGTAGACGTGTTTTAAAACCTTGAGGGGAAGCTCGGAAAGGAAACCGAAAAATAACAATATTTGCTAACGGTATGCTTGGGTTGTTACAAATGGTATCAGAGCTAGTCACCGGACAGTATGAGGTACTAGTCGAAGTAGGGGCTAGACCCTCTTCATAATAGGCACGTTTTAAAAACCATGAGGGGAAGTCCAAAAAAGAAAGTCTAAAGAGGCCAATATTTGCTAGTGGTGAGCTTGAGCTGTTACAAATGGTATCAGAGTCATCCAGAAGAGGTTTCCTCAAAGAGGACAATATCTGCCAGTCGTGGGGTTGGGCTTGGGCTGTTACAAATGGTATCAGAGCCAGTCACCGGACGGTGTGAGGCACTGGTCGAAGTTGGGCTAGACCCATTCCATAGTAGACGCGTTCTAAAACATTGAGAGGAAGCTCGAAAGGAAAAATCCAAAGAGGACAATATCTGCTAGTGGCGGGATTGAGCTGTTACAAAAACGCCACATATATATATATATATTTTTCGTACTTTCTCCTAGTCTACACTTGCTATAGATATCGACTTAACTTCATACATGATTCGCTCGTTTTACATAAGGTCTTGGCTTTATTCCCATCCGCACAAGGTCTAGAAGTTACATGGTCATCGGTTGTGAAGATCGGACAGTCTCTATACAGAGAGGCACCCGGCAAAGATCCGTTTCGACCGGATCAGAAGACACCCATTAAAAACTTCTTCCTCGCCGGATCATACACAAAACAGGTATGTCTTTCTACATTTGTTCATCAAGTTCGAACTCCATCAAGCCAAGTTATGTGAAGGAAAACCATACTTTGTTGTGTATATGTATGTGTAGGATTACATAGATAGCATGGAAGGAGCAACTCTGTCAGGGAGGCAAGCTTCTTCATATATATGTGAAGCTGGTGAGGAATTGATGATGCTAAGAGAGAAGATTGATGCCTTTGATTCTGAAACTGCCAAATTAAGTGATGAACTAAGTCTAGTTTAGTCTCATCTAAATTCATTCTTAGCCACTAAACAAACGTGTATAATGTAATATCACCACCATAGTAAAATTATAAGGCTAGGTCAGCTGATTCCCTTGTAACGCCACTCATACCACTCTCCCTCTCTTTCTCTCATCTCTTTAAATGACATGGCTGATCTTGTCTCTCGTATTCTCTTCGTTCCTCGATGCTAATTAGGTGGTTTCCAAGTAATTTTTGTGAAAAAACTTACTGACTTGGATTTTAAAAAAGAAACCGAGTTTTACTAGGCCTAATGTAGAAGTAAAGTACAAGTTACTCACCGTTACTATCGTTTATGGATTTTTTATATGATATGAGATATCTATATTAGGAAAAGAGTAGCCCTTACATCAAGGAGCAATCCTCAAGTGGAGCCCATTTGGTCACACGATGGTCAAGATAGATGAGTATCATGATTCGACCGAAGAGGACAATGCACCATCTAACACAATGAGCTTTCAATGACAACAAGTGTGACAATAGCAACGCGCCTTCAAAGGCGATGTTACCATTCCTCTCTAACACTCTTTTCTAGTGACAATGTAAGCTCCAACCACATATCTATGCTCGAACCACAACACCCATGTCTAGATTAACTCCAAATACGAGTACCCAACTCGATTGACATTGGATCTATGAGTTCGAACGATTTCAAACATTATCCAGTAAGGTCCCAAGTTAGTTTAGCAAGTTTCCAAGGATGATGTAAAACAAGGTTACCAAAATACATATTTTATTTTAAGATTACATTGGAACATATACAAATGATCTCAAGCCAAACTAAACCATCTTCCATAAACAAGAACAAGTTACCAAATTCAAACTCAAAAAGGCACACATTTTAATCTTACAAAGACGAACAAACATCACTCACACAGAGGAGACCTTCTCCAGCTCCTCATCAATGGCGTTCTTAGCAGCCTCAAGATCCTCATCAAAGAACATATCCCAATGTCCATCCCACTTGATGAAAAACTCTGTATCCTCGTAGTATTTAACCCTATGAACATCTCCAGCTGGAGTAAACAGATAATCCCCAACACCCAAATCAAATCTCTCCTTTTTACTCAAATTCCAAACGCTCTTCTTCCCTTTCATCACCACCAGATCATGCCCAAATGTGTGGTGGTGCGCCGGCTCCACGCTTCCCGCCTCGAACCGAACCACGGCCGACGTCGGCGTCTCCCTCAGAATCTTCATCGAAGCGCCCGGGATCATCTCAACCGGGTTCAGCTCTCTATTCTTCACTGGGCAGCAGATGGAGCAAGTGTCTGTAACGGCCCCAACGGCCCCAATTTTGGGAATCTCGGTGAGGGAATTCTCCAAAAAGGACTGAATTTCGGTCGGCCAGGGGTTGAATTGAGAGGCAGGGCAAGGGGCTTTGAAGGGGGTTTGGAGCCAGGTGTTGAGGATTTCGACGGCGGAGTCAGGGGAAGTGGCGATGCCGGAGAGGGAGAGGACGTTGGAGTTGTTGATTGAGCGGGAGTTGAGGGCGTCGTCTTTGGTAAGGCAGGTGGCGGCGGTGACGGCGGGGAATTTGTTGGCGAAGATGGAGACGCCGACACCGGTGCCGCAGGCGAGGAGGCCGCGGATTTCGGGGGATTGAGAGTTGGGTGTGGTGGCGGCGGCGGAGACGCGGCGGCCAACCTCGGCAGCGATGGAGTAATAGGAGGAAACGCCGAGGTCTTCGACGGGGATGTTGAGGGAGCGGAGGTGGGAGAGGAGTGTGTCTTTGAGGGAGCAGCCAAAAGAGTCGGCGCCGGCGATGATTTTGAGGGGAGGAATCGACATTGGGATCGGCGGCGGGATTTGGATAAGAGGGAAGGACAGATCCAATGCGAATCCTAGGAAGATATTTTTATTTCGTTTTGGTCGATAATAATAATAATAATAATAATAATAATGATAATAATAATAATAATAATAATGATAATAATAATTCTAATAATAATTCTAATAATAATTCTAATAATAATAATAAAAAAAAAATATAATAATAATAATAATAATAATAATTCCATTTTAAGCTGAAGGATGTACCTAGTTCGAGTTAGGTTGGGTTGAGTGATTTTTATGAAACAACCAAATATCTAAATATTTGGGCTCATTGAATTCCTAACCCAATCTAGCCTAAAATTTTTTATAACTCAATTGAATCTAACTCACTCTGGGGTTGGGTTGTTAAAAAATTTTAATTTTTTTAAAAAAATGATTTATCCACCATTCATAATTATTGGATACTATCTTTTATAAAATATACTGAAAATTTACAAAGAAACACAAACTAAGCTATAATTATCCATAGACAAATTGTTGGTCAATACCAACAAGCGAAAATGGTAACAATATCAACATTATCATAAAACTAATGACAACTAGATACCAACACTTTTTTAGTGGTTGCTTACTCTAAAAGTGACTTTTTATTTATTTATGTTTGTAGGCGTGTGAGTGCGATGGATTCTTACGTCTGTTTCTACTACGACTACAATACTATTTAGAACACTAGATCTTTGACGAAAACATGTTATCAAACTAGCAGACGCATCAATAATAAACAAAATAAATTATGAAAGCATTCCATTAGATATATTTTGATTTTAAATACTCAACCTTTGTATGAAAGTAAGTATAGTTTTGGGTCTTAACATCGTTGGTGTACTTGCTAAGGATGATGTTAACAACCTGCCAAGAAAGACGGTTCGTAGAGTGATGAAATTTTAAAAAAAAGGGCAATATAATAACAAGAGCACCAGTGGTCTAGTGGTAGAATAGTACCCTGCCACGGTACAGACCCGGGTTCGATTCCCGGCTGGTGCATTTCCTTTTTAAGATTTTTTAAAGTTTGTAGGAATAAATTAATAAATCAGCATTTCCTTTTTAAGATTTTTTAAAGTTTGTAGGAATAAATTAATAAATAATTTATTTTACGAAAGATTAAAATTCTTGGGAATGGTAATTTATTGTCGTTCTCATATTTTTTGACGCATTTAATATTTGATTGAAATATAGACAAAACATTAAAAAGAAATGCACCAGCCGGGAATCGAACCCGGGTCTGTACCGTGGCAGGGTACTATTCTACCACTAGACCACTGGTGCAACTTGAAGTAATCATGGATAAAAAAGTTAACAAGCTATAACCAACCATTCATCCAAGAATTGAAATTCAAAATTTTTAACTTACCTCCTGCATTTGTGTTTGTGTAGCTTCACGAGCGCTAAATAGTTTTACCGAAAGTCTCAATTTCCTTAATCTTACATGGGCTCGAAGTCCCTGTTATCTAGTCTCTCTACATTTAAATAATATCTCACTAGACGTCTAATAAACATAATAAGCCTTCCTAAAACTAGTTGTTTTTAAAGTCATTTCATTGGAGAATGATCGCAAGTTGATTTTTATGCCGGTTTGTCTTGACGAGTTCGAAAAGTTGAAAGTGCGTTAATTTCAGGTTTACAATGATCTCCTCTCGAACAAAGTACGCCTCCCCTTAATCGTGGCTCGACTCCTTTTTTTTTTTTTTTTTTTTTTTTG
>NW_019268519.1:5631975-5632486 GCF_002738365.1 Cucurbita moschata | reverse complement strand
TTTTTTTTTTTTTTTTTTTTTTTGGAGTCTTAGTCATTTCGAGGCTCACAATACTTTTATTCGACATTTGAGGATTCTATTGACATGACTAAGTTTTAGGGCATGACTCTGATATCATATTAAATGAACACGACTCTCCAAAATTATATGATATTGTCCATTTTGAGCATAAGCTCTCATGGTTTTGTTTTGGGCTTCCCCAAGAGTCCTCGTACAAATGGAGATAGTATTTTTTTTATTATAAACTCATGATCATTCCCTAAATTAGTTGATATGGACTTTCATCCAACCGAGAGAACTTATGTGTACTTCTGTGTAGCAGCATTCTTTCATGTACATCAAGAAACAACCAATGTGTTAACATTAATCCTTGAGTGTGGCATCGTGGTTGTATGTTTCAATATGGGAAGAGAGAGGCCAAAACATGGGCACAAAGTAATTAGACAACAAAAATCATACTCTTATCGATCATTTAATATACTAAACTAGACCAAAAAAAAAAAAAAAAAAA
>NW_019268519.1:5605239-5631778 GCF_002738365.1 Cucurbita moschata | reverse complement strand
AAAAAAAAAAAAAAAAAAAACACAATCAACTCAATAACATTTTTTAACGACACGACAGTAACAAATTTCATTAACGACACAAAGATATTTGACAATTGCGAAGCTCCGAGACAGATAAAGATGAACTCCTCAACCCAAATGAATCTTGTTAAGAAAAAATTGGGAAAAATTGGGTTCAATTTCCGGTGGATAACTAGGGTCATGCATTGTCTTGAATTGACTTGCTTGACTATGCTTATCAATGGTGTTCTAAGCATTGTCCTCCCCGGAGTAGTAACATGTTTTCTTATAAAGGTATTGAAACCTTTTTCTAGTAGACCCGTTTTAAAAATTGTGAAGTTGATGGCGATACGTAATGTTTTATAAGGGTATAGAAACTTCTCTCTAGTAGACGCGTTTTAAAAATCGTGAGGTTGATGACGATACGTAATGAATTAAAGCAGACAATATCTACTAGCGGTAGGCTCGATATCTTACAAAAGAAATCCGGTTATAAGCGGTAGCCCAGACTATACGAGTCCACTCCATAAGCTGCTTCTGTGACCCAAATAAGCAATATGAGCAAAATTTTGGTGGGGCTACTCTGAGAGGGGTGGGAAGATTCACTCGAGGAAATAGAGCAATTTTTGCACGAGTAGAATGTTGGTTTTGAATCTTTATTGAATCATATCCAAATAAATAACTGAAGTAGAAAGATACACTCACAAGACACTTTGTACTAAAATACTCAAACTACCATGCTTTTTGACTTCTTGAATTGAACACAGTTTATGGCTATTTAAAAAAATAAAAACACGAACCATTCTTCTCTTAAAAATGTTCAAGGGTTATCAAGTTTTTAATGCTTGAACTACCACGTCCCATAAGTTTAACATGATGCTTAACGTTCAATTTTGAACAAATCGAGTTTATTGACTCATAAAAATTTAGGGATGGTAAGTACCAAGGTAAAAATACCTGATAATAAGATGTTTCCTCTCACATTTACATGAGGTCAAATTTTTTATTTTAGCAACGTAATGAAGGATTCATCTTGGCGTTATCGTTTTCATAACCTTCATCGATGACAAAAAAGAAAAGTCTTTTTCTTTTTTTTTTTTCTTTTTTGTTTCTTCTCATTTTTCTTCATTATTGTGTTTTGCATGGTTGACTAATTGATGTGTGCAAATGAAAAAGTAGCCCAAAAAAAAAAAAAAACATAAAACATCTCGACATTAAATATATCAATGTGTTTGTTTGTTTGTTAGAGTCTAACCTTATTTGGTCTACCAATTGATTTCTACATTTACTTTTCCAAGCATATTCTAATTATAACAACACAAAACGTACCAAACATGAAAAACTTAACATATGCTCTCCGACATAACATGGTCAACTGCCTTACGTACCTCACTTTTACTTAAAAATTAATATATTTTGAAAAACTTTAGTATTATAAAATACTCGATAAGAAATCAACTCAAAGAAAGCTGATATCAAATGATAAAGAATCAGCCCAAGAAAAAACTCTGGCACCAAATGACAAAGAATCGTTACAAGGGAAAGTAAGATTTGGATTATCTTATTAATATTTTGACGCAATAACACTTGTTTGAGAATCGAATCACTCCACAAGCTAGATCGATCATGTCCAACTTAAATGATTCTAATCATGGAATCTAAACTACGTAGAATTGCAAAGTTCGGATTATCTTGTTAATCAAATATCTCAAGGGTTCATATCATAACTTCACTATTGGAGTCGAATAATACAAACACATGCAAATATGTTAGATGTTGAGACCTCTCTTTTATTAACATTTCCTTTTTTATCATATCGTCACACATGACCATATCATCACTCTCCTCGTAGTCACATCTTCAAGTTTATACAAATCTCATAATCATACGTATGCATGAGACCATCAATTGGTAAGACGTGTAATATAATTCATAATGTAATCATTACAACTATTTCTTTTATAAACATGATCTCTCTCATGCCTAACGTACATTCATTATCTAAAATTATGTCTAGCATTGTTTCATCATACCACGACATAGTTTATATGCATACATCATAAACATTAAATTTTCAACAAAAAGTCAGGAGCGTAATAAGCATCATACTCATCGTAATTTGTATTAAAAAACCACAACACACAATAAACAAGATATCTAACTAAGCATATTTCGGGTCTTTTTTATTGTTTTAATTCGCAAATTCGAACCCTAGTCTTCATTTTGTAATAAATTTGGACAGTATCGTTCTGTAATTCATCTTCGTTTTCTTTTAATTATGGTGTTGTTTTTAAATCGCGCAAAAAAGTTGATAATGTTAATCGAGCCTAAAGTCATGTAGCAAAGTAGAAATCTTATACGTTAGGTTTCAATTTTTTGTCAGAAATTCTCAAAAAGTTGGTTGGTTTATGTCCCTTTTTTAATGTCTACACTTGTTGGTACCAAAACCAAGTTTTTTTATTTTTTATTTTTTATTTTATTTTTATTATTATTATATTTCATAAAAAATAATTTACCATATATAATAGAAATTTTAATTTATCCGAATGTCCATTATAGAAATATTGATGAAAATATCGACACGCGATATATATATATATATATATGTATATATATTATTTTGTTTTAATTTTATCTCATAAATATTATTATTTTTTTAATTATAAAGCATATATATTATTTTTATTTTACTAAAATAATGGAATGAATAAGGATTGAAGTATTATTATTATTTGAAAATGTAATATTATATAAAATAAAAACATTTTATTGCATATTATTTAGCAAAAAATTATAAAAATGTATTTTTTTACAACTTCCCAAGACTACGGAAGCCAAAAGACAGATCATTAGTTTGCAAAAACAACTAATAAATTTGTCATTGATTCCAACTAACAAAGGCTTTTGAAAATGATTGATCAATTTAATACAATATATGTTTCATTTTAATTTAATTTAATTTATATTATATGCTTTTTCTTTGATCTCAATGCTTTATTTAAATATTATATGAATTTATTGCCGCATGTTCTTTAGTATACACATGGATACAGTTGGAATTTGACTTCTAATATATATATTTTTTTAATTTTTGTGATAATTAAATGTTTCGACAACAAGATATAAACCGTAAATTAATTGTTTCTCACCTCTTTATTTTACCGTGAATCCTTTGTTTTTACGGTGGTGCTTTTAGATTGACTTTGACTTTGACTTTATTATGGTAGGCTCGAGTAATTTCACGGTTTAATGGGAGAAACTAAGTCGTTGGTTCAATTTTATTTGAGTTATTGAGGTAAGAGAATCACACTCGATGTATATGTAGTTTAACCGTAAATTTAAATTTTGAGGGGAACGAGGTTGTCTACAAAACAAAGAAAACTATACACTAGTCTCGTATTTGCTGCATACACTTCGATGCTTAAACCCACAAAGTAAAAATGGAGGTTTAGAGATTGAAACTCATGCCTTCTATTATAAAAATCTATTTATTTAAGTGTTAGGGTAAATTGTTTTTTTTTTCTTTCTTCTGAATTTGTTTAGAAAAAGGTTGAATCGAACTTCTCTCTAGCTCACTGGGTGGTGTGCGTGTGAGGTGCACACTCACATGTGCTCGTTTGTCCTCTCTTAAGATATCAATGTCGATAAAAATGTGAGATATCAACTTTATGGAAATTTCAATGAAAATATCTATGGCAAAGGATATTATTTTAAAAATTTTAACATTTTTTTCTTCTATTTTCTTATGTTTCACTAACTTGATACAATGGAAATATCAAGTCGTCTCTATGTTAACAGATATTGTTCGCTTTGGCCTGTTATGACTATCGTCAATTTCAAGGCTTTCTCTATCTGTAAGGGCGGCTGACAACGATACATAGCAGCCAAAGCAGACAATATTTGCTAGTGGTAAATTTCAACTATTAATGGTATTAGAACCAGACACTAGGTGGTGTGCCAGCGAGGACGTAGGGTGTCACAATCGCACTTTGATGGCAGCGGACTTGCGATTGTGCGACACTCACTTCCAAGCAAAAAGTGAGTTAAGTCTATTCGTTCTTGTGTCGCGTACGGCCAAGCGACGTGTACTCGAGCCTCTGGCTCTGATTCTAGGATTATGAAGGCAATATTTGAAAAATTGAAATTGGTGTTATATGTGAATGTAAGCAAAAGGCAACAACAACGGCTTACTGCATATAACTATCGGGTAGGGAGAAGTTGACAACTAGTAATATTCTCCTATAGTACATTTTGAGGCATTTCATGTCTGGCAGGCTTAGACATAATTTTTCCAAAACGTCATAGATAATGGGTTTGGCTTGTCATGGGTATGCAGCCAATGGACAACACGCCCTGGACGAGCATGACTGTGACACTAGGCTCCCACAAAGGTAGATTGTGAGATTTCACATTTGAATCGTTACAATTGATATCGAATCCATGAACACGTATACATGTGAAGACGTCAATAAAAATTGAATCCCATGGCTTTACAAGGCAAGTTAGTGAGAGAGAAAAAAGGGCAAGTTTTGTGATGTTTACAACTTTTTTTTACACGTAAAAGTAAGCACATGAATATTTTAGTATCTTCCTCTTCTTTATAATAATTTAATGCGTTTGTTATAATTGAACCAGGA
Organism: Cucurbita moschata; assembly: GCF_002738365.1. NCBI lineage: Eukaryota > Viridiplantae > Streptophyta > Magnoliopsida > Cucurbitales > Cucurbitaceae > Cucurbita > Cucurbita moschata. The sequence continues at coordinate 5,627,141 of NW_019268519.1, read as the reverse complement.
GGGATGAATTTATTAATCATATTAACATATATGGAAAAATATTTCAACCCCTTTCCAAAAAATGGAGAACTAAAAGTCCCAAAAGTCGTAACTGTTAATCTATTACTTTTATTGACATACGACCATTTATATAAGAAGAGTAGAAAATTTTCATCCCATAATATTTACTGTTGTGTGACACTCAGTAAATGAGTAGTATATGAATGAACTAAGACCGTATCCGAATGTGAGTGATCCTAAAATAGGATGATTGAGAAGAATTGAGAGTTGTTACCTATACCAACGAGGTGCACTTTCTTTTTCGATAGCTCAATCATAAGAACTTTATAGTTAAGCGTGATTTTATAGGATATATGTGAGTTAGGACAAAGAACCCCGAACCCCTGTTGATTGGTCCGTGGAGATAATCTTCAGTTTTAAAAGTAAGGAGTAAGTAATGTGACGAAGTCGCTGGAGAATATTGGGGCTATCATGTGTCGAATTTGGATTTTGAATCATGGGTAATGGGCGTTACACATCTGTTAGAGAGGAGGACGAAACATTTCTTGTAAGTGTGTGGAAACCTCCCTCTATCAGACTCATTTTTGAAACATTAAGCGATACGTAATGGATCAAAACGGACAATATCTACTATTACATAATCGGTACTTAAAATTTGAAACATAAAACGAAAGGTTTAAGATTTTATTAGAGAAACATTATATATATTTGTGTATGATTGGTTGGATAATGATGCAATTATGCAAGAAATGATGATGGTGATGATTGATTTGCCTTTCCTTTTATTCCCTTTGACAAATAAGCTTTATGAATAAAGAAATGAGGAAGAGAACATGGCTTGGAGAAACCACAACTCTCTTTAACTTAATTTTATAATCAATGCCACAAATTTCACCATTAAACTAATAAAAAACTTAGTTTATAATCACTTCACCTACTTTTGTCGCTTCTAAGAGTAAAAACTATTACGACTCATACTTAGAATTCGGATGGCCCCGACATTCTCCTACATCTCATGCGATATGGTCATGTTGCCTGACTATCCCCAAAGACCAACATAGATCCTTTCAACATGTTTTGTTCTCACTTTGATGTATTTTAGGAAAATTTCTAGGAGGTCATCCAACATAAAATGGCTCAAAACAAAACATGTTTTAATTCTAAAGTTCCTTTGATATAGGTAATAACTTTCAATTATTTTAATTATTTCTTAATCATCCTATGTCACTTACTACTAAATTCTGCTCATCTTAATTAAAAAAATAATAATTTAATTCGTTTACGAGCGATAATTGTGTTCGTAGTTTAAATTGATAAAATTGAAGTCTTTAGTTTGCACAATTATTAATTTATTTGCAATTCTCAAATTAGACGAACTAAATTAACTTTTTCTCTTTTAACTTTTATTTAAAATAGTCCGACAAATGAATGATCGAGTAAAGACAATATCTCTATAAAAATATGGTAATTTTTTCAATAACAATGATTTGATGGGTTGTCGTGAAAAATTGTCATTGCACGTGACACTCTTTTTGTTCGGTAGTAGATGTTGGGGCAAGTTTAAGTCTTTTGAAGTTGGAAGAGTTCATTAAAGACAAGATAGCTAGCTTTGGATAGAACTAGTACGGAATTTAGATAAAAGTTTATGCTAAGTAAATGAAAAATTACATTGTTAAAGAGTAGTTTGAGGTAAATATTTTTTTTGTGTGCAAAATTATGGCATTTACCTATCAAGGGTATGGATTAATTGTATGTTGGCCAGCTAGGGTTCATAGTCATGGATTGGCCGACTAGGGTTTCAATTTTCAGGACCACAACTTAGTTGGTCATATTCGGGCTTGGTCACAAGCCGATTGATCAATGCTTGCCGGTTCGAGGGCAGGACACATGCTAGTTTCTCCCCCTCATTTTTTTTAAGAACTATTTTGGATAGGACACACCAATGTATATGAACGACGTTACAAATGATATCGTATATACTTTTCAACTTTTACGTATGAGATACCGTGTAAAATTGAATTCATATTAATTTTAAATATAAGAATTAATCCAACTTTAATTTTCCTTTACTGATCTCAATTCCCTTTTGACAGTACGAGTTGAACGATATCGTCACCAGTATTCAATATTGGGTCATTCATAGTAGTACTATACGTTATCTATTCGTTGCAGGTTGGTTATTCGTCTAGGTTTAGCTTACGATGTTTTTGGAAGCCCTCGTCTAAATGAGTATTTTACAGCTAGACGACAAAAAATTTCATGAATAACGAGGCGTCTTGATTCTTTAGAACAACTCGATGAATTTTGAAGTTCTAAAATTAATCCAATTTTTATACTTAAAATTTATAATTTAACCTAAAATATTATATGAAAAATGTAAAGGAATTATGGGTTTCCATACTTGCAGTGAGAAATGAGAGAAGTGAGAAATTTACCTTACTCTTGGAAAGGGCCGTCACTTTCATTCAATACCTTTTTCTCTTCTCTCTTCTTCTGCAAGAGATGTGATTTCCAAATAGTTCTCCGCCCGAAATCTGAGGAACCAAGGATTTGCACCGCCGAGGAACATCGCAAATCCGTTCAAATCTAATGGAAACAATTGATTCAATTACTGGTTTCTCTAATCTTCTTCAACCTCCAGATTTCTCTCAGTATGTTGAAATTGATCCGACTGGCAGATATGGAAGAGTATGCCCCCCCTCTCTCTTTCTCTCTTGTGTTCATCCGCTCTGATTCTGATTGTTTTCTGTTCTTTGTTGCAGTATAATGAAATCCTCGGCAAAGGAGCTTCCAAGACAGTGTACGAATGAATTCAGTTTCTCGTTCGTCTCCTTTGCATTTTTGTACTTAGCATTGATTTTCGGAATTTTTTTTTTGGTTTCGATGTTTTCGGTCTCTATTTGACTTTCTTTCACTTACATTTTCCATTTATTTCGAGAATTCGATCTCTTCTTCTTGTTTGATTTTTGTTTTTTTGGTTCTCTTTTTCCGATTTCCGCTCTTGAACCGCATTTGGTTTAGTTAATTTGGATCAGTTTTTGGAAATGAACATTCGATTGAGGTTTTTTATTTTCTTTTGTTTTTGTTGCAGTTACCGAGCGTTTGATGAATATGAAGGGATTGAAGTTGCTTGGAACCAGGTCAAGCTCTGTAACTTCCTTCAATGCCCTGAAGATCTTGAGAGGCTATACTCTGAGATTCATCTTTTAAAAACATTGAAGCATAAGAACATTATGAAATTTTATACCTCATGGGTCGATACTGCAAATAGGAACATCAACTTTGTTACTGAAATGTTCACCTCTGGGACTTTGAGGCAGTAAGAATGCTTTTGAACATTCATTCTCAGACTCTTCACTTTCTACAAAAAGGCCTTATTCCTTCTTGGTTTCTGCTAAATTTTTGGTCGGTTCTCTTCATACAGATATCGGCTAAAACATAGGAGAGTTAACATTAGAGCAGTGAAGCGATGGTGCAGACAAATCTTGAGGGGTCTTCTCTATTTGCATAGCCAGAACCCCCCTGTGATCCACAGAGATCTCAAGTGCGATAACATTTTAGTTAATGGTAATCAAGGAGAAATTAAAATTGGAGATCTTGGTCTTGCTGCTATTCTCCGGAAATCACATGCTGATCATTGCGTCGGTATGATTATCTTCTTCAAATTCTGTGAAATTTTGGTTGAAATGAGGATTGATCGAGATCCTGTAACCAATTCTTCATCCATTTCATCTTTGGCTTTCTGATTCTTAATGCTTTTCCAATGAATCTTTTTCCTTGAATTGCTGGTGAGTTCTTGTGACAGAAGTCTGTTTGTTAGATGCTTATTATTATTGTTGTTACAAAACAGGGACACCAGAGTTCATGGCTCCTGAAGTATATGAAGAGGCTTATAATGAATTGGTAGACATTTATTCTTTTGGGATGTGTGTTTTGGAGATGGTTACATTTGAATATCCATATAGTGAATGTAATCATCCTGTTCAAATCTATAAGAAAGTAGTTTCTGTAAGATCTCCCTCTCTATGAGCATATACTTTTCTTTAATCCATTATGTCCTGGACGAAAAAGTTAATTCCTTATCATGCTTTCTACTTGTAGGGCAAAAAACCAGATGCCTTATATAAAGTGAAGGATCCAAGCATGCGGCAATTTGTCGAGAAATGCTTGGCACCAGTCTCTTGTAGACCTTCAGCAAGAGAACTTTTGAGTGACCCTTTTCTCCAAATTGATGATTGTGAAAGTAAGTTACAACTTTCAGGATGTCCGAGAGAACTCGACGGTATTGCTTTTACTACAGCACACCCTTTCCTTGAACGACAAGGAAGTTTCAGCTCGATTAATTACCGTTTGGAGGCCTCAGATGAATGGAGGTGTCATTCGGTTCAGACTGAACCCGATGGGTTCGAACTTTTTGAGAATGATGATGATGACCAATTGGAAAACCTTGATAACAGTATTAAGGGGAAGATAAGAGAAGATGGCAGCATTGTTCTAAGACTTAGGATTGCAGATAAAGAAGGTAGTGGCATATTTATTTCCTCTTGTCTTTGGTCATGGAATGCTTGCTTTCTATTAAGAGCTACAGAAATGTTCACTTGAAAAAATGTGGAATATGTGCAGGACGGATTCGAAACATTTACTTCCCGTTTGACACCAAGAATGATACAGCATTAACGGTTGCTACTGAAATGATAGCAGAACTTGATATTACCGACCAAGATGTGATCAAGATAGCTGAAAAAATTGATGGGGAAATTGCTTCCTTGGTACCGGAGTGGAAGTCGGGGCCTGGAATAGACGAAACACCTCGTATCTCTTACGATGGTGACTGTCAAAGCCACGACGCTGCTAACCATTCATGTGATCATAGTTTGATAGGGAATAACCAAAATGGAGAAAAACTCTATCAGATTTTAAACTTAAGCACAGTTGAACGTGCTTCGGTGCACGAACTTTTCAAGCAGGACTCCCTCAAAGCTGATCGGCCTCCAGAACCTGTGGTAGAGAGTCCACCAAAAGTGTCAAGCCAGCATTATCAGCCAAACTCAGTCCTCCTTGAAGATCCAGCTCTTGGTTCTCATAGTTTTAGGCATAGCCATTCTAATCAAAATTTCAAGAAAATAGGCCAGTCGATCATTGTTGGGGATGACAAAGAAAAAATACTAGATAAAAATGCCATTGCAAGAACTTCACTCAGAAGCTTGCTGGGTTCCCGATCGCTGTCTACAGTTCCGTCCTATCGTGAAGATAAATTTGCATCCCAAATTCATCGAGAAATTAGATGGCTATGGAATTGAGAAAATTTAGAGAGATCAGTTGGAACTTCTCTTGCTGCCCCTCTAGATAGCAACAAACAATTGAGGATGCAGCTGAAAACATGGTTTTTATCAGATAAGACTGAAGGTTGAAATCATAGTTGGTGTGAATAATGTCATTATAGCTGCCCCGTTCGGATGTCCAAAGGACCCGAAATTGCGAGGCGTTTGTTAGAATCTTCAACTGCAGAGTATATTTCAAGAGTTCATATTACAGGCACATTGCCTCCATACACTCTACAGACCAACTCTCTACTCATAGATGCTGTTTTTATGTTGCACAGAAACATGTAAGTTACTCTCTTCCCTTCTGAACTTCTTACTCTTACAGTCATACCTTTCTTTCTTCTTGATCATTGCTCTGCTTCACATGATATTACAAATTATAATGGTTATTCTCTTATATACAATGAAGAAAGGTGCAAGTTTCACTTTAGCTATAACTAGCTTGGTTTCAATAAAACTTTGTTCATTATCCATGAGATTTAAGGTTGGATGAGTTTGACATGATTTTTCAGTGGAAAGTGAGAGTGTTTTTAGTTGACTAAAACCAAATCTTTTGATGATTAGTTCTGCCCTTTTCTTTTATTTTTATTTTTTACTTTCTTGCTGGAGTGCTTTCCAATCAAGTATTTGGATAAAAAGCACTCTTGCAAACAGGATTGACTTCAATTCAACTGTTAATGTGCATTATTTTTCAAACTATGGGGTCCCAAAGCTGCTGATCTGAATACAAGTTGGAAACTTTAAGTCCAAATTTGTATAATTTTGCTATGGAAATTGTATGGGGGAAAAAACTACGAAGAAAAAGATGTGAATGGACGAAAGCTGTATTGAGTGGTAGAGATGATTGGAGTACTTGTCAAACGTTACATCTTTTAGAGGAAAAAACTTAAAAAGTCCACTCTTCTTGCATATATTTGCTACCTTTAGTTGGATGCCAAAGTTTATGGCTCAATAAATTTGTAATGGCCCACTTTTTCATTATTGGTTTTAAAAAATATTACCTACTTTGTTATTGTTCATTTGATTAGAGAACGTATTAAGTATTTACCTAAACTAGTCGGTATTTGAGCGTAGGTTCGGGGAGAACACATTAGAGATTTTCCTAAACTAGTATGTCATTGAGCATAGGTTGGTTCAAGGCTAAACCAACTACTTTGTTGATCGATGTTAGAAGCATTCAACTTGAAATGTAACCAAGTTTTAGGGGAAAAAGTAACCCTAAAGATTTGGGGTTGGGGGGAATGGTTAGCAACGATCCTTGAATAGGTTTTTTCCGCTTGAGTTGGATTAAAAGCTTGAAATGTATTGAATAATATTGATTTGAACAAAAAAAATTTCAATCAAACTAGTAGTAGAGACTAAACAAGAGAGAAAATTTTAGATTCGACAAAACATGAAAATTAATCATCCTATTGTTTAGTTATAAATAGTCTTTATTATTGATAATGTTAAAAACATGAATATGACATAAGAAATAGATTAGTTTGAATTGTAAACCTAAGCACATCCGACTGAATTATATTATCAATCAAAATATCAAAGATCCGAATGTTTTATTTTAATTATTTAATTTTATTTTTTGAGGTGGCACTTTAAAATAACTTTTTTTCTCCCCTATCACATTCTATCTCGGCTTCTTATAATTCGGATTTACTTTTTCTTAATTTTACGTTCTAAAAATTTTAAAAATTTAAATCATGGAAAGCAGTAATTTGAAAGGTGTGGTAGGTGGCCTGTCCCTCTCAAAGCACGCACGTTCAATTACCAACACGATTTCTGCTAATTACTTATTTTTGTCATTAAACACGTTTTAAAAAATCCCATAAATTATTTTTAATTATATTTAATAATTCTCAAACGTATTCCACGTTCTTCTAAATTAATTAATTTAGAGATGATCCAAAATTTTATTTACAATTTAATCAAAATGAAAAAAATGAAAACGAAAAAATATATTTAATTATTAATTAAATTGGTGATAATTATGGGAAGTGGTTAAATGAGTTGTTGTTTTGGAATTGACCAAACATCAAAAGTAAGAAATCTTTGGTAATGGTCCAAACAGAATTTAACAAGAAAAGAAGAAAAAAAAAAAAAACAACAAGGGGTGGCAGTCAACGACACGTTTCCAAGAACATCTTCTTCAAGACCCAACTTGAATGCACAATAAAGCCTAGCTAACACCCATATATATATACTACTAATAATAATCACTTGTTTTAGCCACAAATTGATTTAAAATCTTCCTTTTTTTTGCTTTGATTTTCCACTTTAATGCCCCATTTTGCTGACTTACCCTCTCTCCATTCCCACTATAATTTAATGCGTTCACTCTATGCTTAGGTTCATATGGATCGAAAAAAAAAAGTGGGTAAGAGAGATGTCCATTTAATGTATGAAAGGGATGAGATTTTTTTTTCCGTTAACTAAACGGTACATCAACAAAAATTTTGAAAGTGTTTCGTGAGTTATTCTACCAACAATGACACCCCTATAGGAAAACGAATCTCACCATAGACTAATGTTCGATCTATCTCCTTTGCACGTACCACTGGAAAACGCTTTGACATGGGTTTATAGCTAGCGATAGGAATCGAGAGCGAGGAAGAAAACAACTTAAAAACTACGATTCCTCTTATTACACAAAATTCCAATGGTGACGGCAGCAGATGAGCTCTAGACATTGTTTGGGGAAGGCGACCAACAAAGTTGATATCATAAAAAAAGAAAATAGGTCTAGAGAACGAGAGATCAATTTGTTAGATAAAACGGTAAGGATAATACAGTTACAAGGTGTATGAATAGTTATTGACGTTAATATTAAACGAGGATATACTAATGTTAGTTCTTGCCATAGTTTATCTTATGAGTTCCAAGTCCAGGAGAAGAGCAAAAAGCCCCTGGTGGGATAACCAACAACCATTGGACATTCTATGTTTGTCATGCTTATGTTGAGAGTCTCAGAGACCAAGAGAAGATCCGTAAGCGAGATAGCCCATAAGTAATGCCTCGTTTCCATGTTCATTATGAAGCACATTTATGCACATTTATCTCCAGCAGGTCAGTTAGCAGCTAGTCCACGTTCATATCATCATTAGAACGATGTAGAGATTAAGTATGGGAGAATGTCACAATCCATGATGTGATTGTACCCCTAAGAAAGTCATATAGGATGATGACTACTTTTAAGTGGGGGAGTGTCACAACTATAGTATGGATACAATAGGTTGTGACCCCACACGTAGATAGATAGGCAGCAACATTCAAGTGGTGTCCATCTAGCAACGTAAGAGCCAAGACAAATAAGTGTCATGATTCAACCATGGAGGAAGGTGCATCATCCAACATACCAAAAAGAGTGAGAATTAAAACAAAGTTGAGGAATAAGCAAGATTGGAAGGAACGATGACGATAAGAGTATCGAAGACCAACTTAAAGATCGCCAGGTAGGGCTCTAGGCCATAGCCTCAAAAGTTTAGTCTTTTATGAGTTTTGAAATCCGGTTCTAGAGTTACGTCTATCTATCTGAGAGATGAAGGCTCATCAAATTTAATGTCAATTGGACACTCGACAGATGCTCCATGGGGCCTATGATCGCCCGCCAAGATCATGTCTACATCAATCAAATTAAATATGCTCAAAATGTACAATAGAGGGAGGAATAGAATTAGCTCCCCGCTACCCTCTGGCCTTGTGACGTAAGTGAGCTTACCTATGGCAAATACGTGTGTCACGGTGTGGGTGAGCATCGTAAGATCAGCATTTTGGATGTCTTCCTTTGAAAATAGACTTTTCAAGGACAGTTTTAGATTGCAATGGGTGTGCTAACATTGTGCCCTAGCCCATGAGTCAAAGTTTGATATATGAAACCATGCTCTAATACTTGACTTGTAAATGACTATGCATGAACACACGATGATCCATGCCTAAATAGTATCTAGATGGATGAATGTTTGAGATCTCTGATGATAAAGATGACTCTTGGGTCAATTCTCGATAAGTGTGATCGAGCAAATAACAAGGGTCAATAACATCGCAAGATTTGAAATGACTTCGCAAAGTGTGGACAGTGTTGTGAAAACCACGATGGTGAGATGAGATACAACATTGTATTGAAAGGACCTTGTCCTAAAGGAGAGACGAGGTCGAGTCAAATGACTTGATCTAAAGTAGAGGCAAATCAACTAGAGTCACAATGAGTGAACATGCACGTCAGCCAATATAGAACTCCAACAAACGACAAATACTTTATGAAAAAAATGGAAAAATGAGAGATTAAAAAATTTTATTGACATGTAATTTATACGTATATACTTTTTTTCTTTTACATATTTGAAAGAGTTGGCTTTTGATTAATGGTCGGAAAGGGCTTACTCATTGTAACGACCCAAAATTTTCTAAAGAAGCTACTGATAAAATAACAAGAGTTGTTGATCAAGCTGGTCCTTCAACCAGAGTTGTTGATGGAGCTGACACTTCTGGTCAATCACATTCTTCTCAAGAGTTGAGAATGCCTCGACGTAGTGGGAGGGTTATAACTCAACCCGATCGTTACTTGGATTTGGCAGAAACTCAAGTCATCATACCTGATAATGGCGTTGAGGATCCATTGACCTACAAACAGGCAATGAATGATGAAGATAAAGATCAGTGGATTAACGCCATGAATCTTGAAATGCAGTCGATGTACTTCAATTCAGTCTGGGAACTTGTAGATCAACCAGATGGGGTAAAACCTATTGGTTGCAAATGGATCTATAAGAGGAAACGAGACCAAACCGGTAAGGTACAGACCTTTAAAGCTCGACTAGTAGCAAAGGGTTTTACCCAAAGAGAGGGGGTGGACTATGAAGAAACCTTCTCTCCTGTTGCTATGCTTAAATTGATTAGAATACTCTTGTCTATTGCCACATTTTATGATTATGAAATTTGGCAAATGGATGTTAAGACAGCCTTTCTAAACGGCAATCTTGAAGAGAATATCTATATGGCTCAACCAGAGGGGTTCATTGAACAGGATCACGAGTAAAGGGTTTGCAAGCTTAAAAGATCCATTTATGGGTTGAAGCAAGCATCTCGATCCTAGAATATAAAGTTTGATACTGCGATCAAATCTTATGGCTTTAAACAGAATGTTGACGAACCTTGTGTTTATAAAAGGATAGTCAACTCTACAATAGCTTTCCTGGTGTTGTACGTTGACGATATCCTACCCATTGGAAATGATGTGGGATTTCTGACTGACATTAAGCATTGGCTAGCGCACAATTCCAAATGAAAGATTTGGGAGAGGCTCAGTTTGTTCTTGGAATTCAAATTGTTCGGAATCGCAAGAACAAAACACTAGCATTGTCTCAGGCATCGTACATCGACAAAATGTTGACTCGATATAAGATGCAGGACTCCAAGAAAGAATTATTACCTTTCAAGCATGGAGTTCATTGTATTTCTCTCTACTCAACGTTATAAAACCCCACTGGAGTTTTAATCCAAGTGGGAGTTTGTTGGGTTTTATGTCCTAAAACTCATAGTTTGTAAACAAAAAAAAAAAAAAAACATATTCTATTTTCAATAGAGTTATTATTGTTGTTTATTCAGTAAAGATTGTTATTGAATAAAGTGAACTTTACGATCATTAATCTAAATCCAATAAACTAAGAACACTCTAGCTATAATATGATTACTTGAACGATATGTAGAGACATAAGAGTGGTTCAAGTTCAAGTATATAATTAAAATGATCTATAGTATAAGGATAAGGCTGAGTACCTTATTTATTCTGGGGACACTATGGATGCGGCCCACTTTTGTATATGATATAAACAATGTGATCACTAAATTGTACATGTGGAGACATGTGAGTGGGGGCATCCTATGCAATGAGTATTGCATAAGATCGAACCATGAAGAAAACCACTCTCACTTTATAATGTCGTTTACTGTTGAGACTAATTTTCTTTTCATTCGATAACCTAGGTAACTCGGTTTTAATCCTGAGCTAACCATGAACTTCTGTTTATTTGGAATTATCCTTAGATTTGCATGGGTGAGAGTGGCTCTAATTCGCCGACTCAATAGGCCTCCCATTTCAGGGGTAAGACTGGGTGAATGGCTGGGAACGTGGGGTGCAAGATGGAATTCGCTCCTACCCACTTTTAGGGATAGAAGAGAGGTAGTTCCCTTAAGCACTAACTCTAGGTCTTGAACAAGGGGCCCCACGCTCTCATTGGCCTGAGAGGGATTCGGTTTACTGGTTGGACCACAAACCAATTGTTGATTAGAGGATCAGTGAGACATAAGGAACAAGAAGTAACTTTAGGGGTAAAACGGTAAATTGACCTAGCTCTAGTTACGAACAACCTGTGAAGGATCGACTTACTGATCATGGTTATATCAAATAGACAAAAATATATCTATAGTGAGGGGAGTGCAACTACTAGGCTATAGTGGAGTGTCCTAATAGTTAACGAATGTTGGTTAACAAGGTTAATGAGTTTAACCGGTTAATCTTGGATCGTTGGAGCCCATGATCTATAGGTTCATTAGGTTCCTCTGCTGGCTCATATCGGACTAAACCATAGAACAGTGTGACGAGTGAGTTCGAAGTGTTCGAATTCAAATTAGGGAATATGCACTACATATATACGATATATTTAACCGCATTTTTGTTTTATTTATGAAATAAACAAAAGAGAGAATCTTAGATATTTAAATAAGATTTAAATATCTTAATCAATTATGTGTCGGAATTGATTGGGATTGGCATTTGAATTAGTATTAAATATTAATTAAATAGTTTAATTAATCATTTAATGTTACTTTAATTTGAAATTCATTATTCAAATTAATTGTTGAATTAAAATGAAGAAAGTCAAAACGTTGACTTTCATCTAATGGAAAAATCCATGTTAGTGGAATTTTGAGGTGTCAAAATTTTGTTTAACCAAACTTGCATGTTTGCCAAATAAACCCCACAAGTTTGAGTGTTAAAATTTGGTTAACTCAAACATGCATGCTTGCCACATAATCCCAAACATTTGAGTGGAAATTTAAGTGTCAAAATTTGGTGATCTCAAATTTACATGAACATGCAAACATGACTCTTTAAATAATGTGATCAAGGTACATGGAAGGTCTTCTTTTTCTTGGTGAAAAACCACGAGAAAAACCTCTCACAAACACTCTCTTCACATATACAAAATTCCCTCCCAAGTTTAGTCACTCACCGGATTCCACAATCCCGTTCTAATGCCGGAGGATAGTATAGAAGACACTAGTGGTGGTTCAAAACTGGTTCGTGAGGTTAAGGAGTTTGAACTACAAAAGGTCAGTATCTAAACTCATTAGATTTTAATACCTATGAACATGCTAGTTATTTACTATAATTGATGTTCTAAAAGTGCCTAAGATCCAAATTGCTTCCGCATGTGTTATATTAACACCATCAATGACCTCTCCATATGTCGTATTTTGTGGTTGTTTGACGTGTATAATGTTAAGTTATTCTAGGGTGAAAGCTATGTTATGTTATGTGTGATACTACAAGATGTTTATATTATGTCATGTATCTTGTGGTGACTCTCCGGTTGTATGATGCATGATACCTCAATATGATATGTCGTGCACACTATGTTAGTATGTTCTCTTTAGGCTTATGAAATATTGTCAAGCTAAGTATGTTATTCATGAAAGTTATGTTTATGAAAGAACCGAGGTATGACCCACATCATACATATATGTCATGATTTAAGGCTATGAGGATTTCGTGTATTTTGTATGTCACATGCATTATAATACTTCCTCCTTACGAAGAGTAAGGATGCTTACACCACAATATTATGTACACAATGACATTATGCACAATTCTTTCCCCCTGCGATTTTTCCGACCGTGTGAGTGTACACTAATCGAATGTTAGGTCTATGAGGTACATATACGAATCTACTTGGGGTTCATGTGCGCGTATGTGGACCGTGTGTAGAGAAGTAATGCACATAATGATAATAAAAAAATAGGTTCCAACATCATTGCATGTTCAAATTCTTTCAATTCTTAAAGCAATCAAGAGCGTACATGATTTAGATCAATGACTCAACAAATTTATAAAACATGTGGTCCGTCTTCTCACAAAAATCTTCCAATAACATTATACAAAAAATATAACCCAAAATAGGTGGAGAGAAGGCCATGAGGCTAATAATAGAAAAGGTGAATATAGGGTGAGAAAGAAACAAAGAAATGGATCCCGAAGAGGAAGCAAATAACAAAGAAAATCCGATTATGATGGGCCATCCAACAGCCCCAATCCAACATGGGTATGGGTATGGGCATGGGTATGGGTATGGGTATATAAAGGCCAGCAAGGGGAAGGGGAAAGACGGGAAAGGAAGATCAACACAACCGAATGCTATAGCTCCACAACACAAAAATAAGGACATTATGGCGGTGTGTTGTGGTGGACATAGCCATATTGTAAGTGCATTCTTTGGCGTAGTAGCCATCTCCCTTCTCCTTCTACTGCCCGTTCCTCAGGCTCAGGCTCAGGCTCATGCGGCTGATCCCAACGCCATAACAAAAGCCAACCCATTGGTCAGCCATGGCGGCCAAATGCTGAAGGGAAATATTAACCTTGCGCTGGTGTTCTACGGTCAGTTCGGGCGCATACAGAAGAACACACTCAGGTCTTTCTTGGGGTCCTTGAACACCAATGGCCGAGTCGGGGTCGGGGGTGCCCCACAGGTATCCTCCTGGTGGCGCATGCTCAGCTCTTATAACCCCACCGCTGGGAATATTAATGTGAAGGTGGTCAAACAATACGTGGATCCCCAGTACTCTCTTGGAAAAATTATGACCAAGGATTTCATCAAGATTCACGTGCAGAAAGCTGTGGGTGAGTTCCCTGGTGCGGTCACCGTTATTGTTGCGGCTAGGGACGTGACCGTGGACGGTCTGTGCATGGGGAAGTGTGCAGAGCATGGAGTTATTGACGGGGCGCCCTACGTGATTATTGGGAACCCTATGACCGAGTGCCCAGGAGCATGTGCATGGCCTTTCCACAAGTCTGACTACGGCCCAGCCGGCGCTGTTCTGAAGCCACCAAGCGGGGACGTCGCGACCGACGCTATGGTGATATCACTGGCCTCGGGGTTGGCCTCGGTGGTAACCAACCCGTTCAGCACTGGGTTCTTCCAGCTGGGGCAGAAGGCGAGCGTGATTGAAGCCTCCACCGCTTGCCCTGGGATGTTCGGCAGTGGAGCCTCCCCTGGGAACACTGGGAAGGTGTTAGTTGACCCTCTCAACGGAGGCGCTTACAATGTGGTTGGGTTAAGGGGCAAGAAGTTCCTTCTTCCTGCTCTTTGGAACCCCAAGACGGCGTCGTGCTGGACTGTCATGTGAACCCCCTCATTCACTCCACATTAAACTCCCATTCTTTTTTCCTTCTCTTAACAAAACCTCAAATAAAAACTATTCATTTCTTTCTTTTATGTTCTCTTTCATGTTTATGCATTTCTAACCACTCTCAACTTTATTCAACGGAGTACAAAACGTGTGGAAGGGTGATTGATAGGAATTAAATTTTTTATAAGAATGAAAAAAAGACTAATCTACAATGTTGAGTAGTTGGTCTACTACTTAGTAACACAATCCTAACTAGCGTCACGCTTAGCTCAACGGTATCGCACGGGAGAAGAAAGGGAAGTGGATGATCCTCAACACTATATCAACTCATGTTGGCTAAGGAGTAGAAAGGGAAGTGGATGATCCTCAAACACTATATCAACTCATGTTGGCTAAGGAATCTATTTCCTTCATCTTGGGGTTATGAGGTAGTTCTCTACGTCTCTAGGTTAGAGTGGTTTTAATAGGGGCTATAACTTCTAGTTTCATTCAAACGTGACTTCTTTTGTTTACTCAATTATAAAATTGAAGATGGTACTTAAAAGTTTGGAACAATTAGAAAATTATAAAAATTGAAAATGGTACTTAAAAGTTTGGAAAATTAGAAAATTATAAAAATTGAACGTGATTAATCGACAACACATTTACGTGCCATCAGTGTTAATATTGCCAGCCATGTGTGGGACGATGAAAGAAATAACTAACTGTTTAGTCCTTCTACATTTTTGAGATGGGGAAAATACGAATTCCTGTCCAATAAATGAAAAAGGTTTTATTGATCTTTCATTTTTGAGTTTGTAGGGTTAAGCACCGAGCACAATCATTAAGAGGGTCTTCTATCTAAAACTAACCCAGTCTGTACAAGGGTACACCCTAGACTTAACTCAACGCTACTACTTATCATTCAATGGGAGCACAATCATTCAATAAACACCCAGAGCGCAGATGTAGTCAAACAAGCTCATCGGGGCAATAAACACCCAGAGTGCCACATAAGCTCATCGGGGCAATAAGCTCGTTTGCCTGCATAACATGATCAAATATAAACATTCCACTAAGGTATCAAATCCATAGTATGTATAACTAGCTTCCTAAGTATAGGAAATTTTCGGGGATCTAGCCACTCGAAGTAAATTTCTCTGGCATATATGCAATACCAAGCGAACCTTACTAGTATTCTTCTCAATTATGTGTGGTTACTTACCAATCTGCTGCGTGCTTTCTCGAGCTTGATTTATAGGAATAGAGGAGTCCAAAAATTATGAAGTCTCTCTACCGGGACACCTTATTCACAATAAAATAGAATTATTTTTTAAATCGAAAATTGGCAACCCACACTTCCATGTGGGGCCTCCACGCACATTGCATGTGAGGTCAGGGTAGCATGCAAGCAAGGACGACCTTCGAACCCTGGCAAACGTAAACTGATAGAATTTTTTATGGGTGCAACACATGGTGTGCAAGGATTGGTAGAAAGACATCCGGTTGGACCATGGTTTGTCGGGTCACCTCACGAGCGCAAGTCAATTTTCAGTTCGGGTGTATTTTGGGTCGACATTCGAGTAACAGGTGAGCAACGCATGTCAGTGGTACGACATCAAGACGCTTATCCACTGTTTTCCCAACACGTGTTCACCCTTGGTCATAAACACGCCTCTCCTCTCTTCCGTCGTCGCGTGTTCGTTGCTGATTGTCTAAAACCAATATTAATTTTCAGATTCCAATCAAAATCGCGATTGTCTAAAACCAATATTAATTTTCAGATTCCAATCAAAATCGCATTTCAAACCATTTATTTTGGACTTCTATATCTTCCAATCCGTAACTCGTATAAACTCGATTCCTTTCCGAAATTTCAAGACCTTTAGTTTACCTATTTAGAAATATTTTCCTAGTTCGAAGTTTGAAAGAATTTAAGTTTCTTACAAGATTTGAGTGTTTATCGGTTTTGATTTCTGACGCAATTTTTGGCCGAGTTTTCTCGCGAAACTTGCAAGAATCCTCCCCTAGAGTATTGTAGTTGAATATTAAGACCTAATCCAAAAAAAATTCATGGATCTAAGGCGGAATCCTAAAAGGAAGGCTCCGCAAATTTACTCGTGTTCTTGCCTGTTTCTCCACGAAATCGAACGATTCAAAACCTCATACTGCTTCTTAAGCTTCTTAAATGAGCAGTACTTTGGTGTTGGGGGATAAAATTACCCTTTTGTCGCTTGTTGACTTGGACCTAAATTTTTCAAGGTATTCTTAGCATTTTCCCCTTATGCATCGGTTTGAAAATTAGGCCCTAAAGCCTCTGATAAAATATAAGAACCCATAAAAGATGGGAGGAAACTTATGATATTGAAGTGTGAGTTTGTACTTGTTGTTCTCCCTTCCTTAGGAACTTTCGACCTCGAAAGTTGGCTGCTCCTGAAAGAGCTAGGGAAGGACTTCCTGACGTATCCTCGCGCTCCCTTGTAGCATACGGGATAGGACTTCCTGACGTCATCCTCACTCTCCGTTGTAGCATCGCTATCCTGATGGTTACCCCACATGACTTTGGCAAGGGGGATCTCCTTATTTCGCATTGGGGTCTCTTCGTATCGATTACCGATCCAATTTGAGTACCTCCACAGGATAGACCTAAATAGAAAACTGACAGTAGTTCCTCCTCCGTTGTAGCATCGCTATCTTGGTGGTTACCCCACATGACTTTGACAAGGGGGCCTCCTTATTTCGCATTCGGGCCTCTTCATATCAATCACTGATCCAATTTGAGTACCTCCATAGGATAGACCTCAACAGAAAACTGACAGCAGTTCCTCATATAAAATTATTGACTCTAGAGATATAGTAATATGGGGAAGACTAAATTGACACTGACAAAACTAGAAGCGTCCCGAAACGAGACAACTTCATGCTCAATACCGTTGGTGGCACTCGCTTGACATCTAAAGCTAAAATTTGGACTGAGCCTCCTCTCGAAATGGGAGAGCTTCATGCTCAATAACGTGGGTGGATACCAGCGTGTATTTTTGCAACATGGATATGTGGAAAATATTGTGCAGGCAGCGAGAGTGGGTGGCCTGTATGCTAGAGCCTCAATCCTCAAGGATCTCAAAGGGACCTATGAAAATGGTGCTTAGTGTCACGATCATGCCTGTCCAAAGCATGTTGCTTATGGCCGCATGACAGATGCCCTAGTCTTGCTTGTTCGGGTCGGTTGACAGGGACGTCAACCAATTAAGTGGGGGAGGATGTCATGGTCATGCATGTCTAAGGTGTGTTGTAAATGGCCGCATGACAGATATCCCAGTCTTGCTTGTCTAGGACGTGTTGTCAATGGTTGCATGCCCATTCCAAACCCCTTTTACATGCTTTCATCCTAGATAGGTCATGATGTCACGGTCATGCATGTCCAAGGCGTGTTGTCAATGGCCGCATGATAGATATCCCAGTCTTGCTTGTCCAAGAAGTGTTGTCCATGGTTGCATGCACGTTCCAAACCCCTTTTACATGCTTTCATCCTGTTAACTTCTGGCAATTGGGAGGAAAGCGTTGATGAAAAAACTGGCCGAAGGAAAATTTCTTCGAAGGAAAGATAACGAAAAGTAAAAGGAGAGAGATTTGCTGAAGACTGGACGATTTGATTTCCTTCTGTTTCAATACTTTAAATAACAACCTTAATCCTAAAAATGGAAAGTAGTGGGCAAAAACTTGCGCCAAAGTTGGCCAAAATGACCCGCCAAAAGTACGTTCTTCCATTCAATGGGGAGCGTTAATTCAAATTTTTGAAAAGTAAAAACAACTAACAAAATCTAAGGAAACCATAGTCTTTATTTAACAATCTCCTCCTAAAAGCTGTGTATATCTACCTTATTATTTGAACTCTGATCTTTGAGCGTAGTTCTTCAAATTTTATCCGCGCCAGGGACTTGGTGAAAATGTCTCCAAGCTGCTCCTTTGTTCGGATGAAATCAATCTTGATGAGCCCTCAATCAGCACATTCTCGTATGTAGTGGAATCTGATTTCTATGTGCTTGCTCCGGTCGTGCAGAACTGGATTTTTTATCAGGGAGATCGTAGCTTTGTTGTCCACATATAGCATTGGTGGATCGTTTTTTCTTCCGATGAGTTCTTCCATCAGTCGCGCAAGCCAAACCCCCTGTATTGTCATCGTCGAAGTAGCGATGTATTCTGCTTCGCAGGAAGACAAAACAATTACCTTTTGTTTTGTTGATTACCAGCAGATTGCGCCGCCTGAGAGGAAGTAGATCGTCCCGCTGGTGCTATTACGATCATCAACGTCACCGGCCATGTCACTATCACTGTAGCCGACTAGCTCAAGCTTCGTCATTCCTTGCGCTGTATCTCACACCCCAGCAACTGGTTCTAGCCACATAGCGCAGGATGCGCTTTACAGCCTGAGGTGTTTCCACAAATCTACTCACATATCCAACTGAGTAAGCAAGGTCTGGGCGTGTGTTTACCAGATAGCGCAGGCTCCCGACAATGCTGCAGTAATTGGTGGCGTCGACTATCGTCGTAGTGCCGGTCTTACTTAGTTGGAGCAGGGCCTCCATTAGCGTCCTTATAGGGTTACTGTCCGCAAGCCCAATTGTGTCCAACAGCTTCTTCGCGTACGCACTTTAGCAGATGGTGATGCCGGTAGTACTTTGTAGCACTTCGATGTCAAGGTAGTAGTTGAGTACGCCGAGATCGCTCATCTTGAAGTTCTTTGACATCTCCCTCTTAACCCTTTCGAGGACTTCCATGTCGACTCCAGTGATTATGAGGTCGTCGACGTACGCTCCCACAATTAGTCGTTGCTCGCCGTGGCTGTGCATATACATGCCATGCTCAGAGGCACAACGCTCGAACTTCAGTGACAGTAAGGTACTATCAAGCTTCGAATTCCAGGCTCGTGGTGCTTGCCAAAGCCCGTAGAGTATCTTGTGCAAGCGCAGTACCTTGCCCAGGTTGTCGTTGTCTAGGAAGCCAGAAGGTTGTCAGACGTAGACGGTCTCCTTCAGCTCTCCGTTAAAGAAAGCGGACTTCACGTCCATGTGGTGGACCTCCCAAGAGCAATGTTTTGTGATTGCCAGCAAAAGGCAGGCGAATTCTAACCTTGCCATCGGTGCCAATACCTCTTCGAAGTCCACATCTTGCTTCTAGACATAGCCCTTCACCACTAGATGGGCCTTGTGCTTCACAACTTCTCCCTTTTCGTTGCGTTTCAGTTTGAAGAACCATTTGTGTAACGATACACCTTCTGAGGAGAGAGGAGAGAGAAAGAAAAAAAAAGAAAAAGGAAAGCCCGCCGAAAATCTGAGATTTTTGGCGGGATCCACTCAGGCTCGTAAACCCTAGGAGTGGCCGCCTCCTTTAGGGAGAAGGAAGCGCCAGTGTGGTTCGGAGGAAGAGGAAGCCGACGCGCCACTGGAGAACGGACGAACGACGATGCATCTACCGGCGACAATAGCCCAGCTCTACGATTCAGACCGTCGGGACTTTCGGACGAGGAAGACGCAGTGCAGGCGTGGGTCGACCCTCCGCATTCCGCGAGACGTCTTAGCCAGCGTGCAGCCCTCCCGTTGCAGGCCGTGTTCGGACACCACCCGGAGCCTCATCCCCTTTGCGGCCCAAACTGGAGGCACGCCAGAAACTCTGCGCCGGAGATGTTCGTCGCAGCCATCGGCTTCTGCTCCATCGGCCGCTTCGCGAACCTCCAACTCGGCTAAGTGCGGCTTAGCAGTGTGGCTTGGCAACGCGGCTTGGCGGCTCGACATCCGAATAGTATACCGATTCCTAGGTTTTCGACCCTTCCGGAGCCATTCCCACCCTCGTTTTAACCATCTGAGGTCAGTATAACTCCATTTTTTACGAATAGCTTGCGATAGGGACAAACCTTGGTAGCTAGGCACGAGGAATAGTTGTGAAGGCGCTCTAAGTGTATCATGTTATCTTATAGGAGGTAGTTAGGAGCTGAAGTTAGCATTGTGGGCGACTTCGGCCAAGGCCAAGGAGGTAAGTAACCTTATTGTTGGCGTTAGTTATGTATGTATGTTGGTGCGTGCTCTGTGGCCCTTGCATGCACCATATGTTGTTGCTGTATGCTAGGCTAGATGTTTCTTGCCGTGAAATGCTATGCATGCTATGATTATGTATGTGATTCTTGCAATGAATTGCTATGTATGCCATGTTTAATAATATGATGTTGTGACACAGTTGGCTGCCCTGTATGTATGATGAGCTTGATTGACATGTCATGATTGTAATGAGAACCCCACACACCATGAATGAGATGACTTGTATGCTATGTTATGTTTTCTCAATGTGGACCCGGTTATGCTATGATATGCTTGCTTAATGTGGACCCGATTATGCTATGATATGCTTGCTTAATGTGGACTCGATTATGCTATGTAATGCGGCGAGGGGATGGAGCGTTGTATGTATAATGCCATGGAGGTAAACCTTAAGAACCTCATGCACGCTATGGTTATATACTTGGGGCACTCCTCCGTTATGCTACTGATTGTATGGATGCGTATATTCGATATTGTTCGCCACGATATCATGCACGCCCTCCTTTGTCCTTGGCGTCCGGTATTGTATGTCATACATACCCGACCAAGTCAGGCCCAGGGAGTTCGCTTGCGAGCTCGCCTGGTGGGCCCACAGTCACACACGTGGGCCATGCATGGGAAATTACCATGCATCCACCCCCGCCCGGACAAGGCAAGGGCCTAAGGCCATGGGAAGGAATGGAAGACAGACCTCTCTCTCAACTTCGTTCTTCTAACATTGTGCGGCATGTATGGTTATGATGTGCGACATGTATGGGTATTGTGTGTGACATGTATGTGTGTTGTGTCACTACAACAAATATTGGATTAGATAGCTTCCGAAAAATGCTATCATAGACCTTTTATAGCATTTTTCGTACGTCGTGACAGCCCATGTTATTAAAAGTCTGGAACTTTTTATAGCATTTTTGTATAGCTATAATAAATGTTATAATATAGTACCAAATATAGCTTATATGCAATGCTATGAAAACATTTTATAGCATTTTTGTTAAAGTTATAAATATGTAAACATAACTAAAATATTATGCTATCATTCATTTTTAATAAGCTATATTTATACTATATTTTATGCTATCATTCATTTTTAATAAGCTATATTTATACT
>NW_019268519.1:5599634-5603170 GCF_002738365.1 Cucurbita moschata | reverse complement strand
TTATGCTATCATTCATTTTTAATAAGCTATATTTATACTATATTTTATGCTATCATTCATTTTTAATAAGCTATATTTATACTTTTAATCTTATGCTATAACAAAAATATAATTGAAATTTAATAATCTACTTAACACATTACAAAATAAAGTATTCAACTCGATCTATATAAGAATATCAGACTCATTACACTAGCACAATTTTCAAATCAGTTCTTCCCCACCCAATACACAATAAATAGAACAAAAACTCACTATCCCCAATATGTGACATCTTTGATTTTGATCAAATCAAGTACACCAATCCTAAAGGTATTCGAACCGACATCAATGTCTTCTATGTTCCACCCTTTTAGCAATGTCAATTGATAAATTGTTCGTTGTTGCTTGCCAATTAGTGCTTCCTTGCTCCAACAAAAACTTGATCGTTGGGTTGAGGATTAGAGTTTCCTTATCAATTTGGTATCAGAGCCTAAGTTGCATCTTTGTGGCCGACTCTAGGCAATGTCAATTGATAAATTGGTCGTTGTTTCTTGCCAATTAGTGCTTTCAAGGAATCCTGCAACATTATCAAAGCATATATATCAGTGATTCGAAAAGAAGTGCAAAATAGTACCAAAAGGTTTGACATAAGGTGATTCGAAGAGAAGTGCAAAATAGCAACAAAATCTAAATATCATATAAAAGTACAAAAGAGAATAGAACATTATTGTTCATCTTATATATGTAAGCACGTTTCCTTTCTTAAAAACAGAGTATAGAAACATTAGTTCAAATACTTGCATTACAGCTTTCAATTAGAATTGAAAGGGGAGGGCATTGTCCACTCAAAGTTTACGAGGAAAGAAAGAGCATTACGCTTTTTGATTCCCTTGGTTGAAAACTATAACTTTGTAATAAAACCCAATCCTTTCAAATAGCCCTTTTTGATGAAGTGTTGTCCTCATATGATAAACCAAACAGAACCATTAAAAAAAAAATTGATATTATGACGAGTAAGGCCCACCAAAAAAAACTTATTAACCAAAGAAAATTACCATACAAACTAATGAATTCTCTTGAGAAAAAAGAAAAGTAGTCTTTAAAGGGTCTACAAATATTCTTTCTCCTAGTCACTCCAAGTTAGCAAACAAAAGTCAAAGACCGAAATCAGTCTAACTGGTCTTCGAGTTTGGAACAACTTCTAACTGATCTTCTAATTTATCTAAGATCTCAGTTGAAGAAATCCTCAAAATCAAATAAGAAGAAGAATGTGTTGTTGGAAGACCTAAATGCAAAATAACAGTAACAGTAACAACAGGGCCACACAAGTTCTTGTTGTTGTTGTGTGAAAGTGAGTGATCTTGCCGATCATGTATTAATAAGTTATACACAAGGAAGGAGAAAAGGAGACCTAATATATCAAAGGAAAAAAAAAATCAAGGAAGGAGAAAAGGCCACAAAAATTTAGTTATACATAATACAATAGGTATTTTGCTCAAGAAATTTATATGCAGTCCATCAATACGTGTATAAACTTCTTCCTACTACTTGATACTTGCAGAATATGTAACCCGTTAACATAAATCATTCCTACCGGTAGAATGTGCTTGAAATAACCTATGAATTAACAAATTCCTCTAAACTTAATTACTTTGTACTCTTAGGCTTATTTTTTTTTGTTTGTAATCGTCATGTGGTTCCTCAATTTGGGCATGTATTGATTGAACCAACATAATGAAAAAAAAGATAGTTTCTTGTATTATGTTTTTATTCCGTTGATGTAACTCACAACACTACATTCAACCTTTTAACACAAGACAACAACTACATCTACCTCACAGAACTCACCAATTTACATTCAAAGAAAAATTCTACAGCTAGGAAAATACACACTTAAAAGTAAAGTACATTACTTAATGAAGGACTAAAGGACTGAACTCACAAAAGTTTATTAGTGTGTACTAAATGTAAATGAAAAACTGCATTATTTAGTAGTAGTTCGATCCTTCAATCTAACTCACAGAACTACATTCAAAAAGAAATTAAAAAGGAAGATACAGAGACAAATCACTTATAATAATTCATCAATGAAATTCTTTACAAAGTGAGCCAACAAAGAAGATAATAGGGAAAAAAAAAAACAACTAACCTCTATCTTGGATTGTTCAATCTGTAGTGAGGTAGGAGAATAGGGTTTTTCAAAGACAAAGCATCAACAATAAACTGTATGCCTCCTCTCAATGCCACCATCTTGAGATTTGATGCAAATCAGAGAAAAATTTTGAAGCACGAAAGAAAGAAGGATGGATCTTGAGGGAAAAATTTTGAAACACGAAAGAAGGAAGGATGGATTGTTGCGCGAGAGAAAGAAGGCGAGATTTGGTTTTGCCCTAGGGCCTGAGAGAATATGGGTGTCTAGAGGGAAAAGAGAGAAAAAGAAAGGAAGGCTTTTTATACGCGTGATTAGGTTTTTAGGGATAACATTAAAAAAATAAAAAAAAAAACTTTTATTTTCTTTCTAATTTATAGCATCTTTTAGAAAATGCTATACAAAAAAGCTATAAAAGATGGTATTTGTTGCAGTGTGTGCGTCATGTATGTGTATCGTGTGCGACATGTAGATGTATTGTGTGCGACTGCTTGTATCCGGATGTATGAATATATGCTTAACCCCAACAGTGGGGCGACTTACTGGGTATTTTATATAATATTCAAGCCACGTGCTACCAATATTTTCAAGTAAGGGCAAGGCTCCCATGTACGGGTGACGGTGGATGATGCAAAGGGCCATAGAAATCTTGAGGAGAGTCTGTAGTGTCGTAGGCGCCTATTGGATTCTTTTGGGTTCATAGTTTTGCGATTGTTTCCTCTAGTTCTCTGTTGATTACTTCTAGGCTAGGTTGTCGCAATTGTTTTCTTAGGTATGAACTGCTTATATTGATGAATGCATTTTTGTTATTGAGACTGCCCCACGTGAGATCTTGTCCTGTTGATTTGACGAGTATAATGTAACATCACTAATTAAGGTAGAGAAAATTATGGGCATTACAGTTGGTATCAGAGCGCCAGGTCACAGATCTTGTAGACTGGTCTACGATGTAGGCCTAAGGCATTTCCATAGTCCTCCAGCAACCACAACGTCACCGTCAGGTATGTGTATATAGTGTAAGAGAGAATTACGGATGTACGCATTTGTCCTGATGTTGATATGTTCCATGTTGATATGTTGCATGATGTACGCATTTATGCTTGTGCGGGTCGTAGTACGAAACCTGTCCGGTGGCCAGCCTGCGAATGACTCCGCCTCCACAAGGGAAGCCAGGTGCCTGCGGGATTTTAAGTGAGTTGACCCACAGACCTTCAAGGGGACCTCTGACGACCCGACCGAGGCACAGTTATGGCTGAGTTCCATAGAGACTGTATTCAGGCTAACAAATTGCCTCGAAGATCAAAAGGTGGAATGCGCAGCATTCATGCTGTGTGCCGATGCTCAGGTATGGTGGCGCTCTACCCGGGAGCTTATTAGACCCAGCGGAGGGGGGGGGGGGGGGGGA
>NW_019268519.1:5537898-5599320 GCF_002738365.1 Cucurbita moschata | reverse complement strand
GGGGGGGGGGGGGGGGGGGCGGAATTTCATGGACAGAATTTAAGGAGGCCTTTGTAGAGGCATACTACCAGAGGACGTCCAGACCCGCAAGCATCAAGAATTCACTCACCTGAAACAGAGAGGGCGTTCGGTTACTGCCTATGCCAGGAAGTTCGCCAAGTTGAAATGCTTCACCCCGGACTTGGTGGACACCGACTACAAGACAACCCGCTGGTTTGTGCTGGGGCTGGACTGGAAGATACCTAACGTGGTTGAAGGGATAGCGCCTACGACTTAAACTGACGCGATGATAGTAGCACGGGCCATGTTGGGGACCGATGGACCTAGCGAGTCCCGCTCGTCGACCCAGGGACGGAAACGACGCAGCAACCGAGATGACCGTCGTGGGTCCCGCTCACCAACCGAGAGACGGAGGCGACGTCGTGACTGGGGTGACCGCCGCGATTCATCCTCATCGCCACCACCGCGGCGACCAGCTAGACGGCGCCGCGATTCAACCTCATCGCCGCCACCGAGACGACCAGACAGACGGCGCCGCGATCCCAGGCGGGGCCAACAGGGGAGAGAGGGTAGGGCAGGCGATCGACCCAAGTGCAGCGAGTGTGGGAAGACCCATTGGGGGCGGTGCCTAGCTCGCTCCGGGGCCTACTTCGGATGCGAGAAGGAGGGTCACTTAGCCAGAGACTGCCCGGGAGGTCGTGTCAATGACACCGGGGGCCAGCAAAGGCCACTACGCATACCAGATGCCCCCACCTAGAACTGTCCTCCAGCGAGAGCCTATGCCTCCACTAGCAGGGACGTGGAAAACCTGGATGCAACAGTGACAGGTACACTATCCGTCCTTGGTCATTTTGCTTTGATGTTGTTTGACTCCGGATCTACGCACTCCTTTATTTCCACTGATTTTGTTAGTCAAGCAGGGATAGTGTTAGAACCCTTGTTACACAATTTTCTAGTAGGCACCCCGATAGGGGTGGATATGGTCGCCGCCTATAGGGTAAAGAATGGTCATGTAGTAATATCAGGGGTTAGCTTGGGTGTAGAATTGATGGTGGTCGATATGACCGTGTACGATGTAATCCTAGGCATGGACTGGTTAGCGGAAAACCATGCTAGCATAGACTGTCACAAGAAGGAGGTCATTTTCACGCCACCGTCGTGGACCAGGTTAAGGTTCAAGGGCACTAGTCTGGGTACGATGCCCAAGGTGATATCGACCAGCCCCATATCCAAGGCACCGTACCGCATGGCACCAGCAGAGCTGAAGGAACTCAAGGTGCAACTACAAGAACTGCTAGACAAGGGGTTTATCAGACCGAGCGTGTCGCCTTGGGGCGCACCGGTATTATTCTTGAAGAAAAAGGACGGTTCCATGCGCTTGTGCGTCGATTACAGGGAACTGAATAAGAGAACAGTGAAGAACAGGTACCCCCTCCCACGCATCGAAGACTTATTTGATCAGCTCAGAAAGGCCACGGTGTTTTCAAAGATCGACCTTTGTTCAGGTTACCACCAGATCAAGATAAAAAACGAGGACGTGCAAAAAACAGCTTTCAGAACAAGGTACGACCATTATGAGTTTGTAGTAATGTCATGTGGACTCACCAATGCTCCTGCAGTGTTTATGGAACTGATGAATCGGGTGTTCAAGGAATATTTGGATACCTATGTCATTGTATTCATAGTTGACATCCTGGTATATTCAAGGACGGATCAGGAGCACCAAACACACCTGAGGAAGGCCTTGACAGTCTTGAGGGAAAATAGGTTGTATGCCAAATTCTCGAAACGTGAGTTTTGGTTACGCAAAGTCTCATTCCTAGGACATGTGATATCGGTAGAAGGAGTGTCAGTTGACCCTGCCAAGGTGGAGGCAGTCACTGGCTGGGCTCGTCCAACCACTGTGACTGAGGTACGGAGTTTTCTAGGTCTGGCAGGTTACTACCGCCGCTTCGTGCAGGACTTCTCCAAGATAGCGGCACCGCTCTCACGACTGACTCAACAGGCTACAGCGTTCGTATGGACCGAGGAGTGCGAGGCAAGCTTCCGGGACCTGAAGGAGAGACTGGCGACAGCACCCGTGGTAGCACGTGGCTTGAGTATTATATAAAATACCCAGTAAGTCACCCCACTGTTGGAGTTAAGCATATATTCATACATCTGGATACAAGCAGTCGCACACAATACATCTACATGTCGCACACGATACACATACATTACATGTCACACACAATACCCATACATGTCGAACATCATAACCATACATGCCGCACAATGTTAGAAGAACGAAGCTGAGAGAGAGGTCTGTCTTCCATTCCTTCCCATGGCCTTAGGCCCTTGCCTTGTCCGGGCGGGGGTGGATGCATGGTAATTTCCCAATCATGGCCCACGTGTGTGACTGTGGGCCCACCAGGCGAGCTCGCAAGCGAACTCCCTGGGCCTGGCTTGGTCGGGTATGTATGACATACAATACCGGACGCCGCAGACAAAGGAGGGCCTGCATGATATCGTGGCGAACAATATCGAATATACGCATCCATACCATCAGTAGCATAACGGGGGAGTGCCCCAAGTACATAACCATAGCGTGCATGAGGTTCTTAAGGTTTACCTCCATGGCATTATACATATAACGCTCCATCCCCTCACCCAATTACATAGCATAATCGGGTCCACATTAAGAAAGCATATCATAGCATAACCGGGTCCACATTGAGCAAACATAACATAGCATACAAGTCATCTCATTCATGGTGTGTGGGGTTCTCATTACAATCATGACATGTCAATCAAGCTCATCATACATACAGGGCAACCAATCGTGTCACAACATCATATTCATAAACATGGCATACATAGCAATTCATTGCAAGAATCACATACATAATCATAGCATGCATAGCATTTCACGGCAAGAAACATCTAGCCTAGCATACAGCAACAACATATGATGCATGCAAGGGCCACAGAGCACGCACCAACATACATACATAACTAACGCCAACAATAAGGTTACTTACCTCCTTGGCCTTGGCCGAAGTCGCCCACAACGCTAACTCCAGCTCCTAACTACCTCCTATAAGATAACATGATACACTTAGAGCGCCTTCACAACTATCCCTCGTGCCTAGCTACCAAGGTTTGTCCTTATCACAAGCTATTCGTAAAAAATGGAGTTATACTGACCTCAGATGGTTGAAACGAGGGTGGAAATGGCTCCGGAAGGGTCGAAAATCTAGGAATCGATATACTATTTGGATGTCGAGCCACCAATCCGCACTGCTAAGCCGCACTTAGCCGAGCTGGAGGTTCGCGAAGCCACCGATGGAACAGAAACCGATGGCTGCGACGAACACTGCCGACGTAGGGTTTCTGGTGCGCCTCCGGTTTGGGCCACAAAAGGGACGAGGCTCCAGGGTGGTGTCCGAACGCGGCCTGCAACAGGCGGGCTGCACGCTGGCTGAGACGTCTCGCGGAATGCCGAGGGTCGACCCACGCCTGCGCTGCGTCTTCCTCGTCCGAAAGTCCCGACGGTCTGAATCGCAGAGCTGGGCTACTGTCGCCGGTGGATGCATCGTCGTTCGTCCGTTCTCCGGTGGCGCGTCGGCTTCCTCTTCCTCCGAACCACACTTGCGCTCCCTTCTCCCTAAAGGAGGCGGCCACTCCTAGGGTTTACGAGCCTGAGTGGATCCCGTCAAAAATCTCGTCAGAAGGTGGGCTTTCCTTTTTTTTTTCTTTCTCTCTCCTTTCTCCTCGGAAGGTGTATCGTTACATCACTCCCCCCTACGAAAGACTTTCGTCCTTGAAAGGATTGGCATCCACAAACAACTCTGGGTACTTCTCCCTCATCTCATCCTCTTGTTCCCAGATGGCCTCTTCTGTTGACTAGTTCCCCCACCACACCTTGACAAATGCAATTTCCCTGGTGCGTAAGGTCTTTACCTTGCGAGCTAGGAGCCCCACTGATTTCTCCTCGTAGCTTAAGTCTTCGGTCACATCCAGAGTCGAATAATCTATCACCTGTGTGGGGTTCGCTAAGTACTTGCGAAGGGCCGATACATGGAACACGTTGTGTATGGACGAGAGAGACGGGGGTAGGGCTAATCTATACGCAACGGGTCCGATTCGCTGGAAAATCTCGAAGGGTCCTATGAAGCGCGGACTCAATTTGCCCTTTCGTCCAAACCTTAGAATGCCCTTCATGGAGGCCACCTTCAGGAATACCATGTCACCCAGTTCAAACTCCAGGTTTATTCGTCTCAAGTCCGCGTAACTCTTCTGTCTACTCTGAGCAGTGTGCATCCTCCCCCTGATCTGCTGCATCGCCTCGTTGGTGACTTGGACTAGCTCCGGGCCCATCAGTTCCCGTTCCCCTACCTCGCCCCAGCATAATGGTGTCCTACACCGCCTTCCATACAATGCTTCGTACGGTGCCATATCGATTGTCGCCTGGTTGCTATTATTATAAGCGAATTCCATAAGGTGCAATTTCGAGTCCCAACTCCCAGAGAAATCCAGTACACAGGCCCGCAACATGTCCTCTAGAACTTGGTTCAAGCGTTCCGTTTGGCCATCAGTTTATGGGTGATACACTGTGCTGAAATCCAATCGAGTGCCCAACGCTTTCTGGAGTCCGCGCCAAAATGCTGAAGTAAACCGTGGGTCTCGGTCTGATACGATCGACACAGGGACCCCATGCAACCTGACGATTTCCTTCATGTACAGTTGTGCCCACATGTCCACTGTGTAGGTGTTCTTGCCGGGGAGGAAATGTGCTGAATTCGTTAATCTGTCCACGACCACCCATATGACCGTGTAACCCTTTAGTGTCTTGGGCAGGCCCACTATAAAATCCATGACGATGTTCTCCCACTTCCACTTCGGTATGTTGAGGGGCTGTAGTAATCCTGCTGGTCTCTATCTGGGTGCTTTAACCTGTTGGCAAACCAAGCATCTGCTGACGAACTCCGCGATATCCTTCTTCATACCACACTACCAGAAATGGGATCTGATGTTCTGATACATCTTCGTGCCGCCAGGGTGCATGACAAATGGGGAGTTATGCGCTTCACTCAGGATTTCACCCCTCAATTCTTGTATCGCCGGTACACACAAGCGACTGTGGTACTGTAACCCACCATCCGCTGCCTTAGAGTACCCATCCGCTGGTTCTTTTTCCATTTCGTTAAGTGCCCTAGATAAACTGGAGTCCCTTGCCTACGCCTCAATGATTCTTTGTCGAAGGGTGGGTTGCACCGTTATTCGAGCCAGTTGCGCCTTAATACCCTCCAAGGCTACTGTTATCCCCGCTCGCTCGAAGTCTACCTGCACTCGGGTTCTTTCGTGATTAGTGTCGACGAATGCGCTGCCTTCCTACTTAAGGCATCTGCGACCACGTTGGCCTTCCCGGGGTGGTACTGGATATCTATATCATAATCCTTGACTAGCTCTAGCCACCGTCGTTGCCTCATATTTAATTCCTTCTAGGTGAAGAAGTACTTCAGGCTCTTATGGTCGGTATAGATTTGAGTCCTCTCCCCATACAGGTAGTGTTGCCATATTCTTCTCATAGTTCTTCAGTTGTCTGGATGCGTAGGCAATAACCCTCCCACGTTGCATCAACACGCACCCTAGGCCCTTTTTGGATGCATCACTGAAAATGACGTAGTTCCCTGTACCATCGGGCATTGTGAGCACGGGTGCGGTCGCCAGTCTCTCCTTCAGGTCCCGGAAGCTTGCCTCGCACTCCTCGGTCCATACAAACGTTGTAGCCTTTTGAGTCAGTCGTGAGAGCGGTGCCGCTATCTTTGAGAAGTCCGGAACGAAGCGGCGGTAGTAACCTGCCAGACCCAGAAAACTCCGTACCTCAGTCACAGTGGTTAGACGGGCCCAGCCGGTGACTGCCTCCACCTTGGCAGGGTCAACTGACACTCCTTCTGCCGATATCACATGTCCTAGGAATGAGACTTAGCGTAACCAAAACTCACGTTTCGAGAATTTGGCATACAACCCATTTTCCCTCAAGACTGTCAAGGCCTTCCTCAGGTGTGTTTGGTGCTCCTGATCCGTCCTTGAATATACCAGGACGCCTTCTTCCTTGATCCTTGCCACGCTGGCTAGTATCGCCCAAGCCCCGTGATGGACCAGCTTCTTCGCCTTCATCATCGATATCACCTTGGGCATCGTACCCAGACTAGTGCCCTTGAACCTGAACCTGGTCCTCGACGATGGCGTGAAAATGACCTCCTCCTTGTGACAGTCTATGCTAGCATGGATTTCCACAATATTTTCCACATATCCATGTTGCAAAAATACACGCTGGTATCCACCCACGTTATTGAGCATGAAGCTCTCCCATTTCGAGAGGAGGCTCAGTCCAAATTTTAGCTTTAGATGTCAAGCGGGTGCCACCAACGGTATTGAGCATGAAGCTGTCTCGTTTCGGGACGCTTCTAGTTTTGTCAGTGCCAATTTAGTCTTCCTCATATTACTATATCTCTAAAGTCAATAATTTTATATGAGGAACTGCTGTCAGTTTTCTGTTGAGGTCTATTCTATGGAGGTACTCAAATTGGATTAGTGATTGATATGAAATAAGGAGGCCCCCTTGTCAAAGTCATGTGGGGTAACCACCAGGATAGCGATGCTACAACGGAGGAGGAACTACTGTCAGTTTTCTGTTTAGGTCTATCCTGTGGAGGTACTCAAATTGGATCGGTAATCGATACGAAGAGACCCCAATGCGAAATAAGGAGATCCCCCATGTCAAAGTCATGTGGGGTAACCATCAGGATAGCGATGCTACAACGGAGAGTGAGGATCACGTCAGGAAGTCCTATCCCGTATGCTACAAGGGAGCGCGAGGATACGTTAGGAAGTCCTTCCCTAGCTCTTTCAGGAGCAGCCAACTTTCGAGGTCGAAAGTTCCTAAGGAAGGGAGAACAACAAGTACAAACTCACACTTCAATATCATAAGTATCATAAGTTTCCTCCCATCTTTTATGGGTTCTTATATTTTATCAGAGGCTTTAGTGATTTTCAAACCGATGCATAAGGGGAAAATGCTAAGAATACCTTGAAAAATTCAGGTCCAAGTCAACAAGCGACAAAAGGGTAATTTTATCCCCCAACACCAAAGTACTGCTCATTTAAGAAGCTTAAGAAGTAGTATGAGGTTTTGAATTGTTCGATTTCGTGGAGAAACGGGCAAGAACACGAGTAAATTTGCGGAGCCTTCCTTTTAGGATTCCGCCTTAGATCCATGAATTTTTTTTGGATTAGCTCTTAATATTCAACTACAATGCTCTAGGGGAGGATTCTTGCAAGTTTCGCAAGAAAACTCGGCCAAAAATTGCGTCAGAAATCAAAACCGATAAACACTCAAATCTTGTAAGAAACTTAAATTCTTTCAAACTTCGAACTAGGAAAATATTTCTAGATAAGTAAACTAAAGGTCTTGAAATTTCGGGAAGGAATCGAGTTTATACGAGTTACGGATTGGAAGATATAGAAGCCCAAAATAAATGGTTTGAAATGCGATTTTGATTGGAATCTGAAAATTAATATTGGTTTTAGACAATCGCGATTTTGATTGGAATCTGAAAATTAATATTGGTTTTAGACAATCGCGATTTTGATTGGAATCTGAAAATTAATATTGGTTTTAGACAATCGAACACGCGACGACGGAAGAGAGGAGAGGCGTGTTTATGACCAAGGGTGGACACGTGTCGGGAAAACAGTGGATAAGCGTCTCGATGTCGTACCACTAACATGCGTTGCTCACCTGTTACTCGAATGTCGACCCAAAATACACCCGAACTGAAAATTGACTTGCGCTCGTGAGGTGACCCGACAAACCATGGTCCAACCTGATGTCTCTCTACCAATCCTTGCACACCATGTGTTGCACCCATAAAAAATTCTATCAGTTTACGTTTGCCAGGGTTCGAAGGTCGTCCTTGCTTGCATGCTACCCTGACCTCACATGCAATGTGCGTGGAGATCCCACATGGAAGTGTGGGTTGCCAATTTCCGATTTAAAAAATAATTCTATTTTACTGTGAATAAGGTGTCCGGGTAGAGAGACTTCATAATTTTTGGACTCCTCTATTCCTATAAATCAAGCTCGAGAAAGCACGCAGCAGATCGGTAAGTAACCACACATAATTGAGAAGAATACTAGTAAGGTTCGCTTGGTATTGCATATATGCCAGAGAAATTTACTTCTAGTGGCTAGATCCCCGAAAATTTCCTATACTTAGGAAGCTAGTTATACATACTATGGATTTGATACCTTAGTGGAATGTTTATATTTGATCATGTTATGCAGGCAAACGAGCTTATTGCCCCGATGAGCTTATGTGGCACTCTGGGTGTTTATTGCCCCGATGAGCTTGTGTGACTACATCTGCGCTCTGGGTGTTTATTGAATGATTGTGCTCCCATTGAATGATAAGTAGTAGCGTTGACTACATCTGCGCTCTGGGTGTTTATTGAATGATTGTGCTCCCATTGAATGATAAGTAGTAGCGTTGAGTTAAGTCTAGGGTGTACCCTTGTACAGACTGGGTTAGTTTTAGATAGAAGACCCTCTTAATGATTGTGCTCGGTGCTTAACCCTACAAACTCAAAAATGAAAGATCAATAAAACCTTTTTCATTTATTGGACAGGAATTCGTATTTTCCCCATCTCAAAAATGTAGAAGGACTAAACAGTTAGTTATTTCTTTCATCGTCCCACACATGGCTGGCAATATTAACACTGATGGCACGTAAATGTGTTGTCGATTAATCACGTTCAATTTTTATAATTTTCTAATTTTCCAAACTTTTAAGTACCATTTTCAATTTTTATAATTTTCCGTTCAATTTTTATAATTTTCTAATTTTCCAAACTTTTAAGTACCATTTTCAATTTTTATAATTTTCTAATTGTTCCAAACTTTTAAGTACCATCTTCAATTTTATAATTGAGTAAACAAAAGAAGTGTTTGAATGAAACTAGAAGTTATAGCCCCTATTAAAACCACTCTAACCTAGAGACGTAGAGAACTACCTCATAACCCCAAGATGAAGGAAATAGATTCCTTAGCCAACATGAGTTGATATAGTGTTTGAGGATCATCCACTTCCCTTTCTACTCCTTAGCCAACATGAGTTGATATAGTGTTGAGGATCATCCACTTCCCTTTCTTCTCCCGTGCGATACCGTTGAGCTAAGCGTGACGCTAGTTAGGATTGTGTTACTAAGTAGTAGACCAACTACTCAACATTGTAGATTAGTCTTTTTTTCATTCTTATAAAAAATTTAATTCCTATCAATCACCCTTCCACACGTTTTGTACTCCGTTGAATAAAGTTGAGAGTGGTTAGAAATGCATAAACATGAAAGAGAACATAAAAGAAAGAAATGAATAGTTTTTATTTGAGGTTTTGTTAAGAGAAGGAAAAAAGAATGGGAGTTTAATGTGGAGTGAATGAGGGGGTTCACATGACAGTCCAGCACGACGCCGTCTTGGGGTTCCAAAGAGCAGGAAGAAGGAACTTCTTGCCCCTTAACCCAACCACATTGTAAGCGCCTCCGTTGAGAGGGTCAACTAACACCTTCCCAGTGTTCCCAGGGGAGGCTCCACTGCCGAACATCCCAGGGCAAGCGGTGGAGGCTTCAATCACGCTCGCCTTCTGCCCCAGCTGGAAGAACCCAGTGCTGAACGGGTTGGTTACCACCGAGGCCAACCCCGAGGCCAGTGATATCACCATAGCGTCGGTCGCGACGTCCCCGCTTGGTGGCTTCAGAACAGCGCCGGCTGGGCCGTAGTCAGACTTGTGGAAAGGCCATGCACATGCTCCTGGGCACTCGGTCATAGGGTTCCCAATAATCACGTAGGGCGCCCCGTCAATAACTCCATGCTCTGCACACTTCCCCATGCACAGACCGTCCACGGTCACGTCCCTAGCCGCAACAATAACGGTGACCGCACCAGGGAACTCACCCACAGCTTTCTGCACGTGAATCTTGATGAAATCCTTGGTCATAATTTTTCCAAGAGAGTACTGGGGATCCACGTATTGTTTGACCACCTTCACATTAATATTCCCAGCGGTGGGGTTATAAGAGCTGAGCATGCGCCACCAGGAGGATACCTGTGGGGCACCCCCGACCCCGACTCGGCCATCGGTGTTCAAGGACCCCAAGAAAGACCTGAGTGTGTTCTTCTGTATGCGCCCGAACTGACCGTAGAACACCAGCGCAAGGTTGATATTTCCCTTCAGCATTTGGCCGCCATGGCTAACCAATGGGTTGGCTTTTGTTATGGCGTTGGGATCAGCCGCATGAGCCTGAGCCTGAGCCTGAGCCTGAGGAACGGGCAGTAGAAGGAGAAGGGAGATGGCTACTACGCCAAAGAATGCACTTACAATATGGCTATGTCCACCACAACACACCGCCATAATGTCCTTATTTTTGTGTTGTGGAGCTATAGCATTCGGTTGTGTTGATCTTCCTTTCCCGTCTTTCCCCTTCCCCCTGCTGGCCTTTATATACCCATACCCATACCCATGCCCATACCCATGCCCATACCCATGCCCATACCCATACCCATGTTGGATTGGGGCTGTTGGATGGCCCATCATAATCGGATTTTCTTTGTTATTTGCTTCCTCTTCGGGATCCATTTCTTTGTTTCTTTCTCACCCTATATTCACCTTTTCTATTATTAACCTCATGGCCTTCTCTCCACTTATTTTTTTTAACTTTTTTGGTATCATTTTTATGGTTTGTAATATTACCTTACTAACCAGATACATAACATAATACAAACTCTAATGGTATCATACATAACATAACTTTTATCATAGAATAACATAACATTCTACGCATCAAAGAGTCACGAAAGACGACACATAGATGGGCCATAGAGAACACGTAGTTCATGTTTCATATTATTCATTCAACCAAACCAATAATAAAACCACTTACATAATTGGTCTAAAAAAAGTCACTAATTTCTTGAATTGAAATTGATACTACTCATGTGTCACAATTACGTATCTTACCATTTTGTGTGTTCAAAAACTCATTAATTCCTTTAGGCAACCACATGGTTCTCTAGTTCTCTTGCTTTTATAAGGTTAGTTTTCAATTTAAAATAAGATTAGTTTCTTGACTACGAGAAATATTATGGAGACAAGAATCAAATGAAGATTAAAAAAAAAACTAAAGAAGAAAACAAATCATGATTGTCAAAACAATTCAAGAAAAATATTTTTAGATATGTTGACTTGAGGTCTTGAAATTCCGTGAAGAAATCGAGTTTCTTCGAGCTACGGATTGGAAGATATAAAAAGCTAAAATAAATGGTTTGAAACACAAATTTGATTGGTATCTGGAAAAAAATATTGTCTTCAACAATAGGCGACGAACACTCGATGGCTGATGAGAGGAGAGACGCGTCGGGCACACAATGGAGAAGCGTGCCGACGTCATAAGTTTAGACGAGTTTTCTACCTACTACGCGAATTGCTAACCTGAAATACACCCGAGTAAAAAATTGACCCGCACCTGTGAGTTGACCCGACAACCCACGGTCCAACCCAACGTCTTTTTGCCAATCCTTGCATGCCACGTGTTGCACCCATAAAAAATCACGTAACTTCATCTGCTAGGGTTCGAAGGTTGTCCTTGCCCACATGTTGCCAACGCTGACTGCACGTGCGCCCTTGCCTGTTTTTCATCCTGATTTTAATGCTAATCCTATTTTACTTTGAGGTGTTTGTAGAAGGACTTCATAAATTTTGGACTCTCTACATTCATAAATCAATCTGGAAGGCACGCGACAGACCGATAAATAACCACACGAAGTTATGAAGAGAGACTTCATAAATTTTGGACTCCTCTACATTCATAAATCAATCTCTGGAAGGCACGCGACAAACCGATAAATAACCACATGAAGTTATGAAGAATTCTTTTAGGGTTCGCTTGGTATTCCATGCAAACAAGTGGTCCAACCTGACGTCTTTCCACCAATTCTTGCACGCAATGTGTCGCACCCACAAAAAAATTGGGTAACTTTACGTCTTCTAGGGTTTGAAATTCGTCCTTGTCTGCAAGCTGCTTGCGCTGACCACGTGTGCGCCCTGCGCATGGAGCCTGAGCATGGGAGCGCATACCCGTGCGTGGGGAACCCTACTGTTAGTCGTTTTGATGCATGGTTGCCAATTTTTCATCTTGATTTCAATGCTAATCCTATTTTACTGTGAATTAGGTGTTTTTAGAGAGACTTCGTAATTTTTGGACTCATCTACATTTATAAATCAATCTCGGTAAGGCACGTGACAGATCGAAAAGTTACTACACGAAATTAGGAAGAATTCTTGTATATGTAATGAACTAGCTATCTTAACGAAATTTCATACTCAGGTTTGTGTATGCTTATCTGGAATGTTCTAATACTGCTTATATTCGATCATGCAATGTTGACGGATGGGGTATTTTTGTATTGGCACTCTGAGTGCTGATAGACTTTATCACCTCGTTTAGCTTGTGTGGCTGCATGCTAGTTAAATGCTTGCTGATTGTATGAACTTATTATTTGATTGTTAACCAGTTGCATTGAGTTAAGTCTAGGGTGTGCCATTGTAGAGACTACTAAGTTAGGTTTAGATAGGGGACCCTCCTAATGATTGCGTTCACCGTGAGAGACGACTAGAGGGTGAGATCTTTAACCCCAAGCCGCTACAGTCTTGGGAAGTTATGTTTAAATGAATCTAGAAGCCAAAACCCCTATTAAAACCACCCAAATACCCTTAGACCTGAAGAAGAACCTTAGAATCCTTATACAAAGGAAAGAGATTCCTTAGCCGAAATGAGCTAGTATAGCGTTTGAGGACCTTCCACTTCTCTTTCTACTCTTGTGCGGTACCGTCGAGCTAGGTGTGACGCTGGGTAGGGTCGTGTTACTTAGTGGTAGACCAACTACTCGACATGGTAGATCCGTCTTATGGTAAGATGTTGATCCTGCAGGTAGGTCAAGGTTGCCTACATGGCAGTTCGTCCTATGGGAGAATGTTGACCACGTGGGTGACTTGTTCAAGCTAGCTTATATTGGGAGGTAGCACCTCCAATCCTTAAGTGACATCATGGCCTATGGGACGTTCGCTATTTAACCTTCCTATCGACGACTAGTAGGCTAGGTCTCACATGATGTCTCCCACCTTGGTACAGAGTTATATGAGGTAACGTCTCATCTTCTGACACCGAATACTACTATAAAAGTTAAGTTCTTCTACCCGAGCTATGTACTGAGATTTCCAAAACTCTAGGATCTAAAGTATAACCGGTGGTCCTCTCCTAAACGATAAAATCCTACAAGTAGGTTGCTTACTAGATATATTTATAATTATCGAATTCTACAGTTTTTTTCAAGTCTGTGAAATTAAATCGTAGTGTTGGGTTGTTGTCAACTTCTCCCTACCCGATAGTTATATGTTGTAAGTCATTGTTGTTGCTTTTTTGCTTGCATCACATATAACACTAATTTAAATCTCTCAAATCTTGCTTTCAAAACTCTATTTCGCAATCTCTCTGCCCTTTTTCTAAAACTTTCTTCTTGAACCGGGGCCAGAGGCTCGAGCATACGTGGCTTGGCCATAGGCGACACAAGAACGAATTGGCTTAACTCACTTGTTGCTAGGAAGTGTGTGCCACACAATCGCAAGTCCACTGCCATCAAAAGTGCGATTGGAGAGCTTGAAAGTCATGAGGGAATATTGACTTTTCTTTTTGGTAGCTCAATGACAGATTCAAAGTCAATACCTATACCAATAGGGTGTACCTTTCTTTTTGGTAGCTTAATCATAAGAACTTTTATGTTTTGCTTGGAGCAATCTTATGTTAGTTGATCGATTAGAAATTTTCCTAAAGATGGATATAAGAGATGACAAAACATGTTGAAAGGGCTTGTGTTAGTGTGTGTGGATAAGCGAGGAGTAAGTAATATAACCAATATGACTATGTCGTGTAGGGACTATCAGGTGATGAATCTTGAGATGGGCCACTACAATTCTTAAAATAAAAGGACTGAAAATAATATTTTAACTAAGAAAAATAAATTCTTTATTTGTCCCATAGTTTTTGTGAGAATCATTTTTGAGTTAGCAATATAGCAATTAAAGATGTAACCTTTTAGTATGCGTTCTTATCAAATTCTTATCAAAATTCTCATTCTTACAAAACACCTTTCCATGTTATCTTTGACTTAGCAATTTGCCCAGTGAGGAAATCCTGGAAGTAGAAAAATTGCCGAAGAAATTATTGGGGAGAAGAAAAATAGAAAAGCTGGAAAAAATAACAGAAATAGGAAGAGTACTGAAAGTTTCCGATTTGTTGCTGAAAAACACAGCTTTTGTTTCTCATTTAATTTGACTATTTAAAACAAAATACATTCTAATTGGCAGAGGTGGCCAACAAAACTTGCGCCTAAAAATGGCCGAAATGGCCGGCTAAAAATACGCTCTTCCATTCTACATGTACCGTTAATTCAGATCACCTAGAAACAAAAATCAACTAAGTTTAAGGAAATGTGTGAATATCCTAAATAAAGAAAAAGGATAGTTTTTTATCTAATAATCTCCTACTAAAGGTTGTGTATATCTACCTTATCATTTGAACTCCGATCTTTGATTTTTGAAAATGTTGATCGATGCTATGTATACACGTAATATTCTCGAGTCATGTCATGAAATGCTTATGGAACTGAAATGTATTTTCATGTTATGTAATATGCCATGTAATGTAGGTTATGTGATATGTCATGTAATATA
This sequence comes from Cucurbita moschata, assembly GCF_002738365.1. Taxonomy (NCBI): domain Eukaryota; kingdom Viridiplantae; phylum Streptophyta; class Magnoliopsida; order Cucurbitales; family Cucurbitaceae; genus Cucurbita; species Cucurbita moschata. The sequence continues at coordinate 5,584,494 of NW_019268519.1, read as the reverse complement.
AGAAATGCATATGTGATGCTCGCAATGCTTATTTAATGTCATGTTAGGTATGTTAAGGGACCTCAGGCATATATGTATGTCACTTGCATCGGGATTCTTCCCCTTTATGTTACGAAAGAATGAAATAAGCTATTTATGTTTACCATGATATCATGCGGGTCATTTTCTGTTATGTGGTGTTCGGTGACGTGTAACACGTTGTGCCCGACCAAGTCAGGCCCAAGGGGTATGTATACGAGCCCGCCCGGTGGGTCAATGTTCGCGTACATGGGCCGTGTGTGAAGGAGTACCACACATCCAACCCCACTCGGAATAGAAAAGCGCCCAAGGCCATGTAAAAATTTATGAAAAGTTAGGTCCCGCTCATATGTTGCGTGTGTTTGCATCTCTAACCCCAACAGTGGAGTGACTTAGGCGCCAATGTACGGGGATATTTTTAGGAGTTTACGTTTATTAACTATTTTAAGTTAAAGCATTGAGTACTGTTTTATTTAGATTTATTTTGAATTCAGTTATTGAAGGTTTATTTTCAGAAATAGGTTTGTTTTGTGATTTATGAATTATGTATGCATTGGGTGACGTCATTAATTAGGTTTAGAAAATTAGGGGTGTTACATTGAGCCTCGGGAAGAAGTAAACGTCACTAATTAGGTTTAGAAAATTAGGTGGCCTTTTTTCCCACAGTTCGAGCATTGGATAGGCCTACCATCAGGGGACTTCTTCTTTTGATCCCCTTCTTTCCCGTGCGTGTGCCCCTGCAAGATTTTCATGGCTTCTTACCACCTTTGCGACTGGTGGACCCATTGCCACGATGTGTGTATTTTCGCGGTTTGCATTTTCTTCTACTTGAACCTAAAACAGGTTGACACGCATCAAACAAGGTCCACTCGTTGTAGTTGGACCTCGTCAGCATCAGGTACTGCACAGAGGCGGTTGTCTCCCTGATCACGGACCCCACAATGTGTGTATTTTCGCGCTTTGCATTTTCTTCCACTTGAACACCTGAGACCTGTGTGTTGTTAGGTCGACACTCTAACCACTTGAGCTATTCAACTTGACTTTTGATCAAGTTGGCTCCTCCGTAATGATATACCACCGGTGGATTAAACTAGGCTCTGATACCATATGTTGAACAATCGAGAGGAAATCGTTGACGGAGTAAACAAATGGCCGAAGAAAAACTCTTGAAGAAGAAAATAACCGAAAACAAAGGGAAAGAGAATATTTGCGCTCAACACTTGTTTGTAGTTTGTGTCGTTCAATTAGCATATTTAAATAACAACATTTCCTAAAAATAGAAAATAAAATGGGAACTAAATTAATGTCCTCACTTTATTTGTGTGGGTTAATGCAAGAAATAGGGATCATTTTAAGAACAAAATAAGAAAGAATTAACTAAACAATAGGGATTTATCTAATAGATGTGTCTACCAGTTTCCTTCTCCATCTTTACTTTGAACTTTTTGAACACCTCAAATGCCTCGGATCTTCCTTTCAAAAAGTAAGCCCAAGTTTTCCGTGAGTAATCATCGATAAAGGAAATGAAACACCTATTTCCGCTAAAGGACTCGGGAGTGATTGGTCCACATATATCTGTATGGATCAACTCGAGAGGCTGTTTAGCCCAAAATTCAACCTTCTTTTGAATTGAGGTTCTCGCATGCTTGCTGAGCATGCATTCTTCACAAAATTTTCCTTCAAAGTCCATGTTTGGTAGCCCATGTACTATATTCTTCTTCGCTAACTCCTTTAGGCTGCCATGATGTAGGTGACCAAAGCGGAGATGCCACAGTGATGCTTTGTCTTCTACGTCGACTTGCAAACACTTTTCTCGTATGCTTTCTAAGTTCAATTTGTACATCCGAGTTCTTCCTATCTCAACTTGAGCAACCAAACGCCCTTGCTTATCCTTCAGGTGTAGCAGGCGGTCTTTTAAGAATTTCGAGTAACCTTTCTCTGTGAGTTTCCCCATACTCAATATGTTGTCTTGAGGTCTGGTACGTAATAAACATCTTGGATTGACCCCATTACACCATCCTTTTGCGAGAAATGTATCGTACCTCAGCCTTTGACATCCACCTTTGACGCATCTCCAAATGACACATGACCATCTTCAATCTTTTGCATCTCTTTGAATAGGTACTCGTGACCGCACATACGGTTGCTTGCCCCTAAGTCGAAGTACCACAGAGTGTCGTTGTTGATGTTCTCTTCATCTTGAGCCATCAAGAGAAGACCTTCATTTGTTACGTCTTTCAAGGCTAGGTTAATCATTTCTTCCACCTTTTCCTCGGCTCGATAATCTATTGCAAAATGACCCATTCTGCCACAATTGTAACATTTGTCGGAGTTACAATTATTCACATAGAGCCATATTTTTGACATTTATGATACCGGATGTTGGATAATATCCTTGACCGCGTCTTTGATTGCGTCCTCTTCCACGCCAATTTGTTTGGCTGGACTGTCTCTTCTCCTTATAATATCCTTCATTGCTGCCGCCTTGACCATCTCGACCATTCCCACAACTTCCTCGACCTCTACCTTGAATATTTTGAGAGTAGAGTACCTTTTCATCATTTATTGATGCTTTGGTTTGAAGTGCTTGATCGAGTGTCGCCTCCTTCTTCTTCTTACGTTGCTCGTGTGCCTCGAGAGAACCGGCAAGCTCATCGACCGTGAACTTCACTAGGTCCTTTGACTCTTCTATCGCACATACAACATTCTCGAAGTTGTCGGTTAACGACCTCAAGATCTTCTCCACAACCGGCGTCTCGGGTAACATTTCTCCGTTTCGATTTAGTTGATTTGCCACGGTCTATACGTGCGTAGTGTAGTCAGATACATTTTCTGACTCCTTCATCTTCATGCTCTCCAACTCGCCACGCAGAGTTTGGAGACGCACTTGCTTGACTCGGTCGGTTCCTTTAAACACTTTTTCGAAAGTGTCCTATGCTTCTTTTGAATTAGTTGCCCTGGCAATCTTCTCAAAGTCTGACTCGTCAACAACACGGAACAGCATGTATAATGTTGCCTTATCCTTTAATCGCAATTCTTTTAACGTCTTGTTGTGCGTTGCCATATAACCCGTGGTATCCTTCGGTTCTTCGAAACCTTCTTCGACCACCTCTCATGCGTCTTGAGAACCAAGAAGACCTTTCATTTGGATGCTCCAATTCTCGTAGTTCGTCTTCGTTAATCGCGGTAGCGGCATTTGACCCATCACATTCGCCATCGGCTCTGATACCAATTTGTTAAAATAAAACTTGCTCTGATACTAATTTATTAAAATAACACTCACAAATCTATGAAGTAATCTCACACTCACTACCAATTGAACGCTCCGATACCGTTTTGCTAAAGTAATACTCGCGTACTTGTAAAGGAGATGTTGAGAAGGGAGAGACGAGTAGACAAAGAATACTGAAAAAACCTTTTTCTATTACACTATACTTCTTTTCCTTTTTGCTCTTGCTCTAGCTATACCTTTAGCAGGTAAACAAACTTATTTATAAGCTTTCTAAACACCAAATATAGTTATCCCATAAAACCCATTATTTCCTAACATAAATCTTGGCTTTTCATTTTTCAATGTTTGGCCTCTTACTTTCAGACTGAATTTCAAAACCTACTAAAATTAACTTACTAAACTTAACAAAAAAAAATAAAAATAAAAATAAAAACTACCCTTAAACGCTTATTCTAACCAGACAGACGGTGGAGGCTTTAATCACTTTGGACTTCTGCCCGAGCTGGAAGAAGCCAGTGTTGAATGGGTTGGTTACAAGCCCGAGGCCAATGATATGACCATAGCGTCCGCCGCGATGTCGCCGCATGGTGGCTTCAGAACAACGCCATCTGGTGATTGTCAGCTTTGTAGAAAGGTCATGCACATTCTCCTGGGCACTCAGTGATAGAGTTCCGAATAACCATGTAGCGCGCCTCATCAATAACTCCATGCGCTGCACAGTTTCCCATGCAAAGCCCGTCCACAGTCACATCTCTAGCCGCAACAATAACCGTGACAGTCACATTTATAGGATTAGTTTTTCTTCCCTTAGCCTCAAGTTGTCTATTATTAGTCTCATGGGCTCCTCTCCACGTTTTTTTAAATTTTTTTTAGTATCACTTTGATGGTTTGTTATATCACCGTCCTAACAAAAGAAAAAATAAATAATTTTCTTATAATATTTTAAATTTATATTCATTCTTGATATTCCATTGGACGTGGTCCGGAAAAGCCATATAAGGAAAGGATTGCGCATGATATCATGGTGTACATAATATTATAGTGTACGCATTCATACTCGTCCTAAAGAGAAAGTATCCTGATGCACGTGACACACAAATTACATGAGATCCCCGTAGCTTTAAATCATGACATATACGTATGATGCAGGTCATATCTCCATTCTTTCATAAACAACGGATGTGGTTTGAGAATATTTCATAAACCTAAAGTGAACATGTTTACATAGTGTGCATGACATATCATATTGAGGTATCATGCATCATACAACATGGGAGTCACCACAAGATAAATAACATAATACAAACGTTGCATGATATCACACATGACATAGCATAGCTTTCATCATAGAATAACATAACATTATACGCATCAAATAGTCACAAAGTACGACAAGTAGAGGGGCCATAGAGCACGCGTTGTTCATATTTCATATAATTCATTCAACAAAAAACCAATAGTAAAGTCACTTACCTAGTTGATGTTCGTAGAATTGAAAAAATAAAAATAGTTATGTCTCTAACTTGATGAGAAGAATGTTTATTGTGTGAGTTCGTCACGGTGATGTTTTCCACACATTTTTGCTTAGTGCCACAATAATGTATGACTCGTTATTCATTAACTTCGAATGATTCCACATCTCTTGTTCAACTCGATTTCCCCCTATAGAATTATTACTGTAACGACCCGACTTATCCTGACGGTAGCGATCAGGGTCGTTATCAAAGAGAATGTGATTTATTTGGAAAAATGATGAAAATCATGCAGAATTTTATTAAAAATCTCGTGCGGGGTACCCTCTAAAATTTAGCAAAATAATGCCGCCTAAAGCTATTTAAAACTAAGAGAAAATTTAAATCAAAGGAAGTCTGATGTGGCTGCCTAGTTCCCACAAACTAGGCATCCATAGCATAGTTTAAATTAATACAAAAGAGCGGAAACGTCTCTCCCACAAAATGAGACTACAAGAAAACATAAAAAAAAAATCCTTGAATCGCCCCATGACTGACTTTGGCATCCTACTCGTCACCTCCGTGCACAGCTTCGCCTGAAAAATCATTTTAAAAAAAACAGGGTGAGTATAAAAATACTCAGTAAGGAACTCCTCTATTGGGGTCAACATATGAATTGTCATAAGGCCATCAGCCAAAACACGCAGCAGGTGATTATTGCCACCACCACCTCGACGCCACTTTCAATCCTTAAAGTGGTTACTCCTAGTTGGTTACCCGAAACACACAGCGTGTAACCATTACCACGAGGGCCTCACCTCCTTATTTCCTCCCATTGACTATCAACGGCTGGTTACCCGATACACACAGCGTGTAACCATTACCACGAGGACCTCACCTCCTTATTTCCTCCCATTGACTATCAACGGCTGGTTACCCGATACACACAGCGTGTAACCATTACCCGTCAATGGCTGGTTACCCGATACACACAGCGTGTAACCATTACCCGTCAATGGCTGGTTACCCGATACACACAATGTGTAACCATTACTGGATAGTCTCTTCTAGAATCACCCCAAAGGTGACTAGTGGTGGCTAGTTACCCGAAACACACAGCGAGTAACTATTACCACAATCCTTACTCATGGCTACCTACAAGCACATTATGTCGGCAATAGACACATATCGTCAGACTGCCCAACCTAACCATATTACTCTACGATCCGAATACACAGACATCCGATTTCACAACCATTCGATTACACAACCATCAGAATATACGGCAATCAGATCATAGGACAATCAAAATACAAAGTAATCAAGATACATGTCAACCAAGTTGCATAATATTACACACAGAGATCAGATTGTTCCCGGCAATGGATTACCCAGCACCTAGCCCACAGACGATTCTGTTCGAACCATTTTCAAAAACAAAACGTTTATTTTCAAGAGGCGAGTCCCTTACCTGAGGAGCTGCGTTCTTGGCCTTTCCTAATCAACGACAATTCGACTCCCCTCGAATTGAGCCTTCCTCCTACGTAGGCGTTGAACCTTTGCTACGTCTAACCCTCTTGAGGTCGGTTTTGGCAACGACGATGTCGTTCCCTTGCAGCGGCGATGTGGTGCTGGGCGGATGTTGTCTAATATGGGAAGGGGCGCGGAACAGTGTGAAAACAATCGGTTGTGGGGCCGTGGCTGAAGGGAGAAACGTGAAACAAAAAAAGAAAAGAGAAGGAAGAAGGCGGCTAGGGTAATAGGTTTCCTCCGGGTAATAGGTTTCCTCCTTATTGAACCATAGGTTTATTTATTTATTATTTATTTTTTTTAATTTAATTTAATTTTTTTTTTTGTCGTGGGCCCAAAACGTGGGCCTTACAATTACTTAGATTGTGAATGGATTTGATCACTCTCCCCTAGGCCATATTACTTATTTTTCACATTTAAAATGAAACTATTTCCACCTACTTGAGTTCTTCCACCTATTTTGTTCTTACTCACACACTTAATTTTGGAGTTTCTTTGATTGAGTCGGAAAAGGAATGTATACTACCTTATTGGTATGGATAGTAACTTTTAATTCATTTACACATTTCTTAGTTATGGAAAAGAAATGTGTACTACCTTGTTGACATGGGCAGTAACTTTTAATTCATTTACACATTTCTTAGTCATTTTATCCTCATATTATTTTCTATTTCCTACCCACATAAACCCATATCCTTGCTTTTCGATCAATCTCTAATTTTAATCTTCTGAAATTTCATTATGGACTAATTCCATTCCGCTACAGACCAATTCTGACTTGCTTTTCGATTAATCTCTAATTCTAATCTTCCGAAATTTTGTTATGGACTAATGAGAAGAATGTTTATTGTGTGAGTTCGTCACGGTGATGTTTTCCACACATTTTTGCTTAGTGCCACAATAATGTATGACTCGTTATTCATTAACTTCGAATGATTCCACATCTCTTGTCCAACTCAATTTCCCCCCTATAGAATTGTTACTTTCATTGTGAATGGATTTGATCACTCTCCTCTGTGCGATAAGGCCATATTACTTATTTACTTATTTTTCACATTTAAAAGTGAAACTATTCCCACGTACCCGAGTTCTTCAACATATTTTGTTCTTACTCACATGCATCCCAAAAACATTTTCAGTAAGTCATCCAACATAAAATTGTTTCAAACGAAGCACACTTAATTTTGGAGTTTCTTTGATTGAGTTGGAAAATGAATATATACTACCTTATTGGTATGGGTAGTAACTTTTAATTCATTTACACATTTCTTAGTCATAGAAAAGGAATGTGTACTACCTTGTTGGCATGTGCAGTAACTTTTAATTCATTTACACATTCATTTACACATTTCTTAGTCATATTTTCTGTTTCCTACCCACATGAACCCACACATTTCTTAGTCATTTTATCCTCATATTATTTTCTGTTTCCTACCCACATGAATCCATATCTTTGCTTTTCGGTCAATCTCTAATTTTAATTTTAATCTTCTGAAATCTCGTTATGGACTAATTCCATTCCTTACCGACCAATTCTTTTTTATCAATCTCTAATTCTAATCTTTCGAAATTTCGTACTAATTTCATTGCGGACCAATTCTGATCGAAATTCCGTTGCAGGCCAATCATGACCGAAATTTCGTTATGGGCCAATTCATAGATATCAGCTTTACAATTGTCAATTTATTATAGAAGTTCCCAGAAGAGAAATGTTTCCAATAAAAATAGTTGCCATTTATCATACCATACATCTCAATCCTCTTTTCCTAATTGTTTGAACTTGGCTCATGTATAGTTACATTATGAACATACTTTGATTCCTTCTTAATTTTATAATTGAATTTTTGTGACCTATTTCTTTCCTGTTCAACACTACATGGTCTATTGAGTTATTCCTAGTCTTTTGATGCCTCGAAATTTTAAGGAATGACAGATTGAAAGTCACTATCTATACCAACTATACCTTTATTTTCGGTAGATCAATCATAAGAACTTTATTATAAAGTTTGCTTTGTATAAAGGTGATCTTTTAGAAATTTTCTTATTGGAATGACTCATGATGGACCATGTCGCGCCCTAAGGAGAAGTAAGAGGAACTTCATTATAAAGTTTACTTTGCTTGAAATAAGTATATGTTAGGTGACCGGAGTAAGTAACGGGACCATGCCGGAGGAGTAAGTAACAAGAACATGTTGTAAACCACTAACTAAAAAGACAAAAATGATATTAAAAAATAAATTATTTATTTGTCCACAGTCCTTTCAACGATCATACTTGATTAAAGGAATATAGCTATTTATTTTTCATTCTTAAAAAAATTTTGATTCCTGCCAATCACCCTTCCACACGTTTTGTACTCGGTTGAATAAAGTTGAGAGTGGTTAGAAATGCATAAACATGAAAGAGAACATAAAAGAAAGAAATGAATAGTTTTTATTTGAGGTTTTGTTAAGAGAAGGAAAAAAGAATGGGAGTTTAATGTGGAGTGAATGAGGGGGTTCACATGACAGTCCAGCACGACGCCGTCTTGGGGTTCCAAAGAGCAGGAAGAAGGAACTTCTTGCCCCTTAACCCAACCACATTGTAAGCGCCTCCGTTGAGAGGGTCAACTAACACCTTCCCAGTGTTCCCAGGGGAGGCTCCACTGCCGAACATCCCAGGGCAAGCGGTGGAGGCTTCAATCACGCTCGCCTTCTGCCCCAGCTGGAAGAACCCAGTGCTGAACGGGTTGGTTACCACCGAGGCCAACCCCGAGGCCAGTGATATCACCATAGCGTCGGTCGCGACGTCCCCGCTTGGTGGCTTCAGAACAGCGCCGGCTGGGCCGTAGTCAGACTTGTGGAAAGGCCATGCACATGCTCCTGGGCACTCGGTCATAGGGTTCCCAATAATCACGTAGGGCGCCCCGTCAATAACTCCATGCTCTGCACACTTCCCCATGCACAGACCGTCCACGGTCACGTCCCTAGCCGCAACAATAACGGTGACCGCACCAGGGAACTCACCCACAGCTTTCTGCACGTGAATCTTGATGAAATCCTTGGTCATAATTTTTCCAAGAGAGTACTGGGGATCCACGTATTGTTTGACCACCTTCACATTAATATTCCCAGCGGTGGGGTTATAAGAGCTGAGCATGCGCCACCAGGAGGATACCTGTGGGGCACCCCCGACCCCGACTCGGCCATTGGTGTTCAAGGACCCCAAGAAAGACCTGAGTGTGTTCTTCTGTATGCGCCCGAACTGACCGTAGAACACCAGCGCAAGGTTAATATTTCCCTTCAGCATTTGGCCGCCATGGCTAACCAATGGGTTGGCTTTTGTTATGGCGTTGGGATCAGCCGCATGAGCCTGAGCCTGAGCCTGAGGAACGGGCAGTAGAAGGAGAAGGGAGATGGCTACTACGCCAAAGAATGCACTTACAATATGGCTATGTCCACCACAACACACCGCCATAATGTCCTTATTTTTGTGTTGTGGAGCTATAGCATTCGGTTGTGTTGATCTTCCTTTCCCGTCTTTCCCCTTCCCCCTGCTGGCCTTTATATACCCATTCCCATACCCATGTTGGATTGGGGCTGTTGGATGGCCCATCATAATCGGATTTTCTTTGTTATTTGCTTCCCCTTCGGGATCCATTTCTTTGTTTCTTTCTCACCCTATATTCACCTTTTCTATTATTAGCCTCATGGCCTTCTCTCCACCTATTTTGGGTTATATTTTTTGTATAATGTTATTGGAAGATTTTTGTGAGAAGACGGACCACATGTTTTATAAATTTGTTGAGTCATTGATCTAAATCATGTACGCTCTTGATTGCTTTAAGAATTGAAAGAATTTGAACATGCAATGATGTTGGAACCTATTTTTTTATTATCATTATGTGCATTACTTCTCTACACACGGTCCACATACGCGCACATGAACCCCAAGTAGATTCGTATATGTACCTCATAGACCTGACATTCGATTAGTGTACACTCACACGGTCGGAAAAATCGCAGAGGAAAAGAATTGTGCATAATGTCATTGTGTACATAATATTGTAGTGTAAGCATCCTTACTCTTCGTAAGGAGGAAGTATTATAATGCATGTGACATACAAAATACACGAAATCCTCATAGCCTTAAATCATGACATATATGTATGATGTGGGTCATACCTCGGTTCTTTCATAAACGTAACTTTCATGAATAACATACTTAGCTTGACAATATTTCATAAGCCTAAAGAGAACATACTAACATAGTGTGCACGACATATCATATTGAGGTATCATGCATCATACAACCGGAGAGTCACCACAAGATACATGACATAATATAAACATCTTGTAGTATCACACATAACATAACATAGCTTTCACCCTAGAATAACTTAACATTATACACGTCAAACAACCACAAAATACGACATGTGGAGAGGTCATTGATGGTGTTAATATAACACATGCGGAAGCAATTTGGAACTTAGGCACTTTTAGAACATCAATTATAGTAAATAACTAGCATGTTCATAGGTATTAAAACCTAATGAGTTTAGATACTAACCTTTTGTAGTTCAAACTCCTTAACCTCACGAACCAGTTTTGAACCACCACTAGTGTCTTCTATACTATCCTCCGACATTAGAACGAGATTGTGGAATCCGGTGAGTGACTAAACTTGGGAGGGAATTTTGTATATGTGAAGAGAGTGTTTGTGAGAGATTTTTTTCGTGGTTTTTCACCAAGAAAAAGAAGACCTTCCATGTACCTTGATCACTCTATTTAAAGAGTCATGTTTGCATGTTCATGTAAATTTGAGATCACCAAATTTTGACACTTAAAATTCCACTCAAATGTTTGAGATTATGTGGCAAGCATGCATGTTTGAGTTAACCAAATTTTAACACTCAAAATTCCACTCAAACTTGTGGGGTTTATTTGGCAAACATGCAAGTTTGGTTAAACCAAATTTTGACACCTCAAAATTCCACTAACATGGATTTTTCCATTAGATGAAAGTCAACGTTTTGACTTTCTTCATTTTAATTCAACAATTAATTTGAATAATGAATTTCAAATTAAAGTAACATTAAATGATTAATTAAACTATTTAATTAATATTTAATATTAATTCAAATGTCAATCCCAATCAATTCCGACACATAATTGATTAAGATATTTAAATCTTATTTAAATATCTAAGATTCTCTCTTTTGTTTATTTCATAAATAAAACAAAAATGCGGTTAAATATATCGTATATATGTAGTGCATATTCCCTAATTTGAATTCGAACACTTCGAACTCACTCGTCACACTGTTCTATGGTTTAGTCCGATATGAGCCAGCAGAGGAACCTAATGGACCTATAGATCATGGGCTCCAACGATCCAAGATTAACCGGTTAAACTCATTAACCTTGTTAACCAACATTCGTTAACTATTAGGACACTCCACTATAGCCTAGTAGTTGCACTCCCCTCAGTATAGATATATTTCTGTCTATTTGATATAACCATGATTAGTAAGTCGATCCTTCACAGGTTGTTCGTAACTAGAGCTAGGTCAATTTACCGTTTTACCCCTAAAGTTACTTCTTGTTCCTTATGTCTCACTGATCCTCTAATCAACAATTGGTTTGTGGTCCAACCAGTAAACCGAATCCCTCTCAGGCCAATGAGAGCGTGGGGCCCCTTGTTCAAGACCTGGAGTCCGTGCTTAAGGGAACTACCTCTCTTCTATCCCTAAAAGTGGGTAGGAGCGAATTCCATCTTGCTCCCCACGTCCCCAGCCATTCACCCAGTCTTACCCCTGAAATGGGAGGCCTATTGAGTCGGTGAATTAGAGCCACTCTCACCCATGCAAATCTAAGGATAATTCCGAATAAACAGAAGTTCATGGTTAGCTCAGGATTAAAACCGAGTTACCTAGGTTATCGAATGAAAAGAAAATTAGTCTCAGCAGTAAACGACATTATAAAGTGAGATTGGTTTTCTTCATGGTCCGATCTTATGCAATACTCATTGCATAGGACGCCCCCACTCACATGTCTCCACATGTACAATTTAGTGATCACATTGTTTATATCATATATAAAAGTGGGCCGCATCCATAGTGTCCTCAAAATAAATAAGGTACTCAGCCTTATCCTTATACTATAGATCATTTTGACTATATACTTGAACTTGATCCACTCATATGTCTCTACATATAGTTCAAGTAATCATACTATAGCCAGAGTGTTCTTAGTTTATTGGATTTAGATTAATGATCGTAAAGTTCACTTTATTCAATAACAATCTTTACTGAATAAACAACAATAATAACTCTATTTAAAATAGAATATATATATATATATATATATATATATTTATTTTTTTTTTGTTTTTTTTTGTTGTTTACAAACTATGAGTTTTAGGACATAAAACCCAATAATCATAGAACCGTGTTGTTCATGCTTCATATAATTTATTCAAGCAAATCATTAGTAAAGTCACTTACCTAATTGGCCTAAACCAAAGTCACTAAATTTTTTTAGTTGATTTTTTTTTGTATCCTACTGGTTGCAGTCTAGTTCCAAATCCTACAAAATTAACACAAGCATGCAAGTAAAATGATATGCCAAAAAACTTATGAAAACTGAAAAAAAAAAAATAATAATAATGATGTCTCTCACTTGATGAGATGAGTGTTTATTGTGTAAACTCGTCATGAGTGTTCTTTTCCACACATTTTTGCTTAGTGCTACAATAATATTTGACTCGTTGTTCGTTAACTTTAAATGATTCCCCATCTCTTGTTCAACTTGATTTCACCATCTGAATCGTAGCCTAGTAACGGTTGTTATAAGCAAACTTCATGAGGGGTAGGTTTTCATCCCAACCGCCTGCAAAGTCCATAACATAAGTCTGGAGTATGTTCTCCAATACTTGATCCAACCTCTATGTTTGTCCATCTGAGGGTGGAAGGTTTAGTGAAAGAAAGTTGTGTACCCAAGGCTTTCTGCAAACCCTTCCAAAAAATGAGAGGTAAATCTAGCATCGTGATCTGACACAATGGATATAGGCGCCCCATGCAACCAAATTATTTCATGGACATACAACTGAGCCCATCGATCTAATCGAAATATGCTTTTACCTAAAATAAAGTGAGCTTTTTTGGTGAGTCTATCATCAACCATCCAAATCACATCAAAACCTCGCCTTGTCCTAGGTACACCTAAGATGAAATCCAAGCTCACATCCTCCCACTTCCACTAGGTATGTTTAAGGGTTGCAACAATCCTACAGGGCATTGTCTCGGGACTTTCACCTGCTGAAAGTTAGACAACGTACCACAATATCCACGACGTCTCTTTTCAATCTTGGCCACTAGTCAATACAAGAAATAATGGATACGATAGCTTACGGAAAATGCTATCGTAGACTTTTTATAGCGTTTTTCGTACATCATGACAGCCCATGTTATTAAAAGTCTAAGACTTTATATAGCGTTTTTTATAACTATAATAGATGCTATAATAGAAATGAAATTATAGCTTATATAAGTTGCTATGAAAATATTTTATAGCGGTTTATTAAAGTTGTAATATATTTAAATCCCTCCATGGTACATTTAAACTCTTCCAAATTAAATTTTTAGAAACTTACAGCAATATCCACTCCAACAAATAATGGATACAAAAAGTTTACTATCTTCAAATATAAAGATCCAAGCATAAAATGTGTATGACCAACTAAGACAACATTTAACAATAAATTAATATGGGAAAGTAGATAGAAGCACAATGAAGATAAAGTCCTTTTGAAAAACATGATTTAATATTGACTCATGACATTCAAAAACTGGGCAGCGTATTCAGTCTGCAAATCAAAGTTACATCTAAGAGTAGGGTTGACGCTTGCCCAGTGCCGGAAGGTCAAGGAAGTTGGTGACCTGATGACAGGGGAGCCGGCGACCGAAACCCTAGTAGAAGTATGGTAATAGAAGAAAATAAATAATCAAGTCTGCTAGAATACATATTTTCACCGGTATAAGTAGAGGCTGGTTTTCTGTGTCGAGGAAGTGTTGGTAAGGTACACGTTTTCACCTGAATAAGTAGAAAGTTAAAAAAACTAACAACGCTATTATCTTAAAGAGTAGAAAACAAATTGATATAACATAATATTTTCTTGAAAGAGAACCAAATTGAAGGTAACCTATTACTTTTAAAAAAAGAATACTTTCAATTTTGACGTGTTACAGTATAATTAATGTTAAATGTCTATAGAGCTTAGAGATAAAACCATATAATTGTCTAAGAAAATTATATTTCGTTGGCAATCAATTGCCACTTAAATGGAGGTGGGGTTACACCATGAACTATAGAGAATTATGAAAATTAAATTATATGAAATCAACTAAAAATGGTAAGGTGAAAAAGGGAGATTTCATCTTTATAATGCACCAAAGACATCACATGCTTTGTTTGAGACAAGTAGAAAATTTATATCCAAACTTTTGAAAAGATACTTGTTTCATATCAAGGATAGAAATATATAAAGCAATACAATAGCATACAACTTAAACTTAAGCAATAACTACAAGTAAAGTACCACGATAGAGCTAACACTTTTAGTACAAGATCCTTCTAAGTAGGCCAAATCATCATTACATACGAGGTGGGGTGTAATGACCCGAGAAAAAAAAAAGAAAAAAAATTCAATCGCCGGAAAACTTGCAAGTCTTCCAGCGACCGCCGAGTTTCGCGGACCCCACGCAAAACGACAGCCACACCTCGCTCAGCCTTCAGCCCACGACTCCCAGAATCAATCAGATACCTGTAAAAGAGAAAAGAATGAAAATACGTGTGAGAGAGATTATGGATAACGTCGGCGAGTTTCCGATCCCTCCGACAAGCCCACGAAAGCACAATAACTCAGGGTAACCGAGGTCGGAAAATTGAGTTTTCTTAAACCTTCTTAGAAATGTAGTTTTAGAAACTTTTAGGCCACTAAACTTTGAGGAAGGAAAGAAGGACGACAAATAGAGAGGAAAAGGAAGAAAGAGGACCGAAATCGGCAATGGAAACGCCGCGGGAAGGAGAGAGAAAATGCGTTGGAAAATCGACCAAAGTCAGGTAAGGAAGACGAGATCCACGTATCAGGGTCAACCCGAACCCAAAACCCGATAGAGCAGCCCGACTTCTTTCCCGGCCCAGCCCAACTTCTTTTCCCTCGACCTCTGCCTTCGGCCCAGCCCAACTATAGTGGCCCAAACCTCAATCCAGCCCATAAGCCACATTTCCGTTGAACCGACCAGAGACCAGACCCACGGTCCAATCGAACCGCCCTGCAACCAATATACTTGCGACCCAATCCAGTAAATCGAGGCCCAACAACCAGCCCGGCCCAGTAGCCTTCTGCAGCAGTCGGCCCGAACCGGAGTGCGACCCATGCCTCGACCCGACGCATACCGCGCGACGTGGCTGCTTTGATTCTGCCACGTGGCACACAATTGCGCAGGCGGTCCCTCGGCGCAAACGGCTCGGTGGCTCCTCCGGCGGCTCCCAGCAGCTGTTCGGCTCGGCTCTCCTCCCCTATTTTCGACCCAGTTTCCACGGAACGGGAGCTTACGTTTAGCTAATTAGGGAATACTTCGGCCAAGGCCAACCAAGTGAGTGGGCTTACTATAGGATAGGCTAAATATTGTTTGATTTATGATGATGTATGAGTATGACGTTGTCTTGTGCTGTATGTTAATTGTACGTTATTTATATTTTGATGCATGACGTACATGTTATATTTGATGCACTTACTGGTTTCTATGATGAGTATGATGTATGCATGACGATGTTATTAACATGATGATGTTTTCCATGTTGAATATGCCTTACGATGTTGTTTGCTATATTGCATCATGTCGTTAGATCGACATAGGACACAACCCTAAGAGTATGAAAATGATATTTATGTAAATATCCACGAGCACGGTTACATAGTTTAACCAAGAGATGAGACTAGAGGGTTGTGTCAGAAGAGATATATAATTGGACTTAGAGGGACCTCATGCATATTGTATGTTCATATGCATAGGGCTACTTCCCCTAGAGATGATTAGTGCGTACGCGCACCGTATGATGAGCACGAATGCGCACAAGTGTGAATGTACACAGATGAGGGTGTTCATGAGGCGCATGACACTATGGGGTTCCGCTGACCTCCGGACGTCACTACAGATTAGCTTGACCAGAGGGTCCAGGGTGTGTGCGAGCGCCCTAGGGATTCACACTCGCATGTGTGAGTCGTGTGTAGAGAAGTACTACACATCCAATTTGTCCAAGACTAGAGGCCACCCTTAAGATGATTAGAGATAGGTCCCTAATTCATGTTTGCATGTGTTTGCATTAGCATGACTCATATAGTGGGGTCACTTACGGAGTATTTCTTCGAAATACTCAGGTCGTGTGCCATATTGTTTTTCAGGTAAAGGCAAGGCACCCATGTACGGTTAACGGCAGCATCGTGATCAGAGACTGTGGCGCATGCATAGGATAGTTGCATATTTAAAATTCCTAGTCTTGGTTAGGATAGGGTGTTTGCATTTTATTTATTTAAATTATTTAATTTGTAATTGTTTTATCTTATTTTGAACTCCAGCATGATGGTTGAAACACGCAAGTCCAGCCGTGTTTTTTAATGTTTTAACATATTCTGAAGTGTTAAATTTTTCCGCTAATAAAGATGAGCATTCTTAGGGTTATATTCTGCATTAGAGATGAGCATGAGATGTTAGTAGGACTCTAGATATGTGAAAATTTAGAGTTGTTACATGGGGTGTCATGAAAAGCTAAACTATTTAGAACCTGGACAACATCTCTTCCTTCAACCATTTGTGTTTCAGCCAAATTTTTCGAAGTAGTCTTCCTACACAAAGTAGATAACATATATTAATGTCACTAAATGTCTGTGATCGGAACCATTAACTTTTCTATACTATTTGAATCTACATTCACACATCACAAGGTCGTAGCCAAGAATTTTTGTAAGGAAAAATTTAGTGTTATATAATTTTCTTAATCTAAGACAAGCTGAGAGGGGCAAAGTCAATTACTCCACCCTTGTCTTAGTGTGGAGAATAAAATAGACAAGTTGCTGATGCATAGTAAAATAGAATATCTATAACTCCAAAATGTTACCAAACTATAATAAATAATAGAAAATAACTCAAAAGAACCATATCCAACACACATTAGGCTGCTTTTTCAACCATGTTATTTAGTCAATTGTTCGGACTTTGTAACTTATTTCTAAGTTTGATAAACTATATGAAAATCTAAAGCAGTTGATATATCTTTATCAAATGTCTACAAAGGTACTAAAGTAGTTAAATTGTGAACTTGCAGATAGTATATATACTTGGTCCTTATTTTATTGGAGATGTAATAGTCTTATTTACCTCACCTATGTGATTCATACATAACATAAACACATAAACACATGCTAAGTAGTTAACTTCTAGTAAACAAGATACATAGCTACCTTGTATAAACTAGTAACTGCACTTCAGGTTCTGATACATTTTTGTACAACTAGGGTAGAACGTGTAGGACGTGTCATGTTCTTCAGACATAATCTCTTTAAGAATTTCCTCATCCTTAAGTACACAAAGACATCCTTGCCACAATAGCCTGCCCTCAGCCAAAATTGAGAAGCCCTCAACTCTCTCGGTCTCTTTCATGTCACAAACTTTGTAGAGCTGTGTATCGATAGACTGTATCAATGATGCCTTTATGGAGTGTGGACTGTACTATCAATTGAGCTAGTTATGTGGTAATGTTCTTGACCACTATATTAATCCTAGTATAGTCATCCTATCCTCAGGATTACTCTCATTCAAATATACTTTCATTTCATACATGTAAACATCCTTTATTGGAGTATCACATTCTACGACTTGCTCTCTATGAAACTAATCTTATTTCAAATTGAAAAATGACCTTCCAAAAGCAAGAGAACTAGAAAACAATGGTTGATGCAACTAAAGGAATTGAGTAAGTTTCGAACATATGTAGGAGAATGACAAGATATACAAAGAATTAACTGTGATTGTGAACTCAAATAGGATCAAACGAACATCAATTCAAGAAATTTTGTAACTTTTTCTTAGATGAACCAGGTAAGTGATTTCACTGTTGATTTGGTTGAATGAATTATATGAAACATGAACGACACGTTCTCTATGACCCCTCTATGTGTCGTCCTTCGTGACTCTTTGACGCATATAATGTTATGTTATTCTATGATGAAAGTGATGTGATCTTATGCGTGATACCATTAGAATTTGTATTATGTTATGTATCTTGTTAGTATAGTAGGGTAATAGTACAAACCATGAAAATGATACCAAAAAAGTTAAAAAAAAAAGTGTGGAGAGGAGGCCATGAGGCTAATAATAGAAAAGTGAATATAGAGTCAGAAAGAAACAAAGAAATTGATGCCGATGAGGAAGCAAATAACAAACAAAATCCGATTATGATGGGCCATCTAACAGCCCCAATCCAACATGGGTATGGGTATATAAAGGCCAGCAGGGGAAAGGGGAAGGGGAAAGACGGGAAGAAAGACCAACACAACCGAATGCTATAGCTCCACAACACAAAAATAAGGACATTATGGCGGTGTGTTGTGGTGGACATAGCCATATTGTAAGTGCATTCTTTGGCGTAGTAGCCATCTCCCTTCTCCTTCTACTGCCCGTTCCTCAGGCTCAGGCTCAGGCTCATGCGGCTGATCCCAACGCCATAACAAAAGCCAACCCATTGGTTAGCCATGGCGGCCAAATGCTGAAGGGAAATATTAACCTTGCGCTGGTGTTCTACGGTCAGTTCGGGCGCATACAGAAGAACACACTCAGGTCTTTCTTGGGGTCCTTGAACACCAATGGCCGAGTCGGGGTCGGGGGTGCCCCACAGGTATCCTCCTGGTGGCGCATGCTCAGCTCTTATAACCCCACCGCTGGGAATATTAATGTGAAGGTGGTCAAACAATACGTGGATCCCCAGTACTCTCTTGGAAAAATTATGACCAAGGATTTCATCAAGATTCACGTGCAGAAAGCTGTGGGTGAGTTCCCTGGTGCGGTCACCGTTATTGTTGCGGCTAGGGACGTGACCGTGGACGGTCTGTGCATGGGGAAGTGTGCAGAGCATGGAGTTATTGACGGGGCGCCCTACGTGATTATTGGGAACCCTATGACCGAGTGCCCAGGAGCATGTGCATGGCCTTTCCACAAGTCTGACTACGGCCCAGCCGGCGCTGTTCTGAAGCCACCAAGCGGGGACGTCGCGACCGACGCTATGGTGATATCACTGGCCTCGGGGTTGGCCTCGGTGGTAACCAACCCGTTCAGCACTGGGTTCTTCCAGCTGGGGCAGAAGGCGAGCGTGATTGAAGCCTCCACCGCTTGCCCTGGGATGTTCGGCAGTGGAGCCTCCCCTGGGAACACTGGGAAGGTGTTAGTTGACCCTCTCAACGGAGGCGCTTACAATGTGGTTGGGTTAAGGGGCAAGAAGTTCCTTCTTCCTGCTCTTTGGAACCCCAAGACGGCGTCGTGCTGGACTGTCATGTGAACCCCCTCCCCTCAGTCCACATCAAATTCCCATTCCTTTTTCGTTTCTTTAAAAATTATGCATTACTGATTGCCCACATCAAATTCCCATCTCTAGTTAGGGTGAGAGTAAGTTGTGGGGGAAAAAACGTTGCCTCAAATAAATGAATTAGTGGCAAATTTTGATTTTGTGAACAATTGAAATATTTTTAAATTTTGTTGTTTAAATCTTTGTGCATTTATCTGATTACCAATTTCTATTTGAATTAAGCTTGTAGCATGAGCCACTATAGAGATCAGGTTCAATTTATTAAGAATTAAAATAATATATTTTATTATTTTAGTATAATAAATAGTATGTTAAAATAATATATTTTATTATTTTAGTATAATAAATAGTATGAGCCACGGTCGAAAATTAGAGATATAGGGGATTCCCTCCCAAATAATTTTTCTCTATGTTGTTGTTTCTTTCTTAATGAAAATTATTTTAACGATCATGGTCTCATAATCCCCTTAGATATTGTAATATATAATTAATAATATTTACAAGAAATTCCAAAATTTATTGTTCTGGGTCTTAATTTTATAAAGGATTGAAAATTTATTATAATTTGTAATAGGGAAAGTAAAGTAAAATTGAATACCATCTTTTGCTGTAATAAGAAAAAATCTCTCCCTACTCCCTCCTCCCTCTTACGTGAAGTAAATGAACGTCTTTTTCCCCTCTCCTTAAAGGTCTTTCTGCGGAAACTTTTACGAAAGATCATTTGGTTGAATTCTTATATCATATCTAAATCTAATAAACCACTCCTACAAGCAAATTATTTTTCTGTTTTGAAAGAATTTTTAAAATCTTACACTTTCCTTGTTTTATCATTGTTTTCTCTTTAAATTCTTGGTAAGGACACTTTCCTCATGGTTATTGGACTTTTAGTTACCAAATACAGAATATGATCATTTTCTAAGTCTACTTTTGGCTCATAAATTAATTTGGATATACAGAATATGATCATTTTCTAAGTTTACTTTTGGCTCATAAATTAATTTGGATGTTTAAGTCTACTTTTGGCTCCTTTTTATTTTGGTTGTCCGACCATAGATTGGTGCTAGGGTAGTTGCATTTCATCTCATTTATTAATCTTAGGTTAGATTAGGCCAATGTGTTGTTTGCTACTAATTTACTTATAATCAAAGTGGACAATATCATACTTAGAGAGTCGAGCCATGCTCTAAACTTAGACATATTAATAGAATGTAAAAGTAGCACATGACTTGAATATTTTAATAAATACTCAATAAGTGTTGGGATTGGGTAATGCAAACACGTACATGATGGGACCTATCCTTTAAAACAACATAGCATGACCTTAAGCTCTTTCTAATTTCGGGTAGGGTTGAATGTGTGGTACTTCCCCAAACATGACCCATATATGTGCACATGAACCCACGAGACAGGCTCGTATACTTACCCCCTAGGCCTGGCTTGATCGGGTTAATTGCGCTAATCTGTCGTCAGACGTCACAGAAGGAAAAGGTCTTTATGATATCATAGCAAACATAAATATCGAAGGTAGGCATTCGAAATAACATAACATAATGGGTAAATATCCCAATGCACATGACATATATAAAATGTATGAGGTCCCCATGGTTTAAATCATAGCATAAAATCGTACTTTTCAACTTTGCGGCATCGTGATCTTGCACGCTCACTACCATCTTTAAAGGGAACTCAAGTCATACTCTCTTTATAGTAAGATTGTGACACACATCATGTGAGGGAGTAGCTGTGCGAGTGGGTTGAGGCATGTACGGGTCAAGGTGTAGACTTCGAGTTTCTAGGTTAAAGCATGGGTCACCTTGCGATCGACTAATACGACACGTTTAGCTGGACCAAACATTTGTCTTGGGTCACGCTTCATGAAAAGAACATTAATTTTCTCAGCCTTGGCTTAACGTGTGCTGGACCACCCAAACCAGAGCCTAGATCAGATCTCACCCATGAACTTCGTATTCTCGACCAGAAATTCTCTCACCCATGAACTTCGTATTCTCGACCAGAAATTTTAGAATCTTCTTTGTGTTTCAGATTTGTCTTTTAGGCCTAACCGCACTTTAAAGAGTTATGCAGGAGAGTTGCGAGAGTTTTAGTTTTCTTTTTTTTTTCAAAAATGTCAATCACAGAATTTTGAACACGGAGGAGCTATTTCAATCCTGTCTTTACTACTCAACCACATACATGGGAAAGTATTATTTTTAATTTTCATAAAATATGTAAGGGTGAAAGAGTGAATTTGACTTCGTCTTGTGTGGAAATGGGAGGGGATCAGGAATAAATCCCGGCCACAAACGTCTTTTGTCGTGAGACTATTATGAGTACAAAATCAGATTCATGGATAAATGTAATTGAGATATCGAATTGAGACGTTTTCCACAGAAATTCGAGTATCAATTTTGCAGTTTCAAGCAATTCTTGTGGTAGAATTGCATCCGAACCATTCAATCAAGATTTGATCAAGTTCGATTGTGGAGTGACTCAATTTAGAACAAGGTTTCCAAATTTTGCTTTTACATCTTCCTCGATTCGACGTGGGAGGTAATCTAATCCTAGCCTTATATCTCTTGTTGATCCGAATTTTATATAAGGAGTTTAATTACTTTGATTCAAAGTTTCTTATTTCAATAAAAACTTGAATCATTGGCGGAGGATTAGGGGTGTCTTCTCATAATCCTCTTATTTTCACCCGAAGAATCTATAGAGACGCGAATGAGAAGAACTATTTATCCATCTATTACCAAATTTATGTTTGAAAGGTAAGGTTAGAGATCTAAAATTTTCCACTTTACTATCTAAAATTTTCAGAAATGGTTCCAGTTTTTTTTTTTTTTTTTTTAATGTCAACCACAGAATTTAAATCGAATGAACTATTTTAAACCTCAACGTTGGTAAAATTTCAAACCTGTCGTGTTAGCCACTCAACCACATAGACATTGTAAAATATTATTTTTAATTTCATAAAATATGTAAGGGTCAAATGGTCAATTTGACTTCATCTTCGATGGAAATGAGAAGGGATCAGGAATAAATTCCCGCCACAAACGTTTTTCGTCGTGAGACTATTATAAGTACAAAATCATATTCATGGATCAATGTAATTGAGATCTCAAATTGAGACGTTTTCCTCATAAATCTGAGCATCAATTTTGCAGTTTCAAGTCATTCTTGTGGTAGAATTGCATCTGAGCCCTTCAATCAAGTTTAATCTAAGTTCAACTGTGGAGTAACTCAATTTAGAACGTTTTTCAAATTTTGCTTCTACATCTTCTTCGATCATGGAATATAATTATATCTCTTGTTGATCCGAATTTTATATAAGGGTGTTAATTACTTTAATTCAAAGTTTTTTGCTTCAACAAAAACTTGAATCAGATGATTAGAGATGCCTTATCATAATCCTTTTATTTTCACACACGAAGAATCTATGGAGAGGGAACTGAAGGAGAAGAAATATTTATCAATCTATTACCAAATCTACGTTTGAAAGGTCAAGGTTGAGATCTAAAATTTTCATAAATGCTCCCGTTTTTTTTTTTTCAAAAAATGTCAACAACAAAATTGAGACGGAACGAGCTATTTCAAACCTGTCGCCTTAGCCACTGAACCACATCGACATTGTAAAATATTATTTTTAATTTCATAAAATATAAGGGTCGAATGGTCAATTTGACTTCATCTTCGATGGAAATGAGAGGGGATCAGGAATAAATTCCCGCCACAAACGTCTTTCGTCGTGAGACTATTATAAGTACAAAATCATATTCATGGATCAATGTAATTGAGATGTAACGACCCGAAATTTTCCACTTAATTTAAGGTCGCTACTGTATACATACCATAAACATTGAATGCGGAAGACTTCATTTAAATTCCATAAAACATAACCTTTAACTTAAAAACACAGCCATGGACTTACGTGTTTCGAAAACATCTTTAAACGACACAACAAAAGACCCGAAATAAAATAAATAAGCGTTTAAGTTTAAAACATCCTATTCTATCCTAAGTCTAGGAAAATAAGTACCACTAGCCTATGCATGTGCCATGATCTCGAGTTGCGATGCCGTCGTCAGCCGTACAGGAATGCCTTGCCTTAACCTGAAAAATGTAGTAGCACATGGCCTGAGTATTTAAAGAAATACTCAGTAAGTGACCCCACTATTGGGGTTAAATGCAACAATCACATGCAATGAAATGATGGGACCTATCTTTCGTTTCGTTTCGTTTCGTTACGTTTCTTTTTCGTTTCGTTTCGTTTCATTTCGTTTTCCCAACGGTGTAATCCTAACAGGTAATCGTGGACGTGTACCATATACTCTACACGCAGCCCATACGTGCGAGTATGGGCTCACCAGCTAGTTCGCACACCGCTGGGCCACTGTCCCTAGCCGGTGGGCATGCTCTGGGGGCCCACCGGGACCCGTTAAAACTAAAACCGTCACGGCAGCGCTATGCGGAGCATAACGATCGTTGTCCTGCCATTTGGATGTACGCGTCCGTACCCTCGTGATGGGATAGGGGTATCCCCCCAAATGCATGAACACACAATATGCATGAGGTCCCACTAGTCCTACAGTCATCATTTAATGAGCATAACCCCGCGCCACGTTTTCATGCTTACATGTCATTCTCATTCTCATTTCGTTACGCGTATCATACATATTCCTAGCGGGGTTATGTATCGTGCAATTTACCGTATTTCATGCCATACAATTCATTCAGTTACATTCCAATACCCATACAACAAGCCATAATAGTACAAGGGCCACACATCGTCACATGCATTCATATCACATCAACTAAGCAGCATAAACAACATACATTCACGTTCACATGATTTCGTACTTGAGCACAATAATCTAGCATACAATGGATCATATCATAACCAAGTCATAACGTAAACACTTCATAGTCATATCGTTCTCTAACTTACCCTAGCTTTAACGTTCTTATACCTATCACAGACATATCATTACGTGACGTACCTTAGTCATATCATCACCAGAACGTATCCTAACGCCATCGTTCTATCAATCTATCACAAACCTATCCCTTTCTACCCATAACCTAACCGTATTCTTTCATCAATCTCTCCTATCCATAGCACTCCGGTATGTAACCTAACCTAACGTTTCGTGAACGTATCTTACTCCTATCGTTACATTTTGTTTTGTGCATCCTTCTCATATCCTATCTCAAACATCTCCTAGAGCACATCGTACCATAATTATTATCATACAATCCACATATTATATAGCATAACATAACATATAGGAAGCAAATCGATCCACAGACAATTCACACATATCAATATATATGACGCGTGCCGAACCACAGGGCACGTGTCAACATCAAATATAACCATGCCGATAGTAAGGTCACTTACCTGGCTAGCTTAAATCGTTGTCACAAATATATCTTTAATGAAAGTTCGATTCCATCCTTTGAAATCCGAGTCAACCTATATGAGTTCATGACATCAGTTTCAAGTTTGAACTCTATAAAGTTATTTCTCTAATTTAGATTGACCATCGTAAAATTCTGATATTTAGTGTTAGACAGAATTTAAAGGAGCTCACTAGAATTCAAAGGAGCTCACTACACTTGATATTTCCCTGTTTTACTTTTAAATCCTGTTCAACAAATCTTTCCGCAATCTTTCCTCTTCTTCTGTAATTATTTTTAAGAAGGTATTATTCAATTTTGTTAATCTATTTCTACTTCTCAATCTTTCCTTTTTATCTTTATTATTATTTTTCTTTTCAGTTCTGTATTTCTATCTCTATCTCATTCTCTCTTATTTCCTTTGTCTTCTTTCTGATTTAGTTAACAATTATATTCTTAGCTTTTAATTTAACCACTCATTTGGTTATATTCTTTTCCTATAATTCATATCAAATTACAACCTAAATCATTGCAACAATGCAGTAGATCTAAATCATTGCGACAATTTAATAGATCTAAAATATAATTGGTTTTGATTTCCTAAACTCATACCGAATTCTTTTCATTTAATCTCTGATTCAAAACTAAATAATTGTAACCAAATTAATATTATTTAATAAAATAAAAGGAAGATTTAACGTACTGACCTCTTCAAATGACATATCTCCTCCAGCGAAGCTAGTCTGCTTAAACCTTTTGTTTTCTTTTTCTATTTGTTTTTGTAGAAAGGAAGAATTCTGGGTAAATCTGCAGTTGTTTTTACAGGGAAGAAATTCGTGATTTGTTGCCAGATTTATTTTTAGGGGAGGAGTGGTGAGAGATTGAAGGAAGGAGGAGGGATGGTTAGGGGATGTTTTTCTTCTTTTAATTTTTATTTATTTATTTATTATTTTATTATTTTACTATTTTTTTTTATAATTATTTTTATTTGTTTATTCATTTATTTATTTTTGGGCTGTTACATGAGATCTCAAATTGAGACGTTTCCCTCGTAAATCCGAGCATCAATTTTGCAGTTTCAAGCAATTATTGTGGTAGAATTGCATCCGAGCCCTTCAATCAAGCTTTGATCAAGTTCAATTGTGGAGTGACTCAATTTAGAACAAGGTTTCCAAATTTTGCTTCTACATCTTCTTCGATCATGGGATGTAATTATATCTCTTGTTGATCCGAATTTTATATAAGGGTGTTAATTACTTTAATTCAAAGTTTCTTGCTTCAACCAAAACTTGAATCAGATAATTAGAGATGCCTTATCGTAATCCTTTTATTTTCACAAAAGAAGAATCTATGGAGAGGGAAGTGAAGGAGAAGAAATATTTATCAATCTATTACCAAATCTATGTTTGAAAGGTTAAGGTTGAGATCTAAAATTTTCAGAACCGTTTTAGTTTCTCAATCTACTATCAGATCCACGCCCGATTTTCCATTAATTAGCTTATCACAATTTTTTTATTCTTTAAAATTAAAAAAAATTTATAAACTTTTTTTTATCATTTTTCTTTTTCCCTTTAAATTTGGCTAAATTTAAAATTCTGCACGACTTTAAAAACTATCCATAATAACCTCAAACTTTTACTGTATTTTTAAAAAAAATTAGAGAATATTAATAAAAATATGAAACTTCATATATATGTTTAATAATTTCAAGAAATTTAGGAATATTTTTATTAATTTAGCTGGAAGGATAGAACAGCCAGCGGCTGAATTTATGGAGACTTTATAAGATACAGAATCAGTGGCAAAGGATTCTATCGTTGCCCTTTCGACTGTGTCCGCTCCTTCTCCATGGAGCCCAGGAATTTGGAATCATGAGCCTCCATTAATAAGCTTTTTGAAGGTTTCGAGAGCTGAGTTCTTGTGGCCTTTTGCTGTTTTTTCCGATACTCTTGAAGCCATTTCTGAATCAGAGGTTTGTTTCTTTTAGCTGTTCTTGAAACATTTTTCTTCCGCTTTTATCTGCCTCAGATTCGCTTTTCTTTTTGTTGAATCAGCCAATTTTCGGTCCTGAGCTGTTTCCTTTTGCTTTCCAGCATTGTACCATTGAATAATTTTGTCCACTCTCTAGTTCTAGTGATTATTTTGTTGTATTTATACTAATTTGCAATGTTTTCTTGATCCGATCATGAATTTGTTCCTTTAATCTTTAGGTTTTTATCTAAAAGTAAATAGCCATTGTTTCTGCCCTGTCTACACTTTTTAATTCTTCGTTTGTAATTGTTGTGAAAGATTTGAGGCACAAACTAAAGCATGGAAGAGAAGAGTGGAATCAAGAAAGATATCACTGAAGTAATTCTCTCTTACTATGAATCTTTGAATATTTTTGAACTTGTTTGCATGTTCTTGATGTTCTTGAACTTTGCTCACTTTGATAGCATACTTTCATTTGCAGTTAATTGGTAATACTCCAATGGTATATCTAAATAAAATGGTTGATGGTTGTTTTGCTCGTATCGCTGCTAAGTTAGAGACAATGGAGCCGTGTTCTAGCGTTAAAGACAGGTTGAGAGTCTTTCTTTGTTATATAAGTCGATGGCCTGTATGATAATGTTTATGGAGCCGTGTTCTAACGTTTCTGGGACCTAATACTAATGTAGTTTTCCGATGTTTGTAACGATGGATTTTTGCTATGTTAAGTGTACTAGTTTTTCGATGTAGGATTGCGCATAGTATGATTCAAGATGCAGAGGATAAAGGCTTGATTACACCAGGGAAGGTACTATAGAATGCTTCATTTCTTTCTGTACCATTAAAAATTAGGCCACCACTTTGTATCGTTACGTATCACTGTTAGACTCAAGGTTTTAAAACGCGTCTCCTAGGGAGAGGTTTCCATAACCTTATAAGGAATGTTTTATTCCCCTCTCTCCAACTGATGTGGGATCTCACAATCCACTCCCGCTGTAGGCCCAACGTCCTTGATGGCACACTGCTCGATGTCTGGCTCTAATATCATTTGTAACACTACCAGATATTGTCCGCTTTGATCCGTTATGTATCACCATCAACCTCACCATTTGTAATAGCCCAAGCCCAAAACTGTGAGTCTGACAACGATACGTAACGGGTCAAAGTGGACAATATCGGCTAGTGGTGGGCTTGTGCTATTACAAATAGTATCAGACTCAGTCATCGGACATTGCGAGGCACTAGTCGAAGTAGGGCTAGACCCTCTCCATAATAGATGCGTTTTAAGACCGTGAAGTTGACAACGATATTTAACGGACCAAAGTAGACAATATCTACTAGCGGTAGACTTGAGCAGTTACATTGTTTGTGCTCGGTGATTATAATGCCTTGTAAAACAATTGCTAAACTTAAAGTCATGCATTTGATTAGTTACCTAATCTGTCTTATATATTCTTTTTGGTGGAAAAGACTGTCCTCGTCGAGATAACGAGCGGTAACACAGGCATTGCATTGGCAAGCATCGCAGCTGTGAAGGGCTATAGGCTTATTATAGTTATGCCAGCTTCGTATAGTCTTGAAAGACGAATTCTGCTTCTAGCTTTTGGAGCTGAGTTGCACATCACAGACCCTGCACTGGGGCTTGAAGGCCTTCTAAAGAAGGTTGGGGAGGTAATGGAAGCCACTCCCAACAGCTATTTTCTGAAGCAATTTGATAATCCAGCAAACCCAAAGGTATGATTTGTTTTGATTTGTGATCTCAAAAAGATATATAACTGAGTCAATTTGCATCCATTTCTGTTATTTAGATTCATTATGAAACCACTGGGCCAGAGATATGGAAAGATTCAGGAGGAAAAGTTGATGTGTTGGTCGTGGGGATTGGAACCGGGGGAACGATAACTGGCACAGGGAATTTTCTTAAGGAACAGAATCCAGACATTAAGGTTCGTTTCTTAGTTTGCTGCTCTAAAACCCAATACTGTCGAGTTGTTTGGTAATGTTTTTGTTTCTTTTTTCTTGCTTCTTAGTAAAAACTAAGCATAAAATAAGAAATAAGAACGTCACCAAACGACCAAATGGGCTGTTATTATTCAAGAGATCGATCAACCTTTATATACGATGTAGGTTTATGCAGTGGAACCAGCAGAGAGTGCAATGCTAAGTGGAGAACAACCTGGTGAGCTCCCATTCTGAAGCAAATTTTATTATTTTGGAATGATTTACAAAATTGAACATAAATATCACAGAGCTCGTATGGAAATCGAGCAGGTTAAAAATATATACCATTTAAATCAAGTAGCGCCTAAAGATCAGACGAAAACACTTTCTCATGATGATTAAATGATTTTTAGCCAAAGTTTGTATGCTAACATTTTCTCATGGTGATTACAGGCAAGCATCTAATTCAAGGCATTGGGGCTGGCTTCATCCCAGCTGTTCTTGATCTCAAAGTCTTTGATGAAGTCTTTAAGGTGCACCTTGAACTTATTTGTCCAAAGAAATTATTTTGATCGGTTCTCTGTTTTGCAATATTGTTTTAGATATGATCTAAACAAAAATTATATGATCATGTTAGCATACAATATGACTCAAAAGTTAGCTTAAGAGACGAGGTCTTTGCCCCTTTTAAGATTTCTTGCAACGTTTCCATGTACAATATGACTCAAAAGTTAGCTTAAGAGACAAGGCCTTTGCCCCTTTTTGAGTTCAACAACGCCTTAACTAGTTGAGCTAAGTGATTGAAACTTTCCCATTAATTTTTAAATAAACAATGAAGTCCTCATACCTTTTGTGCCGGACATTGGGAGGTGTGCTAGTGAGGACACTAAGCCCTGAAAAACGATGTACTAGTGAGGATGCTGGGTCCCAAAGGGGTGGATTGTGAGATCCCACGTCGGTTGGAGAGGGAAACGAAGTATTACTTATATGGGTGTCGAAACATCTTCCTAATAGACGTGTTTTAGAAACCTTGAGGGGAAGCCTGAAAGGGAAAGCCCAAAGAAGATAATATTTGTTAACGGTAGGCTTGGGCTGTTACACCTTCAGTGTAGAATAAACCAACACTCTTCTCGTCTTCCCCATTATAGATTTATGCTTGCAATTAGTCATGTAGACGAGTTCCGACCTCTCAAATTTCCTAAATGGCTTTGTCCTTATTTTTTGAGGTAGTAATGCAAATTTGGGTGTGTTCAGGTGACAAGTGAGGAAGCCATTGAAACTGCAAGGCTTCTTGCACTAAAAGAAGGCCTCCTAGTATGTTACTTTATCTATGAGACGCTTATTTGATGTCTTTTTGTGAAAATATAGATATTTCTTTTCTCTTTTCTGTTGTAGGTGGGGATTTCATCAGGTGCAGCAGCAGCTGCTGCAATAAAGGTTGCAAAGAGACCAGAAAATGAAGGAAAACTCATTGTTGTAAGCCATATTTTACTTTCATTTCCAAATCAAACATCAAATCTTTGCAACAAAATTTACTTCTTTTATTCTGTGATCCATTTGTAGGTCATCTTCCCGAGCTTCGGCGAGCGATATCTCTCGACAACGCTTTTTGATTCCATCAGGCATCAAGCGGAAAACATGACTTATCTATGAATTGAATGATTTGGAATTTTCTCACGTACTTTTATGTAATCAAATACTACTAACATTGGTTGCAGTAAGTTCAATGATCCTTACCATTGTATTTCCTCAACTTTTGTTGAACTAGTGTAAATGTAAAAATTGAAGCTTTCGTTTGTGTCCATTATAACTAGTTAAAACACAAGCTTTCCCTGAATGATTGTTGCCTGCAACTAATAAAGAATTTGATGCTAATAAAGAATTTGAAGTCGTTGGCATATCGTGTGTAACAAATCCTTATTAAGTAATGGGCATGAGTGCTTGAAAGTTGTCATTGTATACTCCTACGGTCAGAAGGGCATGTTACAAGAGTGGAGGTGCCCAAAAAGCATCATGATCATCTTTCATGAAGATTTTTTAACTAATGTTAATCTAGACAAGATCATCGTGATCCCTTGTTATATCTCATTCCTTTGTGCTAACTTAAACATTAAAACCAATGCATACCAATGCAAAAGCACCACACTATTGTGCAACTTCTTATACTATCATGTGAAGGTCAAATATTTTATCCAGTCTAGATTTTAGCAACAATAGTTAGCAGCGTCAAAATGGAGACGATTCAAATGAAGTCATACCTCCTTGCTCCTCATCGTTAGGAAGGGTGACCAAAGGAGGAAATTATAGAGCTCGAGAAAAGAATGGGAAGAATATATTGGCACTTTAACTTGAATTCTATATAATAATTAGCCCTTCATGTGAAGACTCAAGAAGAGTAACTTCATCAAGACACCGAAAGGAAGAGTAACAATGGTGGAGGATATGAAAGAAGCAAAAACTCATACTAAAAAAACCAAAAAGATCAAAGCACAACAAGAAGAATATTCAAGGTCAAGTACGTGGCGCAAACAATACCGATAAGTCCAAGTCGATGTTAACCCTATGACACAGTTTGGTAATGAAGCTTCAAAAAGACGATATGATAGGTTTATACCCACAAAGTCTGATCGAGATCAAGCAAAATCGATAGGTCGAGGCTAGAGTCAAAATAAAAGCCTTCCATTTAGTGTTGAATTGAATGACGGAATTTAGAAGCTTTGATGGACAAACTGATCCTCCCTTCACATATGAAATAATGAGTGGAAGTCTCCTCAATGTTAAAGGTATTCGTCTCAAAAATTAATGATGCAAAGAATGATCAAGTGGAATAGTTACTACTCACTCACATAGAGATGTTCATTTAACTCCTTAAAATTTTTTAATTTAAATTGAGATGAAGGCTATATTGTAATATTAAAATTTGAATTATGTAAAATAATATTGTAAATTCAAATGAATTTTTTTTTTCAAAAGATAATAAACTATTAAAAATTCCTCGAGAGAATCCGATTCTCGCAAATTTCCTACGAAAAATCTCTACTTTGATTTCTACAAAAATAAATAAGAATTTTAGCGATGATATAAATCTAAACCGTTGATGAGGACGAATGGAAAAAAAAATTTCAATTCCTACTCCGCCTCACCACGTGAACCTCTCTATTCACAGTTACATTGCATAGCTCAAACTACATGAAATAAGTCACATTGTTGAGCTAAGAAACTTCATTGACTCATATCTCTCTCGATCATCGTTTTGGTTTTAACTCAACATAAGATCTTATTTTAGTTGCGGTAGTGTGACATATTTCCTTTTTCGATCTACAATAAAAAAAAAAATTTATCATATCTTATGTCTAACATTTATCTATTTAAAGTGATATGATATTCTTTCACTTTTTTACGTGCTCAGCTTTAACAAATTATTTTTAGAATTGATCCGTATAGCCATTTTCAATACATTTTTTTATATTATCACCTCTTTGTCATCAACCATAGTCAATACCAAATTTACAAGCAAAGTATTTTCTTTTTTTAAATTAAACTTTGAATATTTTTTAAAGTATTTTAGAGGCTGAATTTTTGAGACAAAAAAAC
This sequence comes from Cucurbita moschata, assembly GCF_002738365.1. Taxonomy (NCBI): domain Eukaryota; kingdom Viridiplantae; phylum Streptophyta; class Magnoliopsida; order Cucurbitales; family Cucurbitaceae; genus Cucurbita; species Cucurbita moschata. The sequence continues at coordinate 5,551,741 of NW_019268519.1, read as the reverse complement.
TCCATAAACTCATTGGCTTGCTAGAGATGTCGCACACGACCCAAGGTTGGAGGACGGCTTGGCCCTCCAAATTAGTTTTCAAGTAGAACGGTTCCCTTATGACACTCAAGTATTTCGATCTAGATAGAACTAACTGTCTTTAGAAAAAAAAAATCATTTATAACCAATTTGTTCATGCTCGAGTAAGAGTAATCCAAATAGAGGCATTTACTTACGGTCACCTTAAATACTTCAACCTAAAGATAAATTATAACCAACTCGTTCAAACCCATTAGTCTAATACAATCATAAATACAATTAATGATATAACATATACTTAATTGTTTTGTTTTTGTACTAATTCATCCGACATTTCAAATTTTCAACCGAAGTATTACAATAGACAACGTTTGAACAACTTAGAGTGACAATATGAGTAGTAGTGTATATAAACTCAGTTTTCTATTCCTTCTCTTAAAATTGAGATCGAGGTTAACTAGAAAAATGACTGTGATACCCTAATAAAGGAGGGTACGTGTACAAATTGAAATCACATCAGTATAAAAGTGACCCGTATTGATTCTCAAAATAAGCTAGTAACTTTAATTCTCGGCCTTTTTACTCCTTTTTTTCTCCCTCAAGTTTCTTAATTTTTTTCCATAGTTGGTAAGGGTCGATAGTTGATCCCATATTCCAATATTTCGCCGTACCTAATTACATTTTTCGACATTCAGCAGTGAGATCACTTACTGATTATTTTTATAAATTCAACCTACCTTCAACATTTTTTTAAGTAAAGGTAAGGACCCATGTACGGATGACGATGTCAGTTGAGAAGGTCATAAAATCCATACTCGATAGTTAATTTTTCCACATTTAAACGGTAGAATTGATGTAGGGTAATACAAGAGCTTTTTTTTAATCATGACATGTATGACATGTATGCCGTAGCGATTTTATTTTAAAATTAAAAGATTAAATTATAAATTTAGTGTTTTAATATAATATATTAAATTTAGTTTCACGTTGAAACGATAAATCCATTAAACATAAAATATTGCCAAATAAAATTCTTATTCCATACCAAATAAGTCAAAGAATAAATTGGCTCAAAGTGGATAAGCATTCACAAAGTGATTATAAAATTTCCTTTTTAATTGATTATTCATTTTCTCTATTTTTAATATATATATTCTCTTCAAGTTGGTATACCAAAAAATAAATATTCTTATCCAATGAAAAATATTTTCCTAAATTTTTGTGGGTTTTTAGATACATAAAAGTGATTATAAAATACCCTAAAATGTAATTTGAAAGCATAAAATAATGGTGGTTGAACATATGTTTTATACATCATAGGCAAAATATATACCCATTTAGAATACGTTTAATTTAAAAAAATATCTAATAGGTTCTTCAATTTTACTGAATTTTACAGAAGAAAATAGAGATATCGGTTTAAATAAAAGAGGCTTATTAGCTAAAAATTGATCAATAAATCCATTAACTAAATGGTGCAATAAATTTTTTAGGTTAATATACAAATTATTTTAATAGAAACTATGGGTTTGAATTATTTTTAAAAAATATATTAAAAATGAGAAAATTTTGGAACGAGAACCTGATGCCCGTAAAAATAGATAAAAAAAAATATAAATTTGGAATCATAAAACCTCTATAAATTAGCATTTTGGAGGTTTTGAAGAGCTCATGTCTTGTCGGGTTTTGTTGCTTTCTCTGAATTAGAGGTTTGGGAGTTCTTTTATTAGTTGTACTTTGAATGTGCTTTCTTCCCCTTTTGCATGGGGGGGTTTGGTTTAATATCAAGAAGGTGACAATGTGATAGCCATCTTTGCAAGCTCTTCACATCATGAGTATCAATTGCTTACGATATTGTCATATTAATGGCCCATGCATGTCTTTCTTCTTTCTTCTTCTTACACTTTTTAATTCTTGGTTTGTAGTTGTTGCGAAGGATTTGAAGAACAAACTTAAGCATGGAAGAGAAGGGTGGAATCAAGAAAGATATCACTCAAGTAATTCTCTCTTACGATGAGTTTGACGATGAACATGTTGTTGAGTTATGCTCACTTTAATTGCGTTCTTTTTTCGTTTGCAGTTAATTGGTAATACTCCCATGGTATATCTAAATAAAGTGGTTGATGGTTGTTTTGCTCGTATTGCTGCTAAGTTGGAGACGATGGAGCCTTGTGCTAGCATTAAAGACAGGTTTAGAGTCCTTTCTAATAAAATCGATCGTTTGTATGAAAAAACCTAAAGGGGTGAAAAAAGCGTTTTTTTAAGTGATTCAAAAGTTAAAAAGTTATTCGAAACTTATTTTATTAGGATTTTTAGTAATGAAGAGCACAATGATTTACTAAGTAAGAATTAAGGGAAAATAAAAATCAACCCAAATAAAAAGATATGACTATCGTTTTGAAATATTAGAAACAAAAGCATTATCAAATAGAATGTGATTTTGAAGCAATGGATCGTTTAGATATAAAGTGTGTTGGATATGGCCCAAGATCGAGTTGAAATATATTGATATGAGATCTCACAATCAACCTCCTTTCTTTCGGGACCCAGCATCTTCACTGACACACTGCCTAGTGTCCATCCCCCTTCGAGCTTAGCATCCTCGCTAGCTTCGTTCCCCTCTCCAACCAATGTGAGATCTTACAATTCACCCCACTTCAGGGCCCAGCGTCTTCGCTGGCACACTACCTGGTGTCCACCCTCTTTTGGGGCTCAACGTCCTCGTTGACAAACCGCCCTGTGTCTGACTCTGATACCATTTGTAATAGCCTAAGCCCACTGCTAGCAGATATTGTCCTCTTTGAGTTTTCCCTTTCGGATTTCTCTCAAATTTTTAAAACGCATTTGATAGTGAGAGATTTTCACACCCTTATCAAGAAAGTTTCGTTCTCCTCTTTAACCAATGTGAGATCGCACCGTTAATAACTTCTTTTGTTAACTCAAGCTTATTAACTCATACATATTTTCGATACAGGATCGCACACAGTATGATTCAAGACGCAGAGGACAAAGGCTTGATTACACCAGGGAAGGTACTATAAAACACTTCATTTCTTTCTCAATCATTTGAATAAGCAAAAATCTTTGTGTAAACCAATTTATCCGCTACCTAATCCGTATATTCTTTTTCGTGCAAAAGACCGTCCTCGTCGAGGTGACCAGCGGCAACCTCGGCATTGCGTTAGCGAGCATTGCAGCTGTAAAAGGCTATAGACTTATTATAGTCATGCCAGCTTCCTATAGTCTCGAAAGAAGAATTCTACTTCTAGCCTTCGGAGTTGAGCTGCATATCACCGACCCCGCAGTTGGAGTCGAAGGCGCTCTAAGAAAGGTTGAGGAGATAATGAAAGTCACTCCAAATAGTTATTTTATGAAGCAATTTGAGAATCTAGCCAACCCAAAGGTATGCTTTGTTTTTTGTTTGAGACATATATCATATTTCATCCTTTATTATAGACAAATATTTAGATATTTATCTTTCCACTCAGATAGGTATCTTTCTATTTATTGCTATTTTTGTATTCTTATAATTTATTTTATTATAAATAGAGAACTTGTACGTGCGATTTTAGCAAATATTCTCAATGAGCTTGATCCGTTTATGGTATTTAGATTCATTATGAAACCACTGGGCCTGAGATATGGAAAGATTCCGGAGGAAAAGTGGATGCCATAGTCATGGGGATTGGAACCGGGGGAACCATAACGGGTGCTGGGAAGTTTCTTAAGGAACAGAATCCGGACATTAAGGTTGTTTCGTTGTTCGGTGCTCTAAAACCCGACACTTGTGTTTTTGTTTCTTATTTCTTGACTTTTCACATGATGTAGATTTATGGAGTGGAACCAGCTGAGAGTGCTGTGCTAAGTGGAGGACAACCAGGTGAGTTCCCACTGTTTGGGATACCTTCTAATTTGAGCATTTTTTTGTTTTGTTATTGCTTGTCTTTAAGACAAATGATTATCTTATTTGATTATTTGATTAGTTGAGTTACATCTAAGTTGGCTCGAAGTTTCAGTAGACGCGTTTTAAAACCGTGAGATTAACGGTGATATGTAACCTACTAAAGTGAATAATATTTATTAGCGGTGGGCTTGAGGTTGTTACAAATAGTATAAATAAGAGTCAGGCACCAAGCGGTGTGTCAGTAAGGACGCTGGCCCCCAGGAGGTGGATTGTAAGATTCCATATTGATTGGAGAGAGGGGAACAAAGCATTTTTTATAAAGGTGTAGAAACCTCTCACTAGCAAACACGTTTTAAAACTATGAACCTGACGACAATATGTAACTGGCTAAAACGGATAATATCTACTAACGGTGGGCTTGGACTATTACAAATGTTATAAGAGCCCAGCACCAAGCAATGTGCCAACGAGGAAGTTGAGCTTCTAAGAGGTGGATTATTAGATCTCATATCGGTTGGAGATGAGAATGAAGCATTCTTTATAAGATTGTGGAAACCTCTCCTCAATAGACCCGTTTTAAAACCGTGAAACTGACGGCGATACATAACGGGTTAAAGCGGACACAATATCTATTAGCGTTGGGCTTCAGCTGTTACAAAACTTTCAAGTTCAAGTTGACCCATGGTTTGTTTCTAAAAGTTCATGGTTGATTCTAAATTCTCCCGTGATGAATACAGGCAAGCATTTAATTCAAGGAATGGGGGCTGGCTTCATCCCGGCCGTTCTTGATCTCAAACTCGTTGATGAAGTCATTCAGGTGCATCAATATTCATTTGGTCAACATTACAGTATAATGTCTTAACCAATTGAGTTATGCTTAAATTGGCGAGTGGCGAGACTTTCTCTCGAACTTATAGATCAAAAACCTAATACATTCAATGTAGAATAAACCAACACGCTCCCCGTCTTCCCTATTATACACGTACGCTTGTAAGTAGATAGGCGAGTTCCGACCTCTAAAACGTCCTAAATGCAAATTTGGGTGTATTCAGGTAAAAAGTGAGGAAGCCATTGAAACTGCAAAGCTTGTTACACTAAAAGAAGGCCTCCTAGTATGTTACTATACCTATGAGAACAACAATTTTGACGCATTTGAGTGAAAAAATAGAGGTTTGTTTTATGATTAGTGTTGTACGTAGGTGGGGATTTCATCAGGTGCAATAGCCGCTGCTGCAATAAAGGTTGCAAAGAGACCAGAAAATAAAGGAAAACTCATTGTTGTAAGCCATATTTTAGTTTCATTTCCAAATCAAACATCAAATGTTTGCAACAAAATTTACATCTTTTTTACTCTGGGATCCATTTTAGGTCATCTTCCCGAGCTTGGGCGAGCGATATCTCTCGACGATGCTTTTTGATTCCGTTAGGCGCCAAGCGGAAAACATGTCGTATGCATGAGTTGACGTTGTTTTATGTAATCAAATGTTGGGTTTGGATGGACTGTTTGAATCAACTTTCGTTGATCAAAACTCATGGTTTGAATAATTATACAAAACTTGGTTTGGTTTAGTTTGAAATAAAATGAAGCAAGACCCTTAACACGATTCCTACTCAGTACTAATATTATGGATGAAATTTAGTTGGAGTACACATATTCGTTACGAGCGGTATTTGAGTGTTTCTGTAGAGCCGTATGAGACGAAATTCTCATATACGGTTCTTAGAGGGGGGGTTTCCTTGGTTTCTCTATCTCAATGAAGTGTATGATTGGTTCAAAGAACGTCTTGAGATTCAGGTGATTGTAAATGATATAACTAGCAAATACGTTCCTCCTCACGTCAACATATTTTATTGTTTAGGAGGAATTACGCTTACTTGTTTTTTAGTACAAGTAGCTACGGAGTTTGCTATGATTTTTTACTATCGTCCGACCGTTGCTGAGGCTTTTGCTTCTGTTCAATATATAATGACGGAAGCTAACTTTGGTTGGTTAATCCGAACAGTTCATAGATGGTCGGCAAGTACGATGGTCTTAATGATGATCATGCACGTATTTTGCGTGTACCTTACAAGTCCGAAAATTAGAGATGAAACTAATAGGAAAAAGTCCAATGTGAAAAATTTATGCCAACATAAAAGGATCAGATCAATACTCGAAAGAAAGAGAATAATTTAGGTAGAAGTCCAAATTCAATGCTACACCTCGACCTACGAGGTTGACACAAACCTAATGGTAGGCCTTTCAAAGAGCATGTGTCTAGTATGTTCTCAACTTTTTGCTTCCTCGTTCAATTTAATTCACTTCATATTTAACATAATTCAATGAAATCCGAAGTTAGTTCTAAACCCTTCCCTACCTCTAATTCTTATGTGCTAATTTTAAGCACGGAAACCTATGCAGTAGTAATGGCCACATTAATGTGCAACTTACCTTGTTTTGAGGTCACATTCTTCTTCTTTACACAAATTTTATTGTTACTATCACATGAAAGTCAAATATGTTATTTTGTATTTTTGTTGTATGTGTAAAAGAAAAAACGTTACTTTTGAAAACTTACAAACCATGATCAAAGATGAACACGGGCAAATAGCACGAGAAGTCATGCAGCCTCACCCTCATCTTCAAGATGACTAAAAGAGGAAAATGTAGAGCATCAGAAAAGAATGAGTGGAGTGTATTGAAACTTATCTCGGATTCTAGAGAGGTCAAACCCCTCATGTGAGAAGAACAACTTGATCGAATCCCCGAAAAGGAAAAAGTAACAATAGTGGAAGATGTAAGAGAAGAAAAATCTCATACTAAATGCTTATCAATGTTTAAAATTAATTTGTTTTGAGTTAATTATTAATATCAAAACACCCTATTAATTATTAACAAAAGTTCATATAGCAGAGTTAAATTGTTACACATATAAAACTACATACACTAAATTATTATAAACAAAATTACAATAACTAAAATATTATATACTAATTTAGACTAAATCATAGCTATGACAAAAGTATAGAGATCAAAAGCATTTTTTCAACTAAGATACAAATTTCTCCAAAAATAAAAAATAAAATAAAATTTTAGCGATCAAATAACACAACTACTCTTTATAATTAAATTTCGTCGACAAACGATTCCGGGAAGACCTCTCCATCCCTGCACAGAAACGGGACAGTTCAAGAGTGAAGAAAGGTACTTTTTTCGCCCTAAAAAGTCGCATATTGTACATGAAAACATAACAATAACATCAATGAATTGAACTAATAACGGAAATCAGAAGAAAAATAACTACAAAATTTGGGGTTTTAGTCCCAAATCAATGATAAAAGTAAGTGATATAAGCTTGAAACACATATAAATATTATAGTCTAAGTCAATGGAGACAATGGATAGCACTTAAAAAGGCACTGCAGAAAGCACTTCTATCCAAAACATCATCATAAAGATACACAAACTTTGTTTTTTATTCATCATAAAGAAACCACCACTTTCCTCTGCCTTCCCCATGATCACTTTAATCATAACTAGGACCATCTCAAACATGGACATGCCATTTACATATTTCCTGCCAATCCAAAAATAAATCCACCCAGAAAGGCACCTATCTTATTTCTGGTTTAAAACTCGATGGTTCAATCCATCATATGCAAGACCCATTATTCACCGACAAAAGCACCTATTTTACTTCTAGTTCTAAAGTCGATGATTCAATCTATAAACATATCCAAGAGCTATTATCTATATCTTCTCCACTAATATGCAACCAAAATCAGGGTCATTGAGGGTCTGGCAGGGGCATAAGAGTATCAGCTGAATTAACTTATTTTTTTGATCGCACTCTGACTAACTTACCAGAAGTATCTCCATCCAATAGACAAGAAAATCCTGCTGACATCTAAATCGAAATAGAAGTATTCATCTTAGGCTTTCCTACCTACTCATTTAGCTTCCAAAAATTGTAAGAGAACGGATTCCAACGGGAGTGGGAAGATAATAGAAGGCAAAATCAGGGCCATTGAGGATCTGGCATTATGAATCAGGAGTCCTTCAAATATGGAAGGTCATTGGAGTTCAAATCAGCAATACCCAATTCTAGAAATCAAAATTCTATCAACAAGTTTCATCTAGAAATGAAAATATGCTGAAACTTGTACTCATTCAGATATAGTTTGAGCATCTAACAAAGATAGAATATTTCCGTTTTAAGTTCTGATTGTCTGGCCGTCTATTTTGCATAAAAAACTTCTCTAGACGCTTTCCAGAATTGTGATCGAGTGACTTTAAAAGTTAAAGCCACCGACTGTAAATAACAAAGCAAAGCATAACTGGAAAAGCGATAGGAAAGTGAATCAGAGAAACTGCTTTAAGAGTAACAGTTGAGAATTTTTGTTCTTGAGAAACATAGAACAGTTCTAAAAACGAGCACCGTGAAATCTTCAAGCTGCTAGTTTGCCACTAAGGATAGAAGAAAATGGTGGAAATCATAAAACCCTTAACAGGAGATGAAATTTAAACATCACCCAAAAGGGAAATGGGTATGAAAATTCATTTTGATTTCAGAATCTTATGCTACTATCAGAGATCCACTCAGTTCAGATCAACACAGAATGGAATATATATGATCTCAGAAATTTCAGCTACATTCATCAATGGAAACGAACTGATCAACAAAACTATACTGGAGAATGATGATAACAATGCAAATGAAACAGTCAAAACTATGTTATCAATACATTGTAAATGAGTGGTTTTATTATAAATTATTTTTTACAATTATTGACCAAATGGAGCCACTAAGTATACTATCAACCGCAGATCAAACATTTTCAAGAACAAAAAGGAGAAATAAAGAGAAAAGAGAAAGCTAAAAGCACTTACGAATCCCCCTTCTTCAAGCTCAGAGCTCCATAAATCAGCCTCCCATGGACCTCAAGTCTTCTAATGCCGTCTTAATTTGTTCCTGAACCAACTCCAACCTCTTGGAATAAACCTCCAGTTCCAAAATCTGCTGCTTCCTCCACCTCTCATCCGCCATATCTCCTCCACCTCCAAAATTGATTGAAGCTCCACCGAAGCTCAATGGAATAGGATGCAAAGCCAATCCACTGAACCCTCTACCTCCACAGAGCCCTCCTCCCATGGAAGTGCTCGATAATTCCTTAAACAAAGGCGACAGGCAGCTCCTCACCGTCTCCTCGATCAATCCTGCTACCGCTACGTTACTGACATTTTCGCTGTTGTTGTTGTTGTTGATGTAGGTACTGTTTTTCTCTTTATTCAAATTTTCGTTGGACGAACGCGGCCCGTCCATTCTCAATCCCGATCCGGGCCGTGAACGCTTCCGGGATTTCGGAGTAGGCGTGGGTTTCTTCTCGGAGCAATTCAACGTCATCTCTTCGTTTTTAATGTCCATGTAGTTCGCATACGGAGGCGGAGCAGGCTCGTCATCGTCCAAAGCATTGTCTTCGACTCCAATTCGGCCTGTATTACTCCAGATCTTGCGAGAGATCTCAAACGTAGCCTGATCGTGAGGGCTTTTGAAATTGAACTCCTTACCAGAGCTAATCTTACCAATAACATTACGGTACTTCTTCTTCAACCTCCGAAGCTTCTCAACGAGCTGATTCTTGTTAAAATCCAACTGTAATTTCGACTTGATCTGGTCATAGAACAACGCCGTATCATTCTGATGATGGTGAGTCGTACCTCGCTGCATCGTGTAATCCAAAAACCCCTGCAACAGCTCGATCTCATCCTCATCTGTCCAGAGGCGTTGAAACAACTTCCTGCACTCATCCAAGGGCTTCTTCTCACCCGGCAAGACCAAAGGCTCGGCCGCAGCGGTCCCGATGCGCTGACGGATCAGAACGGCAGAGGAGATGGAGACAATCGAAGGGGGAGGAACAATGGAGACCGGACGGACGGCAGTGCCGGGAGTGGCGATGGTAACGACGGGGGAAACAGAAGGAACAGCAACGGCGCCAGCAGAGGAAGTGGAAGGGGAAGGACCGTCGTTCAATTCCTCCTCCTCTTCGTCGTCGTCATCATCGTCGAGAGATTCTTCGTCGTCCTCGAGGTCTTCGTCGGGGAAAACGGCGTCGTTGCGAGGATCCATAGAGAGAGAGAGAGAGAGAGAAGAGAAAGAGCGTCACAGTTATGGTGGCGGAAAAGGAAAAGGAAAGGGAGGGTGGTTTGGTTTGGTTTTGTTGCGTGGGTTCGATGGAGTTGAAGCCCCGCCTAACCCTCTAACCCTCTAACCCTCTAACCCCATCACGCGCTTCTCTTGTTGCCTTTAAATTTACCTAACCCTTTTCAACTATCCAACGCATCAAACTTCTCCCTTTTTGTGGTTGACTACCATAAACAATAACTTAGCCCCCACTATATTTGCAAAAAAGACCCTCCCTTTATTTTATTTCTAAAAATGGCCCTTCTATAGTTTATAAATCTCTAACCCAACTATATTTGTAAAAATCACCCTTCTTTTTTCCGGTCGTATAAATTTCTACTACCACTAAATTTGCAAAAATGACCCTTGCTTTTTCAGGTTGGGTTAATTTATAAATTTCTAGTACCACTAAATTTAAAAAAATGACCCTTTCTTTTTCGGGTTGGGTTAATTTATAAACTTCTAGTACCACTAAATTTGCAAAAATGACCCTTGCTTTTCCCGGTTGGGTTAATTTAGAAGACTTCGTCTCTACTCAATTTTTGGATTTGGTTAATTTACAAATTTCTAACCCACTGAATTTCCAAAAACAACTGTAGTACTAATAGCTAAATTTTAATATATATTAACGGAAAATAATGACAATACATTTGAAATCAAATTGCTAAATTTTTTTTTTTTTTTTTTTGTTATAGTATTGTTATTCTATTTGATTGAAAATATGGTTCCTTATTTTTTTTCTAAAAAAATTGAGTATATATTAAGGAAAAAAATAACTTGGACATGGGAATCTTGGAAACGCATAGGTCGATGCTTTTTGGCGTGATAAGATGTTCGGATACAAAATTATTGAAGGTGAAGGGAATGAATTATTCGTTCTCACGTTGAAAACATTGAAATGTACATTAAATAAGAATCTTATTCTCGTAGAAGCGTCATGAAGAAGCGTCCTCCACGATCAGTAATATTGAAATTTGAACTCGTAAAACACTATATTATATTTTTGTTTACAAAATATTATTAAATTTATTAGAATATTTTACGAAATTCAAAAGAAAAGGTTGGATACATGTAATAAAATACAGAATTTATAAAATAAAGTGAACCATTTCTTGAAGACGAAGATACAGAAGCTGTGTTAATTGAAAGTTAAAAGGAAAGCTACAACTGCATGATAGTTCCATGAATTTAGGATAAAGGATATATGAACAGTTGATAATTTATTTATTTTAACAGGAAGGGTGGATGATGATGCAGATTCAGTACAATTGAAATTTTGCCTTTGTTTTCTCAAACACTTGCTCAGCAATAACAGCACCATTCCCATCTGCTTTCTTGATTTCCAGGTGAGCCTTCTGATAAAACCCAGTCCCCCTTATGGCATCAGCTATGAAATCATCGAACCCGATCGCTATTGCAGCTTCTGCTTTCGCTCCGTACACCAATCTCTGTTTTTTTCCAGGTAAACGATAAGAAACTAGGAACACGAGCACAATGATTAACGACTAATTCCAATCACAAACCTTAATTCTTGAAAGATGGATGGCACCGAAGCACATTGGACATGGCTCGCACGATGCATAGATCTCACAGTCTGAAAGTTCGATTTGGCCGAGTTTTTTGCAGGCCTATAGAAGAGGAAAGTCGTCATGAATTGCGTTAAATCAACAGCTCACAAGGAGATATATTTGCAGATTGCAGTTCGAATATATAACGAATAACATATGTCAATGAGAAAAGTAGATCAAAGCTTTTGGAAAGGAAAACGGACACAAAAACATAAGGATATTGTGGCCTCATAAGTTCTATGAGATCCCACATCGGTGGGAGAGGAGAATGAAGCTCGTTGGGCCCCATAGGGAGGTGGATTGTGAGATCTCACATCGGTTGAAAAAGAGAACAAAGCATTCTTTACAAGGGTGTGGAAACCTCTCCCTAGCATAGGCGTTTTAAAAACCTTGAAGGTATCTGCTAGTGGTAGACTTGGGCCGTTACAGTTCTATCGATCTTGGTACTCATATTATTCCATAATCAGGACTAACCAGACACATAATTTCATGATCAAATGACTTTTTCACTTTCAAGGTCAAGATCAACTTTTTTTATGCAAAGCACTTCAAGAAAACTAAGAATGATTTATACCGACCTCCCGAACTGCAGTGACTTCAGCATGTGCTGTAGGATCAGTGTTTCTCAAGACCATGTTGTGACAGCTCACAACTACTTCATCGTTATGAACAACAACTGCTCCGAAAGGGCCTCCATCTCCACACTCAACTCCTTTGTAAGCCTCTTCAACTGCTTGAGTCAAGAACTTGTAGTCTCTATCTTGTACAGCTAATTTAAACATGAAAACATCAATGGAATATTGTTAAAGCTTGGACAATTTGTTCATTTCGGCTTCGAATTAAATGATGAACAAAACAAATGCTCATAGCAAAGCAATGAATAGATTCCTATAGACAAAATCTCTCCCTAAACAGAATTTTACTTTCAGACAGGACGATTTTGAACTGAAGATCTCTCAAGTGAAACATATTACAATAGCAACAAAATAGATTACACCGAATCCATAAGAAATCATAAACCCATGAAGAAAAGGGATCAAAATTCTAGAACTTCACTGATCTAAAGGCCAGGGGAAGTTATATCAATTTGGACCAATCATCCAAGACAGACAAGAACAAGAACAATCTTGACAATTACATGTAGATATTAAGGGCCCTAAATGTAACAGAAAATTTAAATATGAGAAAAGGATCTATTCTCCCTTGAGTTTTGATGGGAAAAAGGCAAAAGGAAATATTAAATAAGAAATGTACAAATCAAAAACATGAAAACAAATTAATAAAAAAATGGAAAGCGAGTTGTTATGTTAGTACCTTCTTGATGACAAGCAAATGCAGATGCTACAGAGATAGTTCCATCTATGGCTTCCACCACTGAAAATAAGGAAGAAATACAAAATCAATAATACCACAGAATGAATCATGTTAATTGATCTTCCAGGCTAGAGAAAAAGAAAAATAAAACGAAATAACATACAGATTTAGAATCAGATGAACAACAAAAATAAAACGTAGAAATACGCAAAATTAGAAAAGAGTTCATAGTTGACCCGGGTCTGGAAATTCCAAAAGCAGAATAACGAACAATTAGGAAGCATCATCAACCACGTCTCCAATAACGAGCTAAAAATTCCAAATCCGGAGACGAAATTCATCCTAATTTCACAAATCAACACCAAAAAACTGTTCGATTTCAAACCTCTAAGATCAAACAACTCTCCCCGAAAAAAAACCCAAATCATGCAAACATAGAAATACCCTCCCGATGCGGAATCAATGACATCATGCAAAATCAGGACAAAGAATCCAGAGAGATCGGAGAAGAAAAAAAACACAAAACAACATGGATTCCAGAACAGGTAATTAAAATAAAGAATCATCCGATCCGAATTCACATTGGGCGAAAGGGGAATGCGGGGAATGATCGGAAAGAAGGAGACGGAGAATGAGGCGATTACCAGTAGAAGAATCAGCCATGATGAGGATAGGGATTTAGGGATGGGGATCGAGAGAGGAAGAAGTGCAGAAGAGAAGCAAGAAATGGAGGTGTATAAATAATGTTGGGAGACAATGAATGAAGAACTGGAAGAAGAGAGCAGCAGAAGAGAGAGAAATAGAAAAGAAAATAAAGAATATGAAACTGAAGGATAAAAGTCGCCCAACGCGCCTTTTTTTTTTTTTTTTTTTTTTTT
>NW_019268519.1:5522286-5537683 GCF_002738365.1 Cucurbita moschata | reverse complement strand
TTTTTTTTTTTTTTTTTTTTCTCTATCATAAAACTTTTAAAATGTTTCGAAAATACATTTTTTAACTTTCGAGATGGTTTAGAATACCGTTTAATTTTCAAAATTTTTTGAAAAATTAAAAATATCTATGGAACTACCAGTATAAAACGCACATAAACTTTTAGAAGTAACAATAAAAAATTTAGAGATGATCTATGAGATATAGACAAACGGTTTATGTTTGTAATTTTTAAACATGATATTATGTAATTTTTTATTTTTAAAAAAATAAGTTGAATCATATTAATTAGAGTTATTTTTAAAATTTTAAAGATATATTTTTTTTTAGAGAAGTACAAAATTTAACAGTTTTTTTTTTTTACTAAAATACCATTTTAGTCCCTATAATAAATATTAAAATTAATCTCAATAATTAGTTTTACAACGCATATGTAGATCATGTTTTATTCGTGATGGGTATTAAATTTTATGTTAAGAAAAATAAAAATAAGAAAAAACAAAATATAAGAAATGATTTTGGTACACTTATTTTAAAAAAAAAAAAGTAACTCACAAAATAGCCCATTTTCAAAAACAACGAATTGTTTGTTTCTTTTTTTAAATAAATTATACACTTCACAAAACATGTTTTTCGCTAAACAACAAATTTAATTATTTATGGCTTTTTCTTTTTTCTTTTTTTCTTTTTTTTTTTTAATTTTTTGTTATTGTGGAAAAAATTTCTTTTACGATAAAGATCATGTATAGAGATGTCTATTTAGCCTGTATGATCCAGATGAGAAATCCCGATTTCAACGACTAATTGAGAGAGAGAGAGAGAGTGAGAAGAAATTATTATTTTAAATTTCGTCGAATTTAAAAAAGGTTCATAACCCAACCAAAATCGTACGGGTTGAATTATGATGATTGGATATTTCGAGTCATTGAAAATCAATACGGTACGACTTGAGCTGTGATGTCCCATATTGATTGGGGAGGAGAACAAAACATCATTTATAAGAGTGTGGAAATTTTCCACTAGCAGACGCGTTTTAAAGCCTTGAGGGAAAGCCCGAAAGGGAAAGCCTAAAGAGGACAATATTTGCTAGGGTCGTTACAAATGGTATCAGAGTAAGACACCGGACACTGCCCTAAAGGGGGTGGATTTGGAAGGGGTCCCACATCGATTGGAGAAAGAAACAAGTGCTAGCGAGAACGCTGGGCCCCGAAGGGGGGGTGAATTATAATGTCTCAAATTGGTCGGTAGAAAAGAACAAAACACCATTTATAAGCGTGTGGAAACCTTCCACTAGCAGACCGCGTTTTGAAGCCACCTTGAGGGGAAAGTCTAAGAGGGAAAGCCTAAAGAGGACAATATCTACTAATGGTGTATCTGGGTCGTTATATGAACTGGGTTGATTGGATATTTCGAGTCATTGAATATTTTTAAACACTTCTGATGAATGTAATTTTGTGACTCGTTAAAATTGACTCTAAATATAATATTAACGATGATTTCTTAAAACTATATTTTTTAAAAATATTTTTTATTTTTATTAATTTTATTTAACATTACATCACCAATAATACAAAATATATGTGTTAAATTCGAGAAATTAACTTGGAAGTAATGACTAGATTTGAAAGGGAACTACATTTATATTTATTTATCAACTATAATGTAATTATTGACCTTAATATAATATTAATGTTTTATTTTTTAAGCAATATTTTTTTATCAACATGTTTTAAAATATTATATATATATTATTTAACACTACATAACAAATAAGACAAAATTAATGGGTTAAATCGGAGAAATTATTTAAAGAAATGAGTATATTTGAAAGGAACTTTTTTATTATTATGATTATTTTACATCTATTTATGCAAATATTTAAAAAGGAGTTTTGTGTTGGGAGTGATCTACGTAATAGATATTTGAATTATTGTGTTTGTTTTGTCGTATCATAAGAGGTAACAGACCGCCACCAAATCCACCTCCCTTCTAGGCCTAACGTCCTTACTGGTACATTGCCTTGTGTCTACCTCCTTCGGGGAACAGCGAAAAGGTTGACATTATCGTCTGATGTCTGGCTCTAATATTATTTGTAATGGCTCAAATCCATCGCTGGCAGATATTGTCTTTTTTGGGCTTTCCCTCAAGGCTTTAAGGGGAAGGTTTTCACACCGGTGTTTTATTCTCCTTCCCAACCAATATGAGACATCACATAGGTTATATAGATACCTCGAGATGCCCGAGCATCTTAAAATGCCCATATGGTAGAATGACGGGCGCTCAAACCTTTCTAAATGATTAATACTAAATATCCATTAATAATCTTTTTCTCCACAAAAATATTCGTTATACTATGGTGCGTCCAATCTAAGTGTGACAACTTTACTTTTGAACCTAATTATTTTTATTCTTCTTTGTAACAACCATATAAAAATATAATAAAATAATAATAATAATAATAATAATAAACCAACACAGAATTTTCTCGTATACATTGTTCTCACTCGAATGCTGCTTAGAAGAATTTTTACGACATCACTCAACATATGATTACTTCAAACCAAACACGCTTAAATTTGGAGTTCCTATGATTGAGTTATCGAAAAAATATCGTGTACTTTGTTGATATATATAGCTAAATATCAATTCTTTTAAGTATTTCTAAACTATCATATCGTCAAAATTACAGACCTTTTTTTTTTTTTTTAACTTGAGCAAATCCATAGTTCAAATTGTTGGACTTTCAATCCTACTTATGTTTCTCATTCTTAACATGGTATTAGAATCCGACCTTAAACTTAGTCATTTCAATAGAATCTTCAAATATCGAACAAAAGTATTGTGAGTCTCAAAGGCATAGTAAAAAATGACTAAGACTCCAAAAGAAAAAAGAGTCGAGTCTCGATTAAGGGGAGGTGTTGGATGAAGGTCCCACATTGGCTAATTTAGAAAATGATCATGGGTTTATATTCCAGGAATACTATCTTCATTGGTGTGAGACTTTTTGGGGAAGCACAAAGCTAAGCCATAAAAATTTATGGTCAAAGTGAACAATATCATACCATTGTAACGAGTCATATTCATCAGACACAAATATGCTAACGATTTTTATACGAATGTCGCCTAATTCTCCAAAATTTATTTTAAAACACAATTCCAAAAAATATTAAATGAATTGACAAGTACCAAAATGATTTGATAAAGGGTAGAATAGTAATTATGAAATAAATAAATATAAGTTGGTTAATAAGAACTTTTTTTTTTCTTTCTTTCTAAGATGGTTTATTATTCTTTCCCAAAGTATATTTCATAAGTTTTGGATAAAAACTCTTATTATTAATTTTTACATTCAAGGGTAATTTAGTCATTTTCTACTCATAGGATTTACTTATAATTGAGGATTGATAAATTCAAAAAACCGCTAGAGTTATAGATATCATATTAAACCAGAAGTAAATGAACTCACGGGTCATATCTGAGTGAGACATTGTATTATGTTTAGGTAGCGTTTGGACAGAAATGCTCAACTGTGGCAAAAGGGTGCACACAGGTTGGATTGGGTTGTCCGGATGTTCTTTTTTTTTTTAAATCTTATTTATCCACGATACATGTTACATTAATAACTAAAATCTCAAATACCCGACATTTACAAGTCACAGTGCATCATTAACATCGATTACAAACGTCAAATATTCTTCATTTTCGTAATAATCTTAAATGTCACCGTGGGGTTGTAACCCTATTTTTCTGTTGATTGTGTTAATCTTACAAAAAAAAAATGTCAACCCGCGAACCGACTCAAATTTTTCAATCTTAAAAAAATTTAACTCAACCCCAATCTTAGGTTTGGTTGGGTACTCGGGTCATGCTTTGGAAGATTCGATTCTTATAGCAATCATTGTTTCAAAATCCTACTCTTCAATGTCTGAATTCACGTTATGGGACGTCAGTTATTTGAAGAGATCAAGTTAAGTACTTTGTACTGATCGTTACTTTATAGCAATCATTGTTTCGAAATCCAACATACATATTGTTAGTTTATTTAATCTTGTATTAACCGTAATTAATCTAATTTACTGTTTGTATTTCAATGTATGTCAGTTAAGGGTAGTTAGTAGCGGTTAAAGTTGGTTACTAGCGGTTAAGGGTGGTTACTAACGGTTAAGGTGGCTATTCTGTCTATATATGTATTCTATAACCAGTTGAATAATAGGATGTTGGTTTATTGCCTCTCTTAGTTGTATGAGTGTTTTCTAACATTTGGTATCAGAGCCAGGTTACATGCCAAAGATCATGCCGAGAAATAATAACAACACTGGAGAGAGAGGAGAGTCGTCGAAGTTTGCAACAAAGGAAAGTCTGGTAACACTCCAATACCCGACGTTATCGAGAACCAACTACTCAGCATGGGCTATGAAGATGAAGGTCTATTTGCGTGCTCAAGGGGTGTGGGACGCAATCGAATCAACTGAGTCTCTGGATAGCCTTGATGAAAGGAAGGATCAAATGGCATTAGCAGCCATCTATCAAGCAATCCCTGAAGAGATGTTGTTTTTGTTAGCAGAGAAAGAGACAGCAAAGGAAGCATGGCAGACACTAAAAACTATTCATCTCGGTGCTGAACGTGTAAAGGAGGCAAAGATCCAAACTCTGAAGATTGAGTTTGAAATTATGAATATGAAGGAGTCCGAGACTATTGATGATTATGCAGCAAGGTTGACAGAAGTTGTTAATAAAATACGTACTTTTGGAGACAAGTTTGAAGAGGCATACTTGGTGAAAAAATTTCTCCGCTCAGTACCTCCTAAGTTTCTTCATATCGCATCGGCAATAGAGCAATTTGCCGATTTAAAGGTGATGACCATGGAGGAAGTCATTGGCCGTCTTAAAGCATATGAGGAACGGATCGGTGGCAACAAAGAGAATGTTGAGCATGTCTTATTGACTCAAGGAGAATGGAAAGAGAAAAAACGTAGCGACAATGGAGGCCATAGCCGAGGGCGAGGTCGCAGTGGTCGCTGGAGAGGGAGAGGCCATGGTCGTGGAAACGACTCGTTTCATCAAGAGAAGAAGGCTGACAAGAGCAAGGTAAGATGCTACAATCGTCAAGGCCTAGGCCACTATGCCTCAGACTGTCGGAAGGTGAAGTGTTATAATTGCCAAAAGATTGGCCATTATGCATCCGATTGTAGATCGAAGAAATGGGAGGATCAGGCGCACTTGGCTGAGACGCAAAGTGATGAGGATGAGCCAGCCTTACTTACAGCACAAGTTTGTGAAGTCCGAACTCTCGGTTCACCAGAGTTGACGGAAATGGCTCTTTATGAAGAGAAGATTGTCCCGGAAGAAATTGAGAAGAAAAACAACATTTGGTTCCTAGATTCGGGAGCCAGCAATCACATGACTGGTTGTCGAAGTTGGTTCTCAGAATTGAACGAGTCAGTGACCGGCACGGTGAAGTTCGGAGATGGATCACTTGGAGAGATAAAAGAACGTGGAGATGTGAAGGCTGCGTCTGTGAAAAAAACAGAGAAGATGATCGATGGGGAAAAAATCGATGGCTTTGTGAAGATTGAATCGGAGAAAAAAACAGAGAAGCGAGAAGAGAAGAAAAGCGATGGTAAGAAAATCGTTGGCATTGTGAAGTTTGAATCCGAGGAGATGGGCGATGGCGTTGTGGCGGAGGTCCAGAATGTGGCATCGGAGGTAGCGAAAGCAAAGGAAATAAAAGAGAAGGAGGTCACCTATGACGGCGAGAAGAAGGATAAGGAGGACGGAAACAATGACGGTGCTATTGAAAAACAGATCGCCGGAGAAACGAAAGCGGAGAAGGAGAAGGAGTCCATTGTTTCCGGCAGTGCAATTGAAGTAGCACAGGTAATTAAACCTGTTGAGGAAAAGCCATTGGTCGGACAAGTAGAACAGGTAATTAAAACTATCGATGAAAAGCAGTTGCCCATTGAAAGGAAGACAGAGAAGAAGGAAGGCAGAGATAATGGCGGCAGCTTTCATCCTGTGAAGCAGAGTATTTTATGGCGACTTCAGCTGCTTGTCAAGGAATATGGTTAGAACGTTTACTGAAAGAAGTGGTTTGAAGAATGTAAGAATGTGAAGATCGAAATACAAGATTAAGGGGATGATTTGTTAGTTTATTTAATCTTGTATTAACCGTAATTAATCTAATTTAGTGTTTGTATTTCAATGTATGTCAGTTAAGGGTAGTTAGTAGCGGTTAAAGCTGGTTACTAGCGGTTAAGGGTGGTTACTAACGGTTAAGGTGGCTATTCTGTCTATATATGTATTCTATAACCAGTTGAATAATAGGATGTTGGTTTATTGCCTCTCTTAGTTGTATGAGTGTTTTCTAACACATATTAGGTTAATAACTAAAATCTCATAAATCTCAAATATCCAACATTTACAAGTCACACTTCATCATTAACATTGATTACAAACGTCAAATATTCTTAATTTTCGTAATAATCTTAAATGTCAACTTGAGTTGTAACCCTATTTTCGGGTTGGTTTGGTTAATGTCAACCCACAAACCGATCCAAATTTTTCGATCTTAAAAAAAATTTAACTCAACCCAATCTTGAGTTTGGTTGGGTACTCGGGTCATGCTTTGGAAGATTCAATTCCTATAGCAATCATTGTTTCAAAATCCTTCTCCTCTTCAATCTCTGAATTCATATTCTGGCACGAGATCAAGTTAAGTACTCAATAATTACTCGATACTTTAGAGATCAGAATAGAATTCAAAAAAATTTAAAGATGAACACGAAACACTTTATCAGCCCACGTACGTAGTATCGTGTTCACGAATAGATAGATTTGATATGTCTCTTTCACATCCATTATATGGTTTGGGGGGAAATGGATGAAACATTATGGATAAGTTGTGGTAATGAGGTTTTGGATTCTTAGGATATTCGATATGATTCAAAGTGGATGAGTTGTTGATGAGTCATCAATCGTGTCAACTTTGTCGTTCTTCCACATTACCCTAACGTTTCGCTGCATAATATTAAATAGAAAAGGACCTGTTGATGTCGATGTGTTCTTCACGTAAGCTTCCTTCCACCAACACATTAAACAAACCAAAAAAAGACCAACTCTATTTCAATTATCAATGCCTTTTAGCTTCCAATAAGATATGCATCCTCGTCATCTTCAATCATAACTTATCTATTCGTATAAACTTTTCGTACCCATTTCAATGATTCGGATGTATACTGATTGAATTGAATAGGGTTCATACCTTAACTTGATCTGATTCTTTTATCTTTGAGTTGGGTCGAGTTCGATCGTTGAATTGTTTGTTTTTGTTTTAGTTATATAATATTGTGGGATCTCACGTTGGTTGAACAGGAGAACGAGTGTTAGCAAAGACGTTGGGTTTTGAAGTGGGTGGTTGTGAGATTTCATATCGATTGGAGAGGAAAACAAGTATCGACGTTGGGTCCTGAAGGAAGGTGGATTGTGTGATCCTTCGTCGGTCAGAGAGGGGAACGAAACATTTTTTATAAGGGTGTGGAAACCTCTCCCTACCATAAGGGTTTTAAAAACATTGAGGACAAGCCTAAAACAGAAAGCCTAAAGAGAACAATATTGCTAACCGTGGGCTTGGATCATTACGAAAATCTTATTTATTCACGATGTTATTACTAAAGTCGCGTAAACTTAAATATCAAACATTCACAAGTCACAATGCATCATTATTTTGTTATAAATTTTCATAACAAACTTAAAAGTATGGTAGATTTGAGTTGGATTGTGAAGAGTATTTTCGAGTTGTCTCGTTAACCTAATAAAAAAAGTTACTGTCTGTGCAATTGATTTTTTTAATTTTTTAAAAATTCAATTAATCTAAAATAGAAAGAAAAAAAAATCTAATTCAATCCTCAGATTTAAATAGTACAAGTTGGTGGAGTCATGAGTAGAAATTAAAAATTAATTTATTTTATAAACAATAATATTATTGGATTATGTCACTAACGTGGGTGTGTCTTACTTCATCCATTATCAAAATATTATATATATATATATATATATATACATATTATTTTATATATATTAGAATATGGATTTTTATATAATTTCTTGCTAGACTGCGCCTTTGTTGTAGTCCATATAATATTAATGCATCTTTGTTCACCCTACTTATCAGTAAAAACAATATTCATAACCTAAAATATTGAAATAATATTTTAATATTTAAGTTACGAAATGATTTATCAAAATTAAGTTAATTAATATGTAGATCATGATATAAAACATATATTATCGATTAAAAGATCAAAAAATTTCAATCAAATAACTCCAACTATTACCATTTTTACTTTAAACTTTAAAAAATATTATAATTTTTAGTTTATAGACATTTATGGTTTGAAGAATGAAGATACTCTCATAACGTCTAATGAAATACAAAATATTATTTGGCAATGAATATATATTTGTATGAGTTGTTGTCATTATTATTATTAGTTTTTTTTTTTTTTTTTTGAAATTTCTTAGTTTTGAGTTATTTAGGGTCGAATTTGTGCATGGGGAAAGATTTGGACGTTCTTCTTTTAGACTAGATTATAAAAAGTTTAATCTCTTTGAGATAATTAATATTTCATATAATGATTAATTGAAAATAAGTTATGAACTCATTTCTATCGGAACGTTTCTTTTATTTGCATAGGGAGAACGTTTTTTGTGTAAGAATTTAATAAGTGAAACATTTTGAAGACTTAACCAAAATAGAGAGTTGGTAACATAATTTAATTTTATATCATCTGCTTATAATAATTATATCAATGAACAAACTTTATCTTGTCTTAAACAAGGCAACTCTAAATTTATTAGTGATCAATTTAATTAATTAATTTTGTCTCGGCCAGTTCACTGAAAATACTAATTTAGTTGATTTTTTTAAATAATCAAATTAATGTTTAATATATTAACATAAATAGAAAAATAAATTCAATTTAAATCGTGATATTAGATATATCTGAAAATCCACCAATATTTTTCGATTCTATTTAATAAACTTCAGAATGGTATAACTAAATTTTTATTTTAAATTTAGAAAATAAAATTTATATTTAAAAAACAAAACTTTAGCAGATATAATATCTCAATTTTTAACTCATTTTATTTTATTGATTAACTAAATATGAACAATAAAATATATTATAAATTATTCAAAATTGTTAAATAATAATTATACAAAATACAGAACATGAAACATGAAACATAGTTGATAAATTAATAAATAATACAAAAAAAAATGCAACTATCAAGTTGGGTTCACACCATTAAAATTGTTTTGCAATCAAAATACCTTTCAGTTTTAACCCTGAACGACAAAATACATTGGTGTCAATAATAATTCTTCAGACATTGACAGACTTCATTTCAAAAAAGGCTGCTAAAACATTGGGTGTCAACAATTCTCCAGAGGTCGATTTCATTTCAAAAAATGGCTACACACCACTTTAGAACTAGAGCTAAGTGAGAGATGGAATGAAGAAATGATAAGAGAGAAAAGGGCAGAGGCACAAAATCCCAGCAGTAGACTCTTCATTTCTTCTTTCCGGCCTTGGCAGCGTCTGAGGCCTTTGTCTGGTCCAAGAAATTGCAGCCATTATTAGTAAATGTTGTGATATTTTCTTTCATGTTTAGAACAAAGCGAAGGATTTACTCACTTTCTTTACTCCACGAATCTTCTTGGCTCTGTTCTTCCTCTCCTTCATTTGCTTCCTTGATTTCTCTACTTTAGTGTCAAGTCCATTCTGTAACAAGATAACAACACTTGATTTCAGATAATAAGCCAATTCTTTGCATCAAGACAGGAAAAAGCTATATTGAAAGATACTGAATCCCATGACCTTTTATCATACAATTCGCCAAAATGGCTCACTTATAAAACATGTACGCATCTTGCAACAGCAAATTAAAGTAGAGTACGCCTCAAAGCAAATCTTTCAAACAAAGAAACCAGAATCTCAGACATTATTCCCTCAACTGCCTACACTTCTTTCAGATCTATCTAATCAATCCAATTTGTCCCTTCCCCGACCAAATTTCTACCTAACATGCCCCACACTTCTTTTGATTGATCCAAGTGAAATCGAACTGCCCCCCATCTTCTGTAATCAATTAATGCATTATTCGTCTCCTCGTAAAAGAATTATCATTTTTTCACCATCTTTTAACTTCATTTGGCTATGCACCTCCATGTAACCCAATTGTATCCTAATGTGCCCCCTACCCCTACCCCTCTGCATTTGTCCCGTGTCTCCAAATCGGAACTCAACATGTATACCACTACTCTTCGACACACAATGCTCAAAGCAGTGTCCGTATTTTTAAACTAGTATTGAATCCTTTAACAAAAGCACTAGTTAGAATCTCAAACAGTAACTTTGCATCAAACACAATATATGTGCGGGCAGAGCCTCCAAGGAAACAAAAGGGAAAAGATAGTAACCAAATCAAAGGATGGAAATGTTGACAAGGAAGAGAAAATACCCTGATGAGCCTGTACTTGGGTTCGTATTTTTTAGCGTTTTCAACAGAATCATAGATCAAACCAAACCCAGTAGATTTTCCACCTCCAAAGTGAGTCCGGAACTTAAAAACAAAAATTGCATTTGCATCCTTCACATCATATATTCTTGCTAACTTTTCCTTCAGCTCTGCCTTCATATCAAAAAGACAAAAGCCTAATCAAATGGGGGGACAATTTAATACGTGAATAGTCCAAACAAATCCTCCAATAATTAGACTTCATACACAAAAACGATTAAGCTTGACAATGTATTATTGGCATAATATAGCTAAACAAAGAAAAAAAAACCAAAATATAAACTGTGACAAATTGGGTGAAGCATGTAAGCAGCTTTTTCAAGCATACAAAAAGAAAAAGGAAAACAGGCCAAACTTATTCATTGTGAAAGCAATCCACAAGATGCAACTAAACTAGAGCAGAAAAATAATTACAGCCGCAACAAAGAGATTTACCTTAGAGACGTTTGGTCTTCCTGGGTGAAGAACATCAATGACCTGCATCAAACAGAAAAGGGAACAGTCAGAACTAAAGCCTAAAATAGAACTAATGAGCTCCATTGTTAAAGTGTTTGTGGCCTTAAGAGTAAAACTCAAATTCTCAGGATGTTCTCAACCACTAGAGTACAAGAGGTTAAGAACACCCATAGAACTCATCTAATACCAAAAAGAAAAAAAAATTGTGTCATGCTCACGAAACATATTATTTTTCCAATATCAGTGTGTTCGTGTCTAACCCTGTTCTATTTGACGCCTAACACTACTCTGTTTAATTATCAAGGAACTGTAGAGTATTAAATCCAGAGTAGAGGCGGCCTCACAAAACATGTATATTGTGAAAAAGCTTCAAAGAATGTAAGAACCATATAGCTTCTAAAATTTTGTCAACTAATAATAATTTATAACAGAATGCAAGCAGATATAGATGGCGTAAAGGTCAACAAAAAGAACGAACATCAAACTAAATAATTAACTCGCGCAACATAAAAAAAAAAAAAAAACTGAGGAAAAATGGGAATCAACTAAACGGAAATAATACGCAATTGCAAAAATTTGAGTACGGATCATTGAATCTACTTTAAAACAAAGGAAACAGTAACAGAGCTCGGAAGTTCGAATACTAAATTCTTCCTTACGAAACTCATCCGAGAAATAATTGAAAGATTCAATGTATCAATATGTTGCTATTGAGATAACTAAAAGAAAAGAGAAGAAAGAAGAGGCAAACTCACAAATTGCTTCCTGGAGAGAAGCCGGTTGGTCATGAACTTTCTGGTTCGTATGGTGACTGCCTTGTCCGCCATTGTTGGTGAGGAGTAGGATGAAGTGAAGTGAAGCGAAGCGCAACAACACTAGGGTTCTGCAAAGAGGAGAGACTTCGATAGAATGAAACCCTGGGAGCATATAGGGTTATTGTTGTGGGCTCTTCACTGAAGCCCATCACTCAAGGCCCAGCTAAGTTTTTTTTTCTCAATTTTCAAATTTTTATATTTTATTTTTAACTGATTGAATTAAAAAAAAAAAAAAGACTAATAATAACCCTATATTACCATCGTTATTCAATTTTAGGAAGAAAACTTTAAATAATATGGTTTCTTATAAATAATATAGTTCGAGAAAATTTTCAATTTCTTTTCTACATGAAAAAAATTGTCAAAACGACAACAATTATAATTTTTTTTTTTTTAATTTAACGACATTCAGAGTTTATGAGATTCAAACTTTTGTCATCTTTTTTGTTAAATTACATGTTCATAACTTTGATAGTAACCAAAGTTATTTTTCTGATCAAATATTTTAATGTTTTGTATTAAGTTCAAAATTCGTATTAGATTAAGTGGGAATTGCTTAGATTGGACTAGGACCCTTATAGGTGAATTCCGTAACGTTGAAATTTCGTTTGGAGGTAAGGAGAGAATTGTATCGTGTGATGTGCGTTGTTTACTGTATTTTGTGATGAATGTGACATTCATGCATGTATTGGTAATTTACTTTAGAAAATTAGTTATGAAACCTCATGCATATTTATGAATGACATCCTATTCATGCATGTATTTGTAATGTACATTACAAAATTAGTTATGAAACCTCATGCATATTTATGGATGACATCCTATCAAGAAAAGCAAATTGTGAATTACCCATTTAATATTAAAATTGTAATGCGTTAAGTCGAGTGGACTCCCTTTAGATAGGTTAACTTTTTAAGGTTCGAGTGGACTCCCTTTAGATAGGTTAACTTTTTAAGGTTCGTTTATCAACAACCGAATATTGTTCCACCATCGATTTCAGTCTTCTATCTCCTCCTCCAAGCTTTATTATAATTATCAGTCTTCTATCTCCTCCTCCAAGCTTTATTATAATTACACTAATTTAACGGTTTTTTCAAGCATAGTCCATTATACTACATGATAATACAACAGATCTTATTATTTGTTCTTAGAATGATCTATACGTGCTCAACGATGACAGTTGAGGTAGTTTGTCTACGGTTTTCTTAGACAACATTCCTCATAGGCAAACTTCTTCACAACCCACCATTGTTGAATACTAAAACACGAAGGTACCATTTATCGACAAGTGGGGCCGTTTAAATTGAACGACCTTGTTAAAATAGACATTATTTCCAAGAATACAATCCGAATATTGGTTCCTTTAAGCCATAATTCATTTCCTTTTCCTTTTAGGTATCAAACAATTTCCCTTATTGGTTCTTAAGAAAATCCACATGTACAGCCACACAACGAACATAAAGCGTTATAACTTTAATATAAACACAACGACCGACAAAATTAGCAACAAAAGCTTGAATTGGTAGAGATTAAAATGTGGTTCTGTTCAAACATTCAGAGTTCACAAATATCACCAAGAGGCTGAATAAACCATTTGAAGTTCATATAAACACCTTTACAATAATACTACTAAATCTTATAGTTTCACAATTGTGCCATCATTTTGCCATCAAGTAAAGAAATTAGTTGACGAGGGAAAGTTCCTTACAGCTTCACTACAGGGATATAGCAGGTGGAAATCTTTATTTGTTCCAAGGGCTAAAAAGAAATTCACCATTCCCCATTCTCCATTATCACAAAGCTGTAAAAGCTTACTTCAGATGATATTAACCTAATCTAGCTTCTCTTGCTAATACCTGAAAAGGGGGTCGAGAAGAAAAAAGAAAAGGGAAAAGACAAGAGAGCACACAATTATTTGAGAGAAAATGGAAAGGGAACTTGATATTAAACCTTCAAAATAATATAGCACGGATGCATATATAACTCCTAAGATGCATGGATACAGGCATAAGACATAGATATGATAACACACAAACAGAGAGACACATCACAAATTTTGAAATCTTTGATATGAACACAACAAATCATTAAATTATACATTTTTTACAAGTAAATTCAAAATCAATGAGTTCACACATTTATAGGCTAAAAAACGAGTTTCATGTACTATGTTATAAAAAAATTATTATACATCTATTTATTATGTTTTAACAAGGGTTTAGTATGTGCCTAACGAGTATTCGGTATCCCATATTAGCCTTGTACAGCTAATATCTAACATATATCTATTGAGCTATCTGACATGGACAAATTTGCAAATGAGTGTTTAAAAAAGGAACTCCAATAAGCATTAATCAGAAAAGAAGAGAAAAGTTTGGTTTTTTGGTGGGGGAGGGGGGAGGATACTCACCTCTTCTGCAAATTTAATCAAAATAGTCGTCCGTGGTCTTTGTTGGCCCTCCACTGGAACAAAATGTGCCGTTACAACAGCAGGAAACCCAGCATTGTCCAGAACACCCTTATAGCAAATAGGAACAAATTCAGAACTTTCATAAACTAGATTACCACCCATATCATGGAGAGCTTGCAGAACTTACTTTTACTATGCCAGCTACAAAAGCCCCGCAGTTAAACGCTCCCATGTCTTTTGGAATTGAAATAAATCTACGGTAAA
Organism: Cucurbita moschata; assembly: GCF_002738365.1. NCBI lineage: Eukaryota > Viridiplantae > Streptophyta > Magnoliopsida > Cucurbitales > Cucurbitaceae > Cucurbita > Cucurbita moschata. The sequence continues at coordinate 5,523,159 of NW_019268519.1, read as the reverse complement.
TGATTGGGTTATTGAGTGAATGCCAAAAAAAAGCATAAGTACGAAGAATGGGACAATAGTTACCTATTCACGAGCAGCTCTTTCTCACTGATCATGTACTCATCTTCATGCTCAGTGCCTTTCTCAAGTGAGTCAGCAACCTGACAACATGCAAGCAGAAATTAGTAAATTTTTTCTACTTATTCTGCCAAACAGTTCAAAGGAAGTATTTAGGAGTTCCTTTTAACGTTCGTTATTCTAGTTTACGTTCTTAAAAATTGTGCTTATTTACGACATTGTCATTTATTTTCTAATCTACTTTCAAGAACATTTTTTAAAATCATGACCCAATTTTGAAACCTAAACATGTAGCATCTGATTTTTTTTTTTTTCTAAGAAAAAGAAACCAAGCTTTTATTTGAGAAATGTGAAAGAATATTCCATACAAGAGGAGCCCACCCACAACAAATGCCTGTTCTCTAAAAATACTATTATTTCTCTCATGCCAAGTACACACACCATAACACCACAAAAAAAAAAAAGTCTGCCAAAGAACTCTTCCTAAGGAGGGACAGTGTCCTCCATCATGGATCTACAATTTCTGTTACGCACAAGAGACCCCAAAGAAGTCCAAAAAACAACCTCAAGTCAACTGCACAAACTAGCAAGACCAAAACAAATGATCAATATGCTCTGAAGCTTCTGTGAACCAGATGCACCATTGATGCCCCAAACACGAAGAAAAACACCTTTGAACAAGATTCGGAATGTTGACTTTTCCATACAAAACCTACCAGACAAATATTTCGACCATGCAAAATCTACGGGAAAAAAAAAATTTAACCTCCTTGTGAATTTTAAGGAAAACACGGGAGTCTTTTTTTTTTTTTGGGG
>NW_019268519.1:5488313-5521351 GCF_002738365.1 Cucurbita moschata | reverse complement strand
GGGGGGGGGGGGGGGGGGGGGGGGGTCACAAAGATTGAAAAACACTACACAAAAAAACCCCAGAAAAGATTCAAAAGCCAAAACGAAGAATCTTTCTACCATGGTTGATTTGAATATCCCTAATCAACCCCAAAACGGCTATAGCCTCGAACACCTCCCTATCCATATATGGAGAGGAGAACCCTAAAGAATGGGAAAGCAAGTTGGACACAGGAGACCAAACCAAAACCAACTGAAAATGTACGATCGGTTTAGGAGTTAAATTTAAAAACAGTTTTATAATAGTTTTCAATCTACATCAATTAAAAGAAACTAATGAAGAAATGTGGTTTTAGATTCAGATGTGCAAAGTAAAGTCGGACACTTCGGAGGCTCATTGAACTGTATCGATGCAGTGAGATCCTGAATACCACTCATGTTGTCATATCTTTGGGTTACCCTCTAAGATCTACATTCAAAGGAGTCAAAAAAGGAATAACCTTAATTTGAGGAGTATAGGTGTAATCCTATTAAATAAGGGAATTAGCCTATTTCCTATTTTCTATTGTTTCATTTTCTGCATTGTTCCCTTTTTTGTATAGTTCCCTTTTCACAAGATTATTAGTTGTCTGGTCTTGTCTAATGAATAATAAGAAAAGAGAGTAATATATATTACTCTTGCAACATAAGGTTTAATTTTCAAAATTTGAAGTTAGAGGGTGTAATCTACCATACTTTAAGGGCAATTTGTGCAAGAAAATACAAGTATTCACCTTTCCAAACAAAATCTTCCAAATTGTGCTGTGTACAAATGACAGAATTCCTAACAATCGTGTCTCCCGTCTATTTCCCTGAGAGAACAAACAAGCATAAAGCAGATATGCACGTTACCTTAAAGGCAGAGTAAATACAAAAGAACGAAAAAATTATGTAAATGAATATCTGCAATTCAAATCTAAAAATATTGCGCTTTAAGCTCAAGAGTTATCTCCCATGTACAAGCCCAAAAACTGATGCTCTAACAAAAATTAATCAATAACTAAACTTTCATGGTTAAACAGATCTACCATCTTCATTGCAAGTAGAAGGGAATTAATGATAACTGCCGCTAAAATTAGCTAAGTGGTTTGGGAGTATTTTTATAGTTGTTTTAGAACATAGTTTTACACGCTAATTCTTTTTCAATAGATTTCTCTTGTTGTAAGTTCAAAAAATACACTTTTGAATAGCAGATTATACCTAAATAAGTACTTATTATAATTAATGAACCATTGATTGGAAAACACTGCAGAACACATCCAAAATAAAAAAGCGGGGCAAAAATACACTTTTGATCCCTAAGGTAAGGAGTTGGTGCTATTTGATCGCGAGGACTGAAAAGGGGCACTTTTAGTACCTAAGGTTTGAAAAATAGTTCTAAATGGTGTCATGTGGAGGTGGTGGAGAGAATAGATTGGGTAAACAATGAAGAAATCATTGACAGAAATGTGTTAGGGAACTTAGAGGGTGGGAATCATTTTAATGGAGTGTCCATTGTGGGACTTTGGAAACGAGATAGCCCTCTCGAAAGGCTATTGTTATACTGTAGTTTCTTAATATTTCATCCAATCAAGATCACACTTGTTTATACAGACTTCGAATCCCATTCCAAAACTTGAAGTAGAAAAATGCTACACAAGACTGACTTTATTTCTAACTACACTGTTCTTTTTCTCCTTTCCTAAACCCACATCACTGTAATCCTTCCAAAGACCATGAAACTAATTAATTTAAAATAGATGTCTGGAACACTTCATTTCTATCTCATTCCAGACTACTTTTCAGAATAAATCTCCAGAGAGACTTTAGATCTGGAATGAAGAGCTTCCTCCCATATCTGAAGTTTCCTTCTAATGAGCCTTCTGATCTGGAAGGAAGGTCTTCATTACAGATCTGAAGAGGTGGCAGGGGAAGAACAAAAGTGAAGTGACGGTGATCGATGGCTGGAGAGAGGCAGATGATGGTGGTAAGGTTCAGGGAGAATAGGACAGACAAAGAAGAAGAGGGAAAGAAAGAGAGAAAGGCCACTTCACCAGCAAAATAATATTAATTTTATTTAATTTTGCCAAGTCAATATAATACAAGTCATCAATTACAACATCATAATCCGTTAGTCAACCAATGGTCAAATGGGCCTAGGGACCATTTAGAGCTATTTTAGAAACCCTAGGCCTAAAAATGTCTATTTTCAAACCTTAAGAACCAAATAGACACAAGACCAAAAGTGTATTCTGACCAGAAAATAAATATATCTCTGTCGTCTGGTAGTTTTTGTTCTGAATGTTGTTTTTAAAAATTACTGTCAATTAAGTTATCTACACCAAACAAATCTTTATTTTAAAGATTAGACAACCATTTTTAACCAGATTTCAAAACCCTAATCTTCGGAAGAATTTCAAAGCTTTTTTAAAAATAAATTTGCGATTTAAACTTAAAATAAAATCCTGAGAACATAAAACAAACTTCAGCTGAAAAAGAAGAACAATTTGGTTCAGTTAAAGAAAGCGAAATGTTCAATTAGCTTTAACATAAGATTCTATACCTTCTCTCGATGACAAAACAGTTCCAATACTCGAGCACCAACTGCATAGCCTGCATCCTCCAACCTGATTCATTTTAGTTCAAAGCCATCAAACTGTGAGATAAACAATTCTAATGTGCAAGAGAAAAAAGTAACAAGGACATACGACATTGCTGCTATAATTCCTAGACAGAATGGTTTCCATTGTTATTATAAGGGATATATAGATCTGAAAATAAGAATTAAAAAAAAAACAAAAAAGTTCCGGAATTCAACATCATCAACATATCACATTTACAATCCTTTCACCCACATTGAATTGCCTCATGGACGCAAAAAGGGCATAGCCCCAAGAAGATCAAATCCTTCTCTGGACAGGAGCATTTAACTGCCTAAATACTACGAAGTCTAAAACAAAGCTGAAACTTTACCCCTCTCCTTAAATCGAGCCTTTGGAGATATATATATATATATATATATATATATATATATCATAAGGAAAAGAATAAAAAAAGAATGTGCAATCAAATGAACATAAGAATTTTCAAATCTACAACATTAGCCATTATTGACGTACATCTCCTGCTAATTTTTGTACCCCCTTTCCAACAGAAACAAAGACCATGATGAACCGTGTTGGTTAAGATATAATAGCTCCAAATAAAAAATCACCTTCGTTCTAACTCAGCAATGTTGTCAACCTGAGTCTGATTGTATTGCACGAGTTCAGAGAACAAGAATGCAAATGCACTCAAACTCACCTACACATAAACAAATTAAAATGAAGTCACATGCATATTGTAGCTCAAATTCACTTCAAATTATCAAATGACCGTTAATAAGGGGTCTCTAGAAATAATATGCCCTGCTGTAAGGATTCTGTTCCAGATACAAAAAGATATATAATTTAGAAGGAAAAAAAACTCAAGTTCAAGTCAACGCAAACTTACAAGCTCAGCAAAGAAATAATATGCCAAGCTCTTGCGTTTTCACTTAGTTAAACATACATATGAAGATTGCAACTGCAAAATCCAGCAAGGAACTAAAGAGTTCTATTTAAACAAATTGGTCCACACAGAGGTAAAACATGTATAGAGCTGAAATTTTTCACAAGAAAAAAATAAGCAAAAGTATCTGTAGAGATAAGGGGAACAACCTCCTGTTTGCCCTTGCTGAGAGGTCTGTCGAGGACATTAGAATACTGCTTGACCTTCCCAACTCCGATCATGATTCCCTAATTCTCGTAAGCGTTGGTGGAAACTACTGGTGAAAAATCGTCAACAAAAAAAAGTTAAAACCCTTAAGTTCTATCCACTTTCCGTCCTCCAAATCATCTCGAACATGTTTTATTAGAATGTGATTGTAGGTCCATGGTTTTGAAAGAAATTGCATCACAAGAAATAAACATTTTGTACAACAAGATGACAAAGGAAGCACAAAAAGAGATCATTATAATAACTTTCAGAAAACAATCTAATTCGATCAAGAAAAAACATACACTTAGAGAGACGAGCAAAAAACGATGTAAAAATATCACTACAACTCCACGTTTATATAAGTGATCAAATAACAAGTCAGTCGTAAGAAATCGAACAAACAATACACAATCCTCACTCACAAGTGAGAACACAATTAATCTGAATTTTTAAGGCACCAAAATTCTAACTGAACCGAAAATCTTGAAATGGACAGACTGTTTCAGAAGCTAATCAAACCAAATTGTAAACTGAATTGACCTAAATACCTTAAGAAACTTGATCAAAGGACAATTTACCGCGTAAAACACTATGTTTCAGTTGGAAAAGGTTTGCCACTGCAGATCTAATACCGAGGGTGTGAGTGTCGCAGATATGAGTGTCACCGTCGCAAATCTGGCGTGGATTCGCAAACGAGGAGATATTCGAGCTGCGGCCGCGGATCTGTCGCCGAAGAGGGGAAGGAAGATCAAAGAGAAATGAAGAAGAGAGGTTGAATGGTTAGGGAGCGGGGAGAAAGAGGAAACCGACGGTAAAAGGTTTTTATTTTTATTTTTATTTTTATGTTTATTTTTAGTTTATACGTTCATATTCCTTATCCATGGCTTAGGAGTGATTTATAGCTGATTAATTAAAATTATTTAATAAATAGTTTAACCGTTCAAATTAGTATTTAATTATATATATATATATAATTAAATAAAATGTGATCTTGAATTCATAGATTTCTATTCTTAATTAACTTATTTTATAGTCTGATCTTATCAATCGCCACTCGTATATGATTTCATGACTTTAAATTATTTTGTATGGGACCTCAATTATTTGTTTTGATCATAATTTTACTTTTTAGATAAATATTTCGTAGAATCGTGAAAATAAAAAAAACATTTTTTAGTAATCAGGTCATTATAGAAAGAGAGAGAAATCGTGCGAAAAAAAATCATGTAAGACATGTAGCACCGACTTAGTCTTGTTTTTAGTAGTACGAAAAAAAAAAGCTATGAATATAGGTTACTGGCCAATCTCAAAGATCAAGTGAACATTCGAGTCTATTGGTGCGCAAAACGCTTTAGAGAGAGAAACAACAATGAAGAGAGAGAGAAGTTCATTGGCATGAGGTAGGCGTGGGGTAGGGGAAATGGAGGTGACAGTGTGTGCATTAAGGGAGATAAAAATACATCGTCATTGTCATGTGCCTAAATAATTGTTTAACTCAACGCTCGCCCGTCTGCGAGGACAATTGCGACACAACCATGATAAGCGATGACCAACACGAAAAGACAACACAAGAGGGAGAGGGAGAAGAGAGCGATCGCAAGATAGCTCGGGCAATATGACACCGGGAGGGTTTTTTAACCCAATTATCTTTTCGAACATAACCTTAATCAACTCTTAAACCAACATTAAAACTCAAATCTTTTTACATCCTTAATAACTTTACGAATCTAATCATCTCGACCAAGAGGATTTAAATCAAAATTAATTAAGAAAATATATATATATATATATATATATATAAACAAACTTCACGCAAATTTAATCAAATTCTAAATAAAATAAAACAATTTATTTATTTATTTTGTTTATATTAAAAAAATAAATATTTTAATTAGGCAAGGATCCACAAATAGGTGCCAGGTTGCCATTTCTCAAACACGCCGTACTCTTCACTACCACCACAATATTTCCTCCCGGGAGAGAGAATTCATCCTCAGCCTCATCTTGATCCTCACCATTCCCACCAAAAACCAATCAACAAAAAGAAAAAAAAGGAAGAAAATATCTCAATTCCATTTCATCTTCGCTGCAAAATCCCTCCAAATTCCAGTTCCAAATCTCTAAAATCCATGGTTTCACCTTCATTGCTTGAACCCCATCCATTGAAATGGAACCAATTCCCAGTTCATTTCGTCCATTCTCCTTCTCCATCAACGAGTGGTCGCTGTCATCTCTACAGACCCTTTGTTCTACCCAAGAATTTGAGAATGGGTGGGTCTAGCTCTGTCAAATTCGGTGTTAGATGCTTCTTTTCCAAGGAGGGGGGGAAGAGTTTGACAACTTCGAATTCCAGGTTGGAGCGATTGGTCGATGGAGATAAACCCAAAAGGCCAATGGAGGTAATTGCCAATTCGATTATGAATGCTCTCATGGCGTTGCGGAAGCCTGCGATTGCTGCGGTGTTGTTGGGATTGCTGTTGATGTACGATCCTAATTCTGCGTTAGCCGCTTCTGGTGGACGTGTTGGAGGAAGTGCGTTTTCGTCGCGCTCGTCTTCGTCTTCGAGGAGTTACTCAACTCCGTCGATGATTTCTGGTTATTCATATTCTGCGCCTTATAGTTCGCCGTCGTTGTTTGGCGGCGGCGGGATTTACGTTGGGCCGGCGGTTGGGGTCGGAGTCGGTGCCGGATCAAGTTTTTTCTTCATATTGGCTGGTTTCGCGGCGTTTCTTCTGGTTTCGGGATTTCTCTCCGATCGGTCCGATAGTAGTGTTCTCACTGCTTCTGAGAAAACTAGCGTGCTTAAACTTCAAGTATGACAAACCCTTCCCTCTCTGTATCTTTCTTTCTGATATATGGATTTTGTGTTAAGGTTTACTCTCATTCGTCTTTTGAATCAACGGTTGAAATTCAAAACATGGCTGTGTGTTGTGCATATTCACTATGGATAAACAAGTCGTTTGTCAAGCAAGGATGTAGCCAGTGTTCTTGAAGGATAAAATGTAATGGCCCAAGCCCACGGTCCTCCTTGGGCTTTCCTTTCCGGCTTCCCCTCAAGGTTTTCAAAACGCGTCTGCTGGGGAGAGGTTTTCACATCCTTATAAATAATGTTTCGTTCTCTTTCCCAAATGTGGGATCTCACATAAACAGTTGTAGGTTTCTATGTTTAAAATTAAGAGCCTTTTGATGCAGACTGAATCTTTTTCGAAATCAACAATATGAACGTTGAATATGAAAAATAGAAGTATGGTTTCTTGCAGTTAACCCGAATGCCCTCATCACCTATGCTTATGGAGGTCATTCTTTTGAAAAGAAGATGAGGATCTTGATGTCTGATGTTATAGCATTGCTAGTATTTGTTTTTAGGGTGGGGATGTTTCTTGTTGAAAAGAAATAGAACCTTCAAAGATGTCGAGAGCCCTACTTCTCTTTTTAACTATAGCTTGTCCTATCTTATCTTAATTGGAAGAGATTTTGTAAATTCCATTTCCCTTGATTGATGCTCCCCTCTTCCTTTATAGGTTTTTAAAATGATTTTAATGAGTTCCTTTGATTTCTTACGACACAAAAAAGGTTGTAAAGTTCAGTACACGATTTGAAAAAAAATGTAATGATGTACTGGCACAGCGTAGAAAACTTAGTTTCTGTAGTCATGAATTTTTTATTTTCTTGTAGGATAGATGAATGCAGATTCTAGAGTTACAATTTACTTTATGAAAAATTTCTACAAGTATGTCATCATTCTTAACTCATGGCGTAACTCTCTCTCTCTCTCTAGGTTGGGTTGTTGGGCATGGGCCGGGGACTCCAAAGAGATCTAAATAGAATTGCTGAAAGTGCTGATACATCAACCCCTGAGGGTTTGAGCTATGTACTAACTGGTAAACTATTGATTTCTTCCTCTCAAGATTAATTACCTCGCTCATTGTTTCCTTTCATAAAAAAAGCAGTAAACTGGTACTGTTAGTCCTTGCATGTGAGAAGGTCCTATAGAAAAATAAGACCCTAATAACAATGATGCCATCTTCTGTCTTCTGAAACTGTTTCCAGCAGGCGTCGCGAAACAAATTTCTAAGTCAATATTGTTATTTGTTTTGGAACTGTTTAAAATTCTTCCAAAATGGTTTATAGAGATTTCTTTAAGCTGCAATCACATGCATGCCCTTCTGTTATGCAGTTAAAGTAGCTTATTCTCTATGTGATTTTTGTTTTCCACTTTGGGTTGCAGAAACGATTCTTGCGCTACTTCGACATCCTGATTATTGCATTTCAGGTTATTCATCTGTAAGTCCCACTATGTCCTTGGAGATTGCCTGATCTAGTTGCACAGAGTTAACACGTGCATATTAATTATGTATTGAGGGTTGCTGGGTACTAGTGGTGATTGTTCATGCCTGTTTATGAATAAAACACATTGAATAAGGCAGGGGAATGTAAAATGAGATACTTCAATAAACGAACAACAGTACACAAGAAAATCAACAGACTACGAACACCTTTACAATCAAGAACAGCGTGAGTTGAATCTTTGAATAGTTATACTAAACTTGCTCAAATGCCAAGAATATGTTATCCAGAAAGTTGTTTCTCAGTTTTGTAGACAAATTTTTTTACTATATTAGATTCGGATCATGTTTTTACTAAAGAAGTATTTCATTCTTAAAAGGATCCCACTACCTTTCGTTCTCTCTCACATCATGTTGATGATTGTGATGTTGCATTTGAAATTAGTTTGAGTAGTACGGAAGCTTTTAAGCTTATAAAAACTACTATTGATGATACTGGTGCAAAAGGTGTTTTTTTGGTGATGATTTAGTATTATTATTTCAAGAAAGTGACGAAGAGATTCCTCATTTTCTTCCTTCATCAGTGCCTTACAAATTTACTTTCTTATTGAAGCTTATGATCTTAAAATGCGGGAAATTCCTCTATTCAATTCCCAAAGCATTTGTTGTTGAAGTTCAATTAATTTATTGCATTTGTGGTTTGGGTTCAATAGTTCTTGCTTGATGTTTTGGAGTTCAGTTCTTTTTGGTTGGACTCAAATATTTGAAGCTTTCCTGTTCTTTTTGTTCAAGGCTTTGGGTCCTTAGACATTGTCTTTGGTTTGTTTTTCGAAGTGTGATCATTTGTGTTGAATTTAGTCCTTCAAGCTCTCTTTTTACTAGTTTCTTTTTGTTCAGTTCACTTGGTGTTTCTCGTTGTGGACGTTTTCTTCTACATCTTGTTCTTTTTGTGTTATGTCTTGTTCTTTTTTTACTCCCTTGTAGAGTTTGTACTTTCGAGCATTAATCTCTTTTCATTTATTGAATGAAAAGTTTTATCAGTCTCTTTCATTAATGAAAAGAACATCTCTGGTTCAAAAAAAAAAAAAAAAAAATCTGTTTTCCATACACACGAGGGAATAAGTTCAGAGCTATGCATTGGGTTCACTTTTCACTTGCTAATAGGAGAATCCAATATCTTCCTTTAAGCAAGGGGCCTAATCTCGGGTTGTTTTCTGCCATTATCATATCTCTATATATTTTTCTGAACAGAACACCTACTCATCAATATGGTGATTAGTACGAGAAATAGAATTCACAAATTGATTATATTTGAGTTTATGGGCTTTAATTACAAAAGAATTTTGTTAGAAAATATTAACTATAAGGGCAATAAAATTAGCTGAATGCAAAATCCCATCGCAATCTCTACACTCCTCACTTGGTATTCTTTGGTTCCTCCCTAACCATAGTTCTTATAAACTAGCATTAGATATGTTGGACTAAAACCTTTTCCTTCTTATCAAGACAACCAAGGAGATTTTTTTTATCCCCGTGTCAAGAATGAATAACTCTGGAACAATGTCCCAACCTTTTTTTGATTTACTATCAAAGGAAAACTAAGTGAAACTGAGTTTTGTCTCTTTTTGCATAGAACACGCCAATTTAGAAGGGATTTACAGGTCATCTTTTTCTAAATCCTCTACATGGGTGCCACCAAACGTTAGTCCATAAAACAACCTTGATTTTCTTGGGCACTCTATGACCCCTTTTAATGCTCTTTCCTCTAAAAATTGTGGCAATAATCTGCTGGGACAAAAGGGACTTGCTAGAGAAAACCCTATAAGAAAATTTTCATTTTCCTCAGTTTTTTTGTCATCTTTATTGGTAATAAGAAGTGCATTAATAAGTAGGGATTCTGGATAGAACTAAGTTGCAAGACTTAACCTCTTCTGTAAAGGATGAAGCTTTTTCCTTCAGCAAGTTTTTCCAAAATCTTTTCCTCAATTAGTTTCCAGAAATCAAAACACTAGGGTCTTCACCTCAAGTGACACCCCAATTGGAGCGCCCTTGTCCTATACAGTTCATGGCCTCAAATTTGAGTACACAACGCAAGCTTTTTTGTATCTTTACACGGCTTTTCTCTGATTCCTTCTTAGTTATTTTGGAAAAGGGTCAGTGTCAGCTTGTTCCTTTGTCCTTTAGATTGTTCTTTTTTTGGCTGTGACAATCCTTTTTGAATGAATATTTTGTTCTCATATATAAAAAATAAAAGAAAGAAACCATTCTCCTGACCCTCTCCTTGCTCACATTAGCCCTTGAAACTGATGATTTGATCATATACTAGTTAGTCACCCAGGGTCAGCACCATTGGCTAGGGGGCATGAGGCTTTGGTGGGAAATGTAAACCTTTGCTTCAGGTTCAGAATTCTGATTGAAAAGCTTGCTAAAAGAAAACTTTTGATATCTCCTAGAAATGGAATTTTAGTGCATGAACTTGCTAAGTCTTCAATGGATTTGTGGGGTAGACTTTGTATAAGCTGGTTTGTTATGTTATGCTCTTAATTTGTGGTGAAGTTTCTTCTCGTACTCTTGTTTCCAATGTGCATGCTTATTATCACATTCTTCTTTGAATTATTTCTCACAAGGCTTGCTAGCCTTAGTTGGTATTGGAAGCTTAATTTCACTCTTTTTGAAAAAAAATTAGATGGATCTGAAACGTAGTATAGAAGATGGAGAGAAGCGTTTCAATAAATTATCAATTGAAGAGCGAGGGAAATTTGATGAGGAAACTCTTGTCAACGTGAATAGCATCAAAAGACAGAGTACAAGCAGCCAGAGAACAAGTGGATTTAGCAATGAATACATTGTGGTTAGTTTCACTTGGCCTTGATTTTTATGCAATGTATACTATTCTACATTATTTTTTGTCTTGATTTTTCTTGCTGTGCTGATTTAGACTATGCTTTTTGGTGTATTCTTTCTCTTGATTTTTGTGAGGTGTGTGGTAATATTGGAAAACCACTCATTTTAGAGAAAAAAACGTGATGTTCCGTTTCTCTTATTCATAATAGGAGAAATTAACAGAGGTGCATTCGTTTTGCTAGAATGATAATCTGATATTCATGAGAGAAAAGACCACGGTGTTTCCTTTCCTTTCTTCTACCCTTTGATCACAATATTTTGAATATTAGATAACAATATTGGTGGCTGCTGAGGGAGTGCACAAGCTACCTGCTATCAATGGTAGTGGGGACTTGAAGGAAGCTTTGCAAAAACTAGCATCTATTCCTTCCAGCAAAATATTGGTAAGTTGGTATTTTAGGCCCAATAATCATTTCTATTTTAGCTTTTTTGTTTTTGAAAATTAAATTTGTTTTTTCCCAGTTTCTTCACAGTTGTTCCTACCTATCTTTTTTTTTTTTTTTTTTAGGAAACCAAATTTCAAAAACAAAAATAAGACTTTAAAAACTACTTTTTTTAGTTTCAAACGTTGATTGAGTTTTGAAAACATTGGTCAAAAGTAGATAACAAATAGAAGAATCTCATCTCACGGGAGTGATCTTTGAAAGTTCGATTTTAAATGACTAAAAACCAAAAGCAAAGGTTCTGTTTATTGTTAGATCTCAAATTCTATTCTGTTTGCATGCAGGCAGTTGAGGTTTTATGGACACCCCAGAACGAGAACGACACGTTGTCCGAGCGTGAACTCCTGGAAGATTATCCACTTCTAAGGCCTCTATAAGTATGTGCGAAAATATATTCTTATTCTTAACTTCGCTGTACTTATCACAAGGATATATAATGACACTAGAATATAGAGAGCTGTCTTGACATGGGAAAAGTGTATATAATACCATATCAGAAAATTGGTCAACAAGTTACTAAATTTAGTTCAAATTTGGATGTTTTTCATTCAGGTTCTATCTATCATTTGGTGAGTGAACACTGGCTTTCTGCATTCTACTATTTAGTGATGATAGAATGGTTATAGCATATTGAAATTGAAATTGAATGTGTACCTCAACACAACAATCAGGAGATTGTGAAGCCTTTTTGCTCTTTAGATAAACATTGAGGTTCATGACCAATAATGCTCAACACTTGCAGAAGAGTCGTGATATTGGAGAATGATCTTCAATCTTGTAATTTGCAGCTTTTCTTTTTCTGGTTTCTTCATGCCTTTGCAATGGTTATGAGATTTAGTGACCTACTTTTTAGGTCTAGACCTACCAAGGCCATTATTGAAAAGTTTTTCAGTTATTATCAAAAGTTAATAAAAATATTTAAAAGTAAATACAAATTTAGAAATATATATTTTCAAACAAAGTAAATAAAGTTTATTCCGGGTATCCTTGTAAAGCTATTGGAAGTACAAAATAAATGAAATGTCTCGAACATTCTATTAATAACAACAAAATCACATTGAGTTTCATAACTAATCATTAAGACAAGACAGAATTAGTTCACAATTTTCTAAATTTTTTAGAACGTCATATATGTGTTAAAAAAAATAATAATAACATCATCAAAGATACCGAATTTATGGCAAATGCTAAAGTAGTATAAGATAATAAGTAATCTCATGTTGCGGTTCGATACACAAGCAAAAATGTATAATACGATCAAGAAACCTAAAACCATTTTGAAAATCGGACCAATTTCTATGTACATAAATAAGTAATTACTACAAGTTACATGAGTATATCACATGGCTTCAATGTGAATACACAGCTTCAATGCAATTCGAGTAATTTCCATGTACAAGAAAGTCCCATAATGTCACATTATATAAATATAATAAACTTATAAGAGATCATATAATTTTATACACTAAACAAATTAAAACTCAAAATCTTATTAAAGTATAAATACCGAAATTGTTTTTTTAACGAAGTATGAAAATTTCCATTAAATTCAAATTCTTGAGGATTTTTTATGGGAGGGTGAACGGAGAAAGGAGCAGAACAAAGTTTGAGATCCTGTGTGTAAACCAAATAGCAGGCGACTGTACAAGCAAAACATGGAAGAACAGCATTACATTTTGATCCCGTATTATATATACCTCTACAACATTTTCTTTTCTATCTTTCCCTTTCTTTTCTTTTCTTTAAATACTTGTTTTTACATTTCAAAAATATACAATACAACAGCACTACTCGAGGGAAACAACCAAGAAGAGTTTCCTTATTCATTCTTGAGAACAATGAGCCGTATCAATCAAGGTGTAGAATTTACAGAAATCTCTTGCAGCATCGACGAACTCGGCTGGTCTGAATGCGGTGGCAGGACGAGTTGCTGCAGAGGCTTAAGAAAATTGGCTAATTGTGCAAATGAGGGCCGCAAGTTCGGATCGCTGGCAATAATAATAGCATGGAAAAGAATTCAACAGCATGACAAAAGGAATATCAATATTAACTTGTGTAAAAGAGTTTTGCAAGTGAGAAAATACACACGCAACTTACGTTTGCCAGCATTCCCAGATTATCCTTGCAACCGCGGGATCTACTTCCTTGGGTATTTCGAGTCGTCGATTCTGGAAACCGACTGCACCAACAACTTGCATAGGATTCATACCACTCCAAGGTAGTCTTAATGTAGCAAGTTCCCATAGAATGATTCCAAAGCTATAAACGTCGCACCTGTGCATTTGAAGAACAAGCTATCATATCCTGTTATATTTCAAGTTATCTCTGCCACATTGCAAAAAAAAACAAAATATCCACTTAACCATGCTTAAATTCTCATATGTTTCCCACCCAGAATCTACTAGGAGTTCTTTGGCTAAAGAAACTTTGATATTGTTCTTCTTACATCAATGCACCTTAGTCATCTTTCATGGGATTTTACTTTGGGAACATGTTTTTCCTCTCCCATTGAATTTTCAACATGGATCTTAATTAGACAAATTGTTTTTTAAGAACTATTGGTCAAATTCACATTGCAGAAGACTAATAATTAACAATTGCAATCTTCTTAGAAAGCCCAACAATTACGAAATTACTTGCACACAAAGGTTGCGACGTTCTTTCCACTATTGTCGGCATTTTTAAGAGAAATAGATCCCATACCATTTACAACTAACCATCGACCTAGAATGCAATTTGATGCCATATGAGGGGATTTGATATACAGGATAGCATAGATTCCAAGCTCAAACGTGAATTGAAAATGAACTTGAGAAATACCACCATTACTCCAACTTACTTTTCATTTGAAGGCTCATTCCGGAGAACCTCTGGCGCCATCCACTCAGGCTAACAGATGGAAATCAAATGAGAGAGAATGATTTAACTCAGTTATATCTTGCATTTTAAAGAAAATCTGAAGAAAACATTTGAAGTAAAAGTCAACTTTCTCTTCTTCTCACCGTTCCTCCGGTTGATTTGGATGACAAAAATGTGTGGTGCTTCAGGCGCGACAACCCAAAATCTGATACCTACACAATGAAGAAATCATACCGCAGACAAGGCCGTTACCAATTCTAATATTCCTTACTATGTTTAAGTATCTAACAAACATATCATCCATAGGTATCACATATTGAACGACCCACATTCTTGGTAAAGTGGGACCTGGCTTGTTTAAAGCTTTTTCTTCGACCTCAAGTAGCCAAACTCAAACTTGCTGGGCAAATAAAAGCTGTCAAAGGAAGACAGAGACAAGTACCTCACATATTCTCATTCCTTATGGCATAACTCAAGTTTGATACTCACTGTACCTTCATCTTCATGATGGTTTTTTCCTTCTTTTATTTATTTATTTATTTTGAGTGTGGATGAAGTAAATAAGATTTCTATTTTCTTTCTTTTTTAGGAGAAAAACTAAGAAACAAAACTTCTATTAAGAAGAACGAGAGAACGAGGGAGCAGAACAATCATAAACAAACAAGAATCCAAGCCAAAGAAAACATAAGAAGAAACAAACAAACCACCAGGATTGCAGCTTTAGAAAAAGACTATTAAATCCCCTCCAAAAAGAGCCATAAATAATTATCCAATTAAAATATCGAAATAAAGGCTGAGACGCTGGATTCCAAGCAAAAGAGATTGATAGAAAAATGAAAGAGATATGACAACTGAGAACAATCTTTTCTGCCCATTAGATCTAAAATCAAATTCTGAAAGGGAGAGGAGATTTGACGTCTGAGAACCAACTCAAAAATGTCCAGCCGCACAAAACTTCAAACCACCAAAATAAAACATCCGTATAATCTTTATAAAAAATAGAAGGATTCATGAAAACAACCACCAACCTTCGAACTTCAAAATAAATAAACAATCGAAACTAAAAACGATCTGAAGCCAACCCAAAAAAGAAGAGCCCCAAAGCTTCTGCATTACCAAGATATTGATAGACAATCGAATTAGCTAAACAAAATTAGACCTTAATTAGTGGTGACTAATGAGTGGTTTCTTTAGGTGGTTGGTTTTTTAGTTATTTTGTGGAATATTTGATCAGAAAGGAATAAGCAAAAAAAATTGTCACTAATGTGTGATGGGAGGAAGCTTTGGCTAGAGCAGTGTATCATCTCTCTTTGGATTTACTTTTCTAAAAAAAAATATGTTCACACACCTTTTCTTATTACCCCACAGTTTGTGCCCCTTTAGGTAAAAATTATTGTAATTTTCGTGTCTTTTTTAGTCTCCCTGTTGTCTTCTGCACGTTCTCATTCACCTTAATGACATATGCTTATTCATTTAAAAGAAAAAAAATGGGTGACTTCAGATGTCAGTGAATAAGTCACAGAAGTAGTAATTAATAGAACCACAGACATAAAGCACCAGCAGTAGCAAAGGTGTTATACCTTCACATTCCAGTTCTTATCAACTAAAAGATTCGGTGACTTCAGATCTCGGTGAACAATTGTTGGATGACTTGTATGCAAGCAATTCATGCCCTTTGCCTGCCGTTGTATAAAGAATTCAAAAGATGGTATTTGGCTCAAACATTAGTTGATAATATATTCAAAGTTAATCACATACCACATCAAGGGCCATTTTTATTCTGCGTTTTTCATCAATTTGACAATGTGGGCGATGAATGATCCGGTACAAGCTTCCTCTGGAGTTTAATTGCATCAAGAAAACTTGACAGTAAAAAAGAAGACATGCGCACATTTGGATGATCTAAAACATTCTTCTTCTTCTTCTTTTTTTTTTTTTTTTTTCCCCCTTTTTATGGGCGAGCAAGGGATGGGGATTAATCTATCTTAGAAACTCAAGTAAAATTGGACTCATACCTTGGAAGAAACTCGGTGACAATGGAAAGGTTAGGAGGACGAGTGACTGCACCCATAAAAAGAACAATATTTGGATGACGTAGTTGTCGCATTATCAGTACCTTGCATCACAAGAGATAATATAAGTCCACAGTCGAAGATAACTTATTGAAGATACATACTCAAATCGCAAGTAACCCATTCGTTTTAACTATTTTTAATATTTATTTTTTATGAAGTTGCATGTATCAAGTTCAAAGAAAAAAAATTGACAACCACATGGAGCAACACCAAACTTCACAAAAAATATTGCTAATATTCCCCCATTGGTCTTTAGGCCGCAGTGCCGTGCATCTATACAGAACTAGAATCAGAATAAAAAGTTGTGTAAACGGTGGGGATGTTGGATTCATTGGAGAGTATTGTTAGTCTTACTGAAGGATCAAGGGAGGAGAGGATCAAGCTTGAAGGGGGCATCTGGATTGAGGAGTGAAGAAATGAGTTGGAGGCAAAACTCTAGTGTCACAGGGATTAAGAAGAGGGTGATACTTATGAATTTGTGATACAATGTTCGATATCATAATACCAATATAGATCAAAACCAAATTATCAATTTTCTAAATGATTTAATGTCTTAACAAAAAGACAATTTAAAATCAATAATGCCTATGCATTTTACATATTTCACTGTCAAGATGTTCATGAGTGTTCAATACATGTTAATTGTGCTTAACAAGTATTCATTACATGCCCAATAAGTGTTGGACTTATATTCAATTTACTCTTTTATCATTGCTCGTCTTTGATATAGACTAATTGGGAATCTAACGTATATAACTCCATTAGTATTTGGTTATTTGTTGTAAATTTCATGTATACCAATTTTTATATAAGTAAGATGCATTAACAAAAATCAAAATATTTGTATGCAAATCATTACTGAGGCAAGAACTCAAGATGTCAATACAACTCAAAAAAGTTTCATCATTTTTTGTAGATTTTTTACAAGAGAAATTAATAATAATTTTTTTCATAAAGTTATGCATTTAGGAGTCTATTTTTCTATGGAAGTAACTGTTCCACTTACTTCTCTTTTGAACTCAGCTAAAGCAGCGCCAGAAAAATCCTGGTCTAAGAATTTCTTCACCGCAACCTCCTGCAAATCCATCAATCAACATCAAGCTGTTAGCGTTAGAAAAGTCAATCACTGTATAACTTACATAGACGTGTATAAATTTAAAAAAGACCACAAGCGTAAGAGAGGAATTCGATAATTAATTTTTTTTATAATTTACTAAGGTAAGGCAGAAGAAGAAGGGAGAATATGATAAACAATTGAGCTAATAGAGAGATGGGGAAAGAATAAACATATATTTGCTTATGGACTTGAGAGAAAGGAGGAGAGAGATGGAAAACAAACAGATAAACAATAACATTTTTTCCTCACAAGTCAGAAAGACACGGAGAGAACAGAGAGGTAAAACATAAAAGACAAGTGCTCATATAGTTGAAAGTTCAAAATTAAATATTCTATAAGAACCCAGAAATCTATTTCATTTATATTTGGGGATACGAGAAAAGGATTAAACCTTTTTCATTTCCAGGTCATGCAATAAGTTAGCCTAACCAAACAGATTAACAAAAACCAGGTGGTAGCAGAGCACATCGTTCATTTTTGTGTAGGTGAAAGGCAGAGAGGCTCCACCATGACAAACCGACCTGGCCAGCAGAAGCGGAAACAATAAAGCTCTCCAAGACCTAAAGGCCTTTACAGAAGCAACTCTGAAAGGTTTTGTTCGACACGTCATAAATTGTGTAGGAAAGTTAGTTCCCACTCATGTAGGAAAGTTAGTCCCCACCCAAGCCATTCAAATTTCTTCTAGAAAGGGGAAGGATAAGGTGGCACCCTCAGAGTTCCAAACACAAGTTGGCATTGACGTTTATACAATTAGCTTTTTTTTTATAGGAAACGAAAACTGTGTTAGAAAAGGCCAAACCAAGAGCCACAAAAGAACAGCCTAAGGGCTAGGGCTAGAGATAACCCCCACCAGAACACTAACAAATGAGTGTCTTCCAATCACTTATAATGAGGAGAAGGTTGCAATTATAAAAGAATTTAGGGTGGTTTGAGACCCACCGAGACACTATGTTTCAACCCATTACCAAAAGAGGACAACTTATCTTTGAAGAGTCTTTGGTTTATCTGCCCAAATACTCCCAAGAGACCTCTAGTTGCACAATTCCTAAGAATTTTAACCTTTCTTTAGAGATTCCAGCCACCTAAGGCTTCAACCAACCGAACTTCAATTCTGTCGGGGATACACCCCCAAACTCCAATTTCATTCATCACAAAATGTCACCCTTGTAGGCCATCAAACAATGTTTATATACTAACTTTTCATAATACATTGCATCACGTGTGGGGGTGGTGGGTGTTAGAACCTACAACCTCTCATAAGAAGTAAGAGATGGCTTGTTAACCAATGTTAGCAAGATTTTTCAATTAATTTCAAATTGCTTTCCCTTTACTTGATCCTTTTCTAGGGCAATCCCAGCTGATTGATCGACACCAAACCGTTCCACCATTTTCTCTAACTCCTGTCATGCCATTTTCTCTAATTGATGTCAACTTGTTGAGTCTTCTACAAATTTTCAAGCCCAAAAGTGTGAAGTGTTGAAGGATTGATATAATTAAATTTATCGCAACCCATTATGTTAACCTTTTTGGGTTCATTGGTAATTTAACAAATACAATATTCATACATGAGGTCATGCAATGTCACTTCTCTCCAATTTTCTTTTATATGGAAACCAAATTTTTGGTTGATGATGGAAAAGTTATTAATGGCAAGGCCCAATGGTACTTTGTTTGAGGACAGCTGTTATGGATGCAAATACAGTCACACATCGACTAGAAGTGGGAAAGATATTTAGTATAATCATAAGGGCAACAACTTCAATGGTATGGCCTTTTGGGTAGAATTTAAAAGCAAAACCACACAACTTATGCCCAAATAGATAATATCATCCATATTTTGGAAAGACCCATTGTCCTAACAAGTGATCAAAGCTAAGTCCTTTGTTCCAACTTTGACAATAGCATTTCCTACCTAATTGATATTAATATTTAGGGTTTTGGGTTTTATAAACCAAATTAATATTTGAGCCCATAATTGGTGCAATGGACCCAATTAGTCCAAGCTTTTGGCTTTAATGATACTTAAATAATTCAGCCACAATAATTCAAGGTTTAGTGTTAGTTAAATAATTTAACATAATATGCGAGAATTTTATTATAACCAAAGAGTCACAAGTATCAACTTGGATCTGACAAGTTAATGCAGCTAAAAACGAAGTGAAAAATTGAATGTGCCGAGCTTAATAGTGGAGGACTGGCCATAGAATGCAATAACATAGAAGTAGAGTTAATATAACTCACTGTGCCATTCCAATCAGCATTGTAGACTTCTCCATATGAACCTATATATAGAAAACATGAAATTAAAAGAAGGAAAAATGAAGATCTCCAGGAAACTGAAGGTAAAGTATTTCAAACGTTTAAGTAATTACAAAAAGAGAGCAATTTATTAACAAGTTTTTGACTGTGGAATGAGGCAATAACTATTATATTTTCAACCTCTGCCCCTATTATAACGTGAGTGAGATAGATAGAAAGATTCTGATCAGCTATTGCGTACCTAGTCCAATCCTTTCACCGATAATGAGGTCCTCCCATTGTATTTCACATTGGCCTACATCCACATCATCATAAACTTTCTCAAACCTATTCGAACTTGGATCAATTGATGGGCTGGAACTTCTCATATCCTTCGATATCAAATTGGTTCCAACAGATCTGTCATATGTGAACTTTCTACAATTATCAAATTTGATTAAACTATCGCATCCATCAACAGTATCAACATTTTTATCCTGCAAGTCTGTACTTCCAGAATGTTCTCCATTCTGCTTTCTGTTCTGTTCATCAATCGAAGGCAAAATATTAGGCTCAATCATGGCAGATGTTGACCGAGAGTGCATATAAGATGAAGAACTTCCAACTTCAGCACTTCTAATTGATACATTTGATTCAATGGATGTTCCTGAACCACAAAGGCTGACACTTTCAGAGACTGTAGAGTTGGCAGAAGAAGATGATGCCATATTATGATCATTATATCCACAATTAATTCTTGGAAGACGACCCTCCATATAATCGTACTCTTTTTTCTTGGGAACAGCATTGAATGCAACTCGATTTTTCCACAACGGTACAGGAGGATGCCCAGTAGTAGGTTTCTGGAGCTCCTCAATTTTATTATCAGAGGATTTATTAAGAATGAAACTTTTTCCAGTTCCTTTTATCTGGAAAGGATTAAGATCTGCAAAAAGATTTTTGGGATCCTCGGAGCTTTGACCAAATGGAACTACATTGACATTCAGTCTAACATTACTATCACCAGAATGGACCCCTTTGTATCGAGAAGTCCCAGTACCTAACAAGAAAAGATTCTCCATTTAATCAGGACTTTTTTCTAGCAGGTACTGTAGAAATAACATAAATGTCATCATAGGCACCTGAGCTTGAGGGCACAGACTCTGTCCTTCCATAGCCCAGTTTCCCATCCACCAGTGAGCTGCCCTCTGCTTCATAGTTTTGACTGCTGCTTTCCTCAAGTGATGGTGTTGGTTTCGTGGAAGAAATTTCAACATCATTAGAGTAGTGGAGAGAAGAAATTTTGCTTACTTTAGGGTTGTAAGGCTTCAACATAGTAGTGTCCTTTGCATTCAATACGTCTGCTGGTATAAGCGTTCCAGGAGCTGCCATTAGATCAACCAAAAACTCCCTGAAAGCACAAACTACATGTTCATAACAATTCGTTTTGATATAAGTGAACGCTCACTAAGTGAGCCTTTTAGGACAAGTTTAGTCTAGGGACAGATGGAGTGGCATACAAATTAGAGAAAAATAATACGAACTACATTACCATAATAGTATATTATACGAATGACTCTTTTTACCCAGTTACTAAAATTCAAACTCACCATTAATGATAAAAATGAATGGAACAGAACAAGGATATACCTTTCATCCTCCATCTTTATGATGTTGACAGCATCTTCTTCAACACCAGTATAGTGACTACCTTTAACAAGCCTACAAGGCATCTTGATACCGTCAGCTAACACCTATATCCAGGGAAGAAAGGAGGTTCAAATAAAGTCAATAAAGCTTTGGCTCAAAAATAATTATAACAATAAAGCTTAAAATTATATATAAACGTATATATTACTAAAAACAGGTATGCTAAAAAATTATCACCCCAAGACAATTTTAGTTTCCCATAACCTTATTGAGGGTTCTATAACCTTCTACTTCAGGGGTTAAAAAGAAAAGAAACTAAACTTCTTCTGGTTATTTATATTGACAGTAAAACCACGTGCTTTATTACACTTGACAAGCCACCTCTCATAATATAGCTCTGACATAAACCACCACGATTCCTCTGATGCTAAAAATCTTCAATAAAGAATGATTGCATGATACTACAGATGTTTAAGAGAGTTTTTTACAACCAACCTTGAAAAGCAATGCACGGTGTCTTGAGAGGCCAATATTAATGGAACCAATAGGCAACACACTTGTGTGAAGAGAAGTTCTTAACTCTGTGCTTCTTTCCATCCACCTAGCTAGCATAAAATTGGCGTCCTTTACAGGTCCACCCATGTGTCCCATAACGAGCTCAGCAAGCCTCTGAACCAAAACTCTCACCTCAGTGCCAGGGCAATCTGCAATACATTGAGCAATTTGCACTAGCTCTTCTAGTGCAGAATCAACAGTCATATTGACCATTACAACTTCAAAGCCAGAACTACCAAAGCTTGCTTCAATATCAGATAGAGATGGAATTTTTCCTTGGACTGTTGAATCCGTAGAGAGGACATCATAAAACCCATTGACAACTTTTTCTTCATAGTCAAGGAGATTATATTCCTTAAAATGCAATAAAATTAATATTAGATAAGGACTGAATAGTCCTACAGAGTAGAGTAACAAGAAAAATAATATCAAGGCAACGTGAAAAGGCAAACATCTAATAAGGTTGTGGAAATTCCAGCTCTACCAGTGTATATTTTACAATATATTGAAGCAGTAGCTACCTCCTGGATTGACTAGATAGTGTCGCTAAAATAAGGAGCAACTAGTATTCTTAAACATAAGTTTATTAAAACAATTCATTGCTCATATTTTGCTTGAAATCCGCTTCCTTAACACTTCTCTAATATATTTGTTTACAAAGGTGATATTTTCCCATGAACCAGACAACTCTGCAATTATGCAGGTGCCTGATGGTTTTTGTGCAAGATAATTTTTTAATTTCAGCTCCTGACATAGTTAGTCTAAACTAATAGAAACGACAGTCGTAATAAATCTATTCCTAATATGAATCATCTCAGACACGATGCAAATGCAGGGGAAAAAAGGGTATACTGAATTCTTGTCTACAAAACTGATGCACCAGATGATGACAAACCGGAATCCCTCTCTTTCAACTCAATATGCTTATAGTGTATAATTGATAAAAAATGCAGCGGTAAAGTACGACTATAAATGACCAGGTTTCGAGCACTTAGCCACAAAGCAGTAGGTTGCCTAGTACAATGGGATCAGATACATAACTATTGGCTATTAGAGCACAAAGCTTTAGTTTTCATCTCATTAGTTTTGTTCAATTTATCGAAAAAGAAAACTTGGTCGAATGAACTCCCAAAAAAGCAAGAAGCTCACCCAATATTGCCGCGAAAGCGCCTCGGCAGCATCTACTTGGTCCCTGGAAGTGGAATCAATCCGGTGATTTCCCAAGCTCAAAAGCGTTGCAGCTCGAATTTGATCCTTCTCCGGATCATCCCGGAAGTCGGAATTCGAGGCGCTAATAGCTAGGGCAAGCTGAACCTGAAACTCTTCCTCTGAAGAAAAGTAGTCAGACCGATTAGGAGCTACCGAAACCGAAGCCGTGCTTCCGCCCCCTGGGGGAGTTGTTGCCAGCGACGGCGACGGCAACGGCGACGACGAAGGACTCGACGGAGAGTTGCCGGAAATCTGCCCCGGAGCAGTTGCAGGACGATTATCTGACGACGACGCTGCTCCAGGCAACGGATTCTCGTTAGGCCGATTCGGCTCGTGATTGCTTCCAATATGAAACTTCTTGAAAATATGTTTCATCCCTTCCTTCTCCTATCTCTCTTTCCCCCACTCTCCCTCCGTTTCCTTCACTTTCCTCACTTCCCCTCGCTTTCTTGGACACTCTCACTCCCTCGCCAGTTCAATCGACTTCAAATTCTCTCTCTAAAACCACCGATCCTCCTTCTCTCTTCCTTCAAAATCGCTTCTAAATTCTCTCTCTGTTACGACGGTCAAGAGGAAAATGGTTGGGAGGGAAGATGAATTTACGCGTGAAGGAAAAATACACACCAACAGTCGTCCTTCTGGACAACCTCCTCCTTATATATGGAGGTGTAAGAAACCGAAGACCGACCCGGCTCTAATTGATTCGGTAAAACTTAATTCAGGCCGAACCGAACCGAACCGAAGTGCTCAAAGAGCCACACATATATATATGTACAAAAAGCTTTGAATTGGATTCATGGAAATACACTTCGACTAATTAGTTTACACTAACGAACATAAGAACCCTACTTAATACTATTGGACCTCACAGACCATCTACGGACTGCACCACTATTATGTTGCATGCATAGACAACACTCTAGTCACGGTCTATCTTGACAGGGTAACTTATGAAAAACGTTTATGCTAACCAACCAGCTCTAGTGCCTACGTGAGTCATTCCTGCAATATCAAGTAACATAAGAGGTTAGGCGTCTCTCTAATGAAGTTAGGCATTCCCAACATAATACCTCACGACTAGCTCTAGTGCCTACATGAGTCATTCCTGCAATATCAAGTAACGTTAGGTGTCTCTCTAATGAAGTTAGGCATTTCCAACACAATACCTCACGAAAAATATTTTGAGGAAATATATACGAGAGTGACCCCAAGACTAAACCTGTTAGTTGAACAGGACTCTCCACAATAGTATGATATTGTCCACTTTGAGCATAAGCTCTCATGGCTTTGCTTCGAGTTTCCCCAAAAAGCCTCACCAATGGAAATAGGATTTCTTAGTTATAAACCCATGATCATTCACTAAATTAGCCGATATGGGACTTTCATCATCCAACAAAACCAACTATGTTACTAATCTGGGCCGGTAGGCAAAACACCATTAGAGATTAGTTAGTGACCCTTGAGCAAAAGTATATCGATTACACGTTGCATATCATTGAAATATACACAATATGGAGGGAAATGTAATCGTCACGAGCAATCTAACGAACTACGAAATAAATATACATATGACTAAAGTCTCAACGACGACTTTGCTACAAACTAAAATAATTCAAAATTAGTCCGCTTAGTAACCCGACCCTCTAACCACCGTTGTAGGTTTGCATTCTCAAACATTAATAAAAATTGCTAATATGAACAAATCATTCCATAATCACATTTGCATTCCAAAATTTCACCAACTATTTTATGCAAAATTTGACGAACTTAATAATAATATTTAAAAATAAAACTAATTTAGTTGTTTAAAATTTATGTTTTTAATTACATATAAATTGATAATTGAAATTTAGTTGTTATTATTATTATTATTTTTAATTCGTTTATTATTTTAGGAGTTGGGTTATACGAGTTGGGCTTAAAACAGAAAAGCCCACACGTATGGGCTTCAGGTCCAAAGGCATTTCAGTTCGCACGTGTCAATCCCACGTGCAAAAGTCTCTCTCCCCTACCGTGTTTCTCCGTCTTTCACCGTTTTCACCTGCTTGCCATTTCTCGGTAGAGATCTATTGTTCTCCCTTTCGTGAATTACTTCATCCGATCTCATAGCACGTTTGATCTCTAGCAGTTCGCTTTGAAATGATACAACCTGCATTTGGTCACTGACAGATTCACACTCCGTAGCTTTTGTCATGGCTTTCATGGCTGTTCTGGAATCTGATCTTCGCGCACTGTCCGTTGAAGCTCGCCGCCGTCACCCGGCCGTCAAAGATGGAGCTGAGCACGCTATTTTAAAGGTCCAACTTCATTATTGCTCTTATACGAAGTGTGAACTGTGGGTTTAATTGGCATCATGGTAGAGGTGTTATTGTATACGTTGATGTTCAATCTTAATAGCTAATTGGAACCCGTTTGAGTTGAAATTCTTGTTTGTAACGCTATAATTTGCTGCTGCTTGGTTGCTGTGTAATGAAGGACATAAAGAAATGAAGAGTGTTAATTCTTGTTCCGATAATATTTTGTTCTCTGTGTTTGTGGGTGTGGGTTCGGGGCTAGTTTCTAGAGAAATGGGCCCTTTCTTCAGTTTCTCATGCTGCGAGACAAACTTCAACTTCTTTTTGGTTGATGAAATTCCTTGCTAGTGGGTTGCATGAAGTATGGATGCTGCAACAAAATTCTTTATCTATGCTTCGTGATATTAGACTGTAGCGAATTTGGTTGCGGAGTGTTGGGAATGTCCTGCATTTGACATTCATCTTCTTCATTTTTTCTTTTTTTTTGTTGATGTGCAGCTTCGATCGATGATGAGTCCCAGTGATATTGCAGAAAATGAAGACATTTTACGAATTTTTTTGTTGGCATGTGAAGCCAAAACTATAAAATTGAGTGTCATTGGACTTTCGTCTCTACAAAAGCTCATATCTCACGATGCAGTCAGTCCTTCTGCCTTGAAAGAAATACTCTCCACCCTGAAAGATGTAAGTTTTTAAATAGCAGTCACGGTATACTGCTTTTAAGTGTTAAGAGAAATTACAAATTTCATTGACTTAATCTGATCGACTACTTTTGTTACAGTAAGGTCTAAATACTGCTAATTGTGCTTTAAAAAACGTTTGTTTGGGTTGATCAGCTACCTTTGTTATGTTAAGCTAGTTCCAGTTAGCTTTATGATTTTTGATAACAAAATCTAAGTCTGCAGTTAACTAATACCAATTGAAACATAAGTTGCTTTAACTCTTCTGGCACCCAAAGAGTTGTTCTCTTCTCTTTGCGCTAGTGGTTTCCCGGTTCTCATCTAATTGATACGTAAGTAGCAAATGATAAATAACCCAGACTTTGAGGTTATATTCCATTTTTTCTTTTGATAAGCCATCCCTGCCCCCGTCCCATCTTGATAACACGCCTAATTCATATTTGCGTTAGTTTTATTATTTTTTATTCTTTTATTTCTCTAATATCTCTCTCAATTGAAGATTGGAGCATTGAACCACTTCCATTCGTTTTTATCAATCAATGGAAAAATCGCCTATAGATAGTTTGTTTGAATGCTCAAACAAAAGTTACGCCTAAGAAAGGGATGGAGATGTGTGTGAAAGTTGATGATAACTATTGTGGATTTATTCCAACGTGGTAGATACAAAAAGAAATGAGAAAGTGATTCAAGTAGATAGTGTTACGTTAATGCAATAACACTAGGGGGCCATATGGGTTGCTCATGTTCTGTTATTTCTTTTGTTCACTCCCTTGTTGGAGTTTGTTTCCTTGTTTCTTTGAGTATTAGCCACTTTTCATTATTTCAATAAATTTTTTTGTATCTTGTTAGAAAACCTAAGTTTAATGAGCAACTTAATCCATTTTTGTGGGGAAGATTACGGAGCCGCAATTAGATTCCAATCTTGCAAAGAACCTTTGTCCGGTAGACAATAGGACTTTTCATTAGAGGCAGATGCTAATTGTCAAGAGATGGACGACTGCTGCCTGGTACTGCAAATGGATTGGATAAATGATAGTTTGTTTCCTAAATCCCAATAAATTTGAATCTTCAAATCTTATTGCCTGCTTGAAAATGAATAGATAGATCACTTAATGAAGGATAGGCTGTGGGAGGAGAAATAGGCTTGCTTTCCTTGGCACATTTTTTATGGGTCAATGTATCTTTGATGGTTCATAGTTGGCCAATTTCAGGTTCTTGTAGTTTTGTTAGTCAAACCTTTCTTTGAATTGTGATTGTTGACATGTGATGGAGAATTTATTTTATATCATCAGTTTAATATATTTTTGATGAAATTTTTGTTTATAAAAAAATTCCTCATTTTCCATCGGAAGACTGAGTGGGAAGATCCATGCCTCACGAGGTCTTTGGCAGGGGGATTCACTATCCCCTTTCCTTTTCATATTGGTAATGGATTGTCTTAGTCACTCACTCACCAAAGCTGAATACAAAGGATAGATAAAGGGATTTTAGGTCAGCTTGCGGATGATACAATCGTCTTCTCTGATTTGTCAGATGTCTCATCCATAAAAAACATCATCAAGGCGGTAAAAACCTTTGAAAGATTCTCAGGACAAAACATCAATCTCTAAAAAACAGAGATTTGGGCATCAATGTTAGCACATAGATTATTGAGGACGTTGCCCGCAGATATGGTTGGAAAAGGGCGAATGGCCGAATATGTACCTAGGATTACCCTTAATTGGGAACCACAAATCCTTCTCCTTCTGGAAGACTATTATTGAACAAATAGAAAGAAGGTTATCAACATGGTCATCATTTTATACTTCTAAGAGTGAAAGGCTCACCCTAATACAAGCCACACTATCCAACCTTCCCACGTTACATGTCTCTATTCAAAATGCCACAAAAGGTGGCTACGAATATAAAAAGACTATTAAGAAACTATTTGTGAAAAGATGACCTACATCGTGTTTGATGGAATATCATAATCCTACTAGTAAACAAGGGAGGACTTGCCTATTTTCGATGAAGGAGAAGAACAAAGCTCTCATCACCAAATGGATATGGATACATTATCATGGAGACAACGCCTTGTGGAGAAAACTTATAAAGGCTAAATATACTCCTACATCATGTACAAATCAACCCCCTCCATCTTCTGCAAAGGAGCCATGGAGGTACATAAAAAAGCACCAAAACCTCATCACCAACCGCATTTGCCACAGAGTGAGTGATGGTGGAAGCACATCTTTCTGGATTGACTCTTTAATTGAAAACACCATGCTAGCCTTACAATATCCACTTATGTATAGATCCTATCATAGCAGAACGACCACAATCAAAGAAAGATGGAATGATGTCAACAAATTTGCAGACCTAAAGCTTGGTAGGAACCTAAAGGATAACAAAGCTACGAAAATGGGTCGAATTAAGCATCGACTTTGCCCCAATTGTATTGTCAAAAGAAGCTGGCTTATTGAAATGGCTTCTGAGTGTTGATAGGGTCTTCTCTACAAAATCTTTGATGATGGACATAGGGAAAAAGTACAAGTAATAAACCCCATGCTAGCAAAGGCAATATGGAAAGGAAATCACCCTAAAAAGGTGAAGTTTTTCCTATGGAAAATAACGCACAAAGGCATTAAAGTGAAATTTACAAAAAAAGAATGCCCTACATTTCTCTATTTCTAAGTTGGTGCTCATTATGCAAGAAAGACAACACATTACAAAACCACTTATTTATGTAATGTACAAATGCTCAAAATTTCTTGACAAGGATTCTCAATATCTTCCGTTGACGTCTCACTTTTCCTAGAAAGGTAAAAGATTTATTGGATAGGGCTTTAACGTTCCACCCATTCAAGAATGTAAAAGCCTTCCATGGAAAAATATCATTACTGCTTTCATTCGGAATCTACAGAAAGTAGGAAATCAAAGAGTATTCACAGAAAAGTCAAACTTATATGAAGCTCTTTGACAATGTTGCTTACCATGCTATTTCGTGGTGTAAATTGTTCAACACTTTTGCTTCCTATAGTCATACGTCCATCATAGTAAATTGATTTTTTTTTTTTTTTGTTTTGTTGTTGTAAACATCATGGATAACACATCCCTTTTGTAAAATTCAAACCTTAATGAAATTGTCTCTTACCAAAAAAAAAAAAAAAAAAGAATCCTATTTTATAGTGGGGGACTGTTTAGGTGCCTAGGTTTGGGAGGATCTGGATAGATGGAATAGGTTTGTGGGAAGGGTGGACGTAATAGATTTGTGGGAAGAGTTTTAGAGTGTTACACGCTTCAATTCTATTCTTTATCACCTACTTTATATTTCTCATTTCATTGTTTTTAATACATGAAACAAAATTTTTTATTAACGTAATGAAATGATACAAGCTCCACGAGGGGTGAAAAATAAAGTAGTAAATAAAAGTGAAACACAATGAAAATTACGACAAGGAGACAAAAGCATTCTAGCTAAGACATATCTTGTAAAGAGAAATCAATGTAAGACTTAGATAGAGAACGCCATGAAGAAGTCTTGAGGCGAGCAGATTTGAAACGATCTAACCAAGGAAGACACTTGTTATGAAAAATCCTTTGATTCCTTTCATACCACAATTAAAAAAGGAGAGATTTAATGAAGATAAAAAAAAAACGAGAACAACTTAAGCCAACAATGCCTAAAATAAGGACAGGTGCATCTGGGAGTTTCTGATAAAAAATGGTCAAGAATATATATGTATATAGTTTCAATTTCACAGAATGATAAAAGAGTTTCCAATTGAAGAGTACAAATTTGAGATAAAAAAACCAATGAAGGAAACTTGTATTTTTCGATCCCTGCTTTTAAGCATTGAAACTTGCACTCCTTTCCAAACAAATTTCTCTTCTCTGCCAAATATA
The DNA here is from genome assembly GCF_002738365.1 of Cucurbita moschata. Taxonomy (NCBI): domain Eukaryota; kingdom Viridiplantae; phylum Streptophyta; class Magnoliopsida; order Cucurbitales; family Cucurbitaceae; genus Cucurbita; species Cucurbita moschata. The sequence goes on along the minus strand of NW_019268519.1, from coordinate 5,491,421 downwards.
ATTGCATCAACTCACCCTTTACAACAGATCTAATTTCAAGCTCATGAGAATATAGCTCATTTTTTCTCCGAGTTAGCATCAAAATGAGCAATTTTGATATAAGGCTTTTGTCGTGTATTCTTTTTTCTTCATGTACTGCAAACCAAACTTCTATAACAACTTTCAAATTTCTCAGCTTGGAAGCTATCGCAAAAGCAACTCAACCATAAGAACGATTGTTAAGAAGAAACAACCATGACTTCAATGGAAAAATGGAAGCCTATTGGTTAGCATCATGGAGAATTTAACTTTCTTGTGCTCAATTGGTGTACAAATTCATCTTTTGCGCTTTCACCGAGAGAAATGAAAGAATATACAAGAGTTCAGAAAAAAAGTCCCAACAAAAAAGGGGACTGACCTTAATTACAGAAAAGGACTCTAATTCTGAAGAATCAGACCAAACTCATTATACAAAAAGGTGTAGTGATCAATATCTATAAAGAGACGTTAAACTTAGCCACCTCCTAAACTTCCTTACCCATTCTCTCAATCTCTTTAAAAGTTTTATTATTTTTCTCAATCTAAGTGTCCCACAAAAGAGAAAAGAAATTAACTTGCCACAAAACTTTGTCCTTCTCTCTAAAGGGAGGATTCATAAGTACCTCCTCCAATTGCCTTCTCTATTCTGAGCCCAATGAACAAAGAACGACTCCAACCACGACTCCAAAGGTAGTGAGCAAATTGACAATCCAAAAACAAATGATTAAGGTCCTTCTCATGCCTCCTACAAAACATGCACCATTGTGATATGAAATGTAGGAACAATGCCTTTGAATACGATCCATGGTGTTAACTTCTCCACATAAAACCTGCCATGCAAGCACCTTAACTTTGGAATTTTAACCTTCAGAGCAAGGAAAAAGCACAGGGGGAGAAGGGGTAGACAAGATCTAAAAGAATGAATGGCAAGATAATCCCCTAGAAGGATTAGGGGGCCAAATCTTAACATCGCTGCTGTTATCCTCCCTATAGTGTAAAAATTCATCGTACTTCCACAAGTATCGTTTTTTGTGGAAAGATATCTCTTCAGTTTCCCTCCTTATTCTAGGTTGTTAAGTGCTCTATTGAGTTGATTCTCATACCTATTTTTGGGAGGTTTGGTGGATGTGGAGATTTTTTTTGAACAAGAAACAAGTTTTCATTGATAGATGAAGAAAATACAAGATGCTTGTCGAAACAACCTCCTAATAGGAGAAAAAGAAAAAAAAAAACCAAAAGTTGCCCCTTTTTGCCCATTTGTACCACCTCTCGACTATGAAATCACTGTATGTGGTCTCTATTTTGCTGTCTTCTGGCGAGTTTTCTTCTTTTGGTTTTGAGTTTTCTTGCTTCCTCTTGATAGGGTGTTGTTGGAGGTTTCTACCGTTTACTTTTGAGGGACATTCATATTCACTGAGGGAGAGGGATGTTTGTACCTGTATCCTTTGCTTATCACAAGCCCTTCTACTGGTTCATTCTTCTATCCTTTGACTGTGCCTTTGCTTCCCCTTGTTGCCCCACTATTTTCCTTAATCTGTCAAGTTAAGATTCCTAAGAAGGTAAAGTTCTTTGCTTGACAAGCCTTACTTGGAAAAGCCAATACTTTATACAACGAGCTTAAACACTTTTTGGTGCTCTCTTTGTAGAGGTGCTTTCAAGGACCTTGACCTTATCCTATGGAATTGGCACTTTGTTTAGTCAATTTGGTCCAAGTTCTTGGATGTTTATGGTGTCTCATTGGCGTGGAGTAAGAACTGTGGGACTATGATTTGTATGTCATTGTCTTTTTTTGTTTTTTTTTTAAAATAAAATAAGTGTTATAGTATATAAGTGGATTTAGAAGCTTATTAGTCTTTTATCCTTTATTATAATTTTACTGTTATTAGTCTAATGCTTCCACATATGCCTATATATATATATTTAGCCCTATTGTGTAGAATGTGATGTGATTCTCACATATTTTGGCCTCATAGTAACATGATAACAGAGCACTACGTCTTTTCTAGGTAACTAGGGTTTTGTGAGTCATTAGGAGGGATTTGTGAACATTAGGGTTTGAGGTATGGGACACCTTGTTGGAAAGTTTTGTCTTTTATCTTGGGTTTTGTGTATCATCACTGCGTAGCTCAATCGATGATCAACAAGAATCTAAAATTTGACAGGAAAAATACCAGTGCGTGCGCCACACGTGTTGCTAGAAGAATCTTTCATCTGTATGCATGGTCAAAATTTTCTCTGGTTTTGTGGCTAACCATTTTACACTACTCCCGACTTGTTTGTGTGGTTATCTTGGTCCTAATCGCATCGAGTTAGAAGTTGGTTCGGAAAAGAATTAAAGTTTTTTTTATTGGGAACTCCGTTCATATAAGATTTTTTAGAAGTTGTGCCTTGGTTATGCTTCATATCCTCCTTGCTCTTTGAGTCATTTGGCTAATTTTGTGGTCTTAAGGTTTTACATTTATCATTAACCTATGGCCAAACAACAGCTCACAGTGATGTCTAATGTGGTATAATCGCAGACTCAATCATTCCATGATTCATCTAAGTAGCCATTTGTTAATTGTATAATCGAGTTTGCTCAAATTCAACATTATCAGAAATCACTGAAAGCATCTTCTTCATCATTCTTGATTACTCCTATTACAACTATAGTCAAGTAACATGAATCATTGCCTTCTTTCATCCTCTACTAAGTAGGTCATAAACTCTAGTACTACCAGTCATATGACAGGTAATCCCAATTTGTTTTTCACTCTTTCATCATCTACATCCCTTGCCAATGATACTTGGCAGATGGAACAAAATTGTTTGTTCTTGGATCTGACATGATAAATTTAACCCCATCTCCTTCTTTTGTCCTTTTTTGAAGGTCACAAGATTAATCGAGGTAAGAGTACTGTCTTGGGTATTTATTGTGATAGATGGGCAGCTATGGTGGGTGTGAGGTCATGCTCTTGTATACTCTTTCATTTCTCTCAATAAAAACTTGGTTTCTTCTTAAAAGAACTATACTTTATCCTCTTTGTTGGCCAATTAGTGGTTTTTTTTTTTTTTTTTTTTTTTTTTTTTTTTTTTTTTTTTTTTTTTTTT
>NW_019268519.1:5422115-5488083 GCF_002738365.1 Cucurbita moschata | reverse complement strand
TTTTTTTTTTTTTTTTTTTTTTTTTTGTATAGGAAATAAGAACCATTGATATGTGAAATAGATTACAAAAGGAACTCCTATCTTTGAATAATTGCAAAAAAATACCGCCCATGGGTCGTGAGGTGTGATGAGCTATAATTATAAAAGGGAGGAGAAAGTTTACTCCAAGGCAAAGCAAGAAAAAAGGTAGACTCAATAAAATAATGAATTCTTTTTTACTTATTTGTGAAGACATGAGCGTTTTTTCTGACCATAAGTTCCAGTTAAAAGCATGGATGAAGTTGCACCAGAGGATTTTGTAGCCTCATTCATCTAGAATTTTTTTCCCTCTCATTTTGTATTATTTCATTATTTTATCTTGATGGAGAATATTTTGAATAATATGAGTTTGATCCTGCCCTTGACATGTCAAGTTAAATGCAACAATGGATTTTCATATCATTCTAATTTAATTTAATTTAATTTAATTTTTTTTTTTTTGCAGCACGCTGAAATATCAGATGGGACTGTTCAGTTAAAGACACTTCAAACTATACTAATAATTTTTCAATCCCGATTACATCCTGAAAGTGAGGTAATGATCATTTAGAAAACTTTATCGCCATAAGATGATCATTGTGCAAGAAATAGTACATCTTTAAAAAATGGACAGATGAACAGATTTTACTTATTTTGTTTATTTTTTGTTGATGAGATCTTATTTTAGAGTGCATGGTTCTTAGAAATTCAAATTATGTATGTGATCACTGTTCACATAATGTGGGGCTCTTCTGACTTTGTCAGGGGATTCTTCTATAAACCTGAGAAGAAGGGATCCATCTTTGGGCCCCAATCCTTCCGAGAGGTTTTCTTGTAGATTTTTTCTTCTTTAAATGATTTGATTTTTTTTTCTCAAACGGCATGGAGATAAACCTTGGCATCAGAGTTCTTTCAAATTCTCATACTTAGATTTTCTTGAGGTTTTTGGTGGCTTAAAATCGGGTCTAGTTCCTATGAAGGACATTCTTATGCATCCACCATTTCAGGATAAGGGTTGGTTCTTGTGGTGCACGAGCTTTTTTGCTGTTTTGTGAGGTCTGTTGATTGTGAGAAGTAATAGGATATGATTTTTTAGAGAGATCGAGATATTATGAGAGGAGGTTTAGCCTCTTGCCAATTTTCATGCATATCTTTCGGTGTTAGCTTCTAAGAATTCTGTATTTAGGTCTTTTCATTTTAAATTAGAGGTCATTTTTTGTTTACTTAGTTTTGATCTAGTGGTTCATTTTGTTGGATTGTCTTTAAGGACAACCCTTTACATCCTTTAATTTTTGTCAATGAAAGCTTGATTGTGGAAAAGTGCAAAAACCACCCCTTAAGTATAGAGGTTGTTGCACCACTCAAACTTTTAATTTAAATAGTTAAGCCCTCGAACTTGCACAATTGTTAAAATTGGGCTCTAAAACTTACACAATTACAAAAATTGGAACCTTGAACTTTTAATTTTAAAAATTAAATATAACTAACCTAATTGTTAAAGTTAGGTGTTTTTTTTTTTTTTTTTGTAAAAATGTTATTATTATTTTTTTCCCGTTGGTTCTGTCACCATCCATTATCTTCTCCAATGCAATCCACTATTTTTGATTGAGGAAGGGGTTTTAGTTGAGGGAGATGAGGATGTAGGAGGCAGTGGTGAACCGCTACAAGTACCAGGGGTGGTCGGAGGTTCAAGAGAAAGTTCTGACTGTGCATGTAGGTGTATTGAATTGATTTGACCAATCCAACGTCAAAGAACAGTACGCCGTGGTGGTGTTGAAGTGGACAAGGAGGTTTTGTGAGATTAGAGATGATTTGTAGAGAGAGGGAAACTCCCAGGCTTTGTTTGGTGAAGAAGATGAACATAGGAAAAAGAGGGACATGTGGGCAAAGGCAAAATGATTGTTGGAGAGAGATGAAAACACCATTGGAGGAGCTGAGAGTGAAAGGTTTCAATCTGTGTGATCCATGAGAGGGCAGTGAAAAAAATGAAGATTTTGCTTCATTTGTCTATTTGTCTTTCCCTTGCCTTCCTTTTAAACTTTTGGACCAGGATTCAAAGAATCTTCTCACAAGCTCCACTTTCACCAGATGATCGCACCTTGTGGAGTGCAAATGTTGATCCTCAAAGAGATAGAAAGGAGAGGATGAATGGAAAAAAAAAATAACAATGTTTACAAAAGGAGAGAAGATGAACAATTGTGTCAGTTAAAGGGTTTAATAGATGAACAATTGTGTCAGATAAAGGGTTTAGTTTTTAAAATTAAAAGTTTGAGGGTCCCTTTTTACCACTGTTTATGGTAAGTTAATGGGTTTAATTTTTACAATTAAAAGTTTCATAGTCCAATTTTTACAATTAAAAGCTTGATAGTCCAATTTTTACAATTGTTTAAGTTTGAGGGCCTAATTTTAACATTTGTGTTAGTTTGAAGGTTTCATTTTTACCATTAAAAGTTTTAGGGGTGCAATTGCAACAACCACCATACTTTAAGGGTGGTTATTACCATTTGCTCATAATTTTTTAGAATACTGAAACGGGGCAAGCAGATTTGAGAGAGTTTAAAAGCAATTACTAATGATGGACGATGTTGGAATTTATGACCCTATGTTTCTTATGCATCAGATTTCTTTGAAATTCTCGCAGCTAGGTTTATAAATTAAAGAACATATTTCTTTGAATACAGTGTTTCAATTATACTCTTTATGTAACGACCCTATTTTTTGATACCTCAAATCACAGGTCGCCACATACACTAAAGGGTAAAAGAGGAGTAAATTTTCTTTTGTAAATTGAGAGACTCAAGGAATTTAAAATTTAAATATGCATTCAAAATCGACATCTAAGTAGTTTTAAGATAATATCTGTAGAGTCGAATCAAAACACTTTTACATAAGTTTCGAGAAGAAGCTTTAATATACTAGTAAAAAAGACAAGAAGGAAGAAACTCAATCTAAAATGCACCCTTTGTAGCTGCACGACTCTGCACGCTCCCGCCATCAGCATTGGTCTACACTCTATCTGGAAAAAAAAAAGAAAAAAAAAAAGAATAATATGGAATGAGTATAAAAATACTCATTAAGCAACCTACTTGTAGGCTATTGTCGGACTTAATCCTATACACAGAAGCTATGTGCTCATAGCTATTTTTAACGATTGCCCAAACTGTGGCTAAACGGCTATACCAAACTTGGTCGATCACTGTAGAACTACCCTCAGCATATCTCCTTTAAGGAGTACTCAATCCCTCTCAGGATCACAACTTAGGGGTTTTCTGTTTTCTTGGCTCTAGGTTTCACGTATGTGTAGGTCCTTCATCGGCCTTGCGCGAGGAGCGCCTCGAGTCACTATGACCCATGAAAAAGGCCCTAAGGTAATACTTGTCGATATGGAGGAGCCCTTTTCGCTCTAAATGGTGACCGTACTCCATACCTATCTACCTACTGAGCTCTAATGGTGGATTTTCCCTTATGGTGTTAGGCAACATCTACCTGTTTCTAAGATGAGTAAACTGCCTGTCACTACGCCCATTCTAGGCTAGAACAGTAACTACCTGCTCATGTACCCTTAGCGGGTTAGACCAGTAAAACTACCTGTCACCATGCCCTTTCTAGGCTGGGACAGCAAACTACTGGCTCATGTACCCTTATCGGGTTAGAACAGTAAAACTACCTGTCTTAGGAATAGTAACTGCCTGTTACTTTGCATTTTCAGGCTAGAACAGTAAACTACTTGTCACTACGCCCTCTTAGGCTAGAACAGTAAAACTACCTGTCACTATGCCACTCGAGCTGGATCAGTACAAAGGCCGTCCCTCCCCACTAGGCACCACCGATATGAACGATAGTAGTATACTCTCTATGGCTACCGATATCCTCTATGGGTGACAACTAAGCCATGTGTAACAAGTAGACCCTAAACTCTGTTGGTTAGTTCACAAAGAGGGGTTGCACCCTATCTGTCCCTACAAGGTACCTAGTCAACCCAAGGAGGCTATGGAACTCATGACTAGGTGCTAGGACCAAAATACGCGAAACAGTAACTCATAGTCTATGGAAATCATAACTAGCACTCTATGGCACATAACGATAGTCCAACTCATGACTAGACAATAACGGGCTATCCGAACTCTAAATCATGCATAATAACGTATAAAGGCATACAACATGCTCGCCATGCTCATTACGTGATAAAAATTCAACCTCAACATTCTAGAAAGCATAAAAGCTTAATGATCTATTAGAGTTCATAAATCATGCGTGCGGAAGCTATATAACTGTAAATAGAACTAAGTGGTAACTGTTCACATTATCTAAGCACAATTTTCACGAGACTAGGTTAAACTAGGCTCCTAAACATAATACTCAATTATTGCCCTCAATCCTAATCGACTCCTTCAAGTATTTCTTAAAAACTTGCTCCAACTTACTTGATTGTAGACTTAGGATATTCTAAATTTCTCCAAAATTCCTCGATATGCCCTAAATTAAGTCAAAAGAATAAAACGGGTGAAAAAGGTTAGCTTCAAATTTGTTAAAGAGAAGGTTGAGAAACTAATCGTTGACTGTGTGGTCATCTTCTCCAACTTGCGCGCGTGCCATTCTGCTTTCCTTCCTTTTTTATTATTTTGAAAAAAAATCTTTTATTTATTTTCTTAAATTCTAGGCGTTACACTTCAGGCCTCCATTTTCCTTGTTTTGTAAGCTAAAATATGTTTTTGCCTATACTTCTAAATTCATCATCACTTAAATACATTTTTTAAATGAAAGACCAGACTTTCGTTGAGAAAAATGAAAAAGAATACAAAAGTTGCTAACAAATGAATGAACTTGTATTTGCATCATTTGTTCTTGTGCATTTTTACCGATTGTCAACTTCTAGCATTAAACATAAGCTTGAATCTCACCTAAGTTGATGAATTTAAGCTAGAAATAGTCGTTTGAGATGCCTGGAAGCATGGGCATGTGACTTGAGTGGGGGCACAAAGAGAGTTTGGAAGATTTCGGAGTAGGATGGACTAACAGGTTTGGGAGCTTTGTTCGGTTGGCCGTGATTCCTTATAGTGGGTGACCAAGCAGAGGGAAATTTTTTCTTGCCATTCATGCATAAAAAAATAGAATACTCACAAATGAACTACACCACAACTTGCTTTTACTGGAAGATTCTTTGGTTGCTGAAAATAAAAAATCGTCATCTTATTGCTATTGTAACCTTTATCATGGTAGCCAAAATTTTTCACTTGTATAACTGCAGGAAAATATGGCTCAAGCTCTTGGCATCTGTATTCGGCTTTTAGAAAACAACAGATCTTCTGACAGTGTTCGAAAGTATGTCATTGAATTTACACGCATGATGTCCTTGTCTAATATGATTATTATTCATCAGCTACTTGCTATTTTCCCTCTTTATCTAACAAACACTTTTCATTTGAGTGTATACAGTACTGCAGCTGCTACCTTTAGGCAAGCAGTAGCTCTAATTTTTGATCATGTAATTTTTGCTGAGTCGCTTCCGGCGGGAAAGTTTGGTACTGGAAGTCTAACCTCTCGAACCATGGTTACTGCTGATGTTGATCATAACATCAATAGCTCAGAGTATGCTTGTCTTTTGATTGACATCACTTTACTCCCATAGTTCACAGCTTTCTATGAATGATTAATAGCTTTCTACGAATGATTAATAGCTTTCTACGAATGATTAATGTTGAGTTATGCTATTTGAATTTTATTTAATGTGCAACTATTGAAGTCTTTTTTTTTCTGCAGCACCTGTTTATGTAACTTCGAAATAAGGAAAACTGTTATCACCCTCTGATCTCATACTTCATTGGGAGAATATCCGGCTGTCTCATTTATTTATTTATATTATTTATTTTGGATTAAAGCGGAGAAAAATGAATTAATACAAAAGGGGCTTACAAAAACCACAACCAGATAAAGAAGCCAAAACAGAATCTTTTTTATTTTATGTTCTATGTCTCTACTTTTCTACATTTGCTATCAGTTAGTAGATTTGTTTTTTTGGAACAAGATATAACTTTTCATTAAAAGAAAAGAAAAGAAAAAAACAACAGAAAACTGTTATTACCCATAAGCATGGTGTTACTACTTTAATTCATTAATCCTGGCATGAACAGGACAATGAACAATGGGTCTCTTTCTGGAGGGCCATTGTTGAAGCGAGAGAACTTGACTAAAGCTGGGAGGCTTGGGCTTCAATTGCTTGAAGATCTGACAGCTCTTGCTGCAGATGGATCTGTATGTACTTACATTAAGCCATTAGTCTGTAAATTAAGATAACTCTTGTACACCTTTTAAATTTTCTCAGTCACGCGAAAATTAGTTTGGAAATTAATCTACATCTTCAAATTCTTCCTTTTAGCATTTTATATCTCTTCTGTTGTCTGCAATGGGGACATTGTGATTAAATAAATTTGTCCAATTTCCCAATAAATGACATTGCTTTTCATTGACAGGCAACTTGGTTACGCCCAATTTCTTTCCAGCGCTCCTTTGCCCTTGATATATTAGAGTAAGAATATCTCTTCTCTGAAGGTTGTGTATACTTCTACCGTCTTTTCAATTTAAATTTTTTATTAAGACACTTCTCCGCATTATCATATTATTCTTCACTTATATTTCCATTCCATCTAGAAAGTACAAAAAACAATAACTTCGCTTATTGACTCAATTTTGTTTCTAAAAATTGGAAAAAAATATTGATTCAATTTGGTTTTACATTTTGAACACAACAAAGACACTTACAAAAACATTTTGTACTTCCAGTTTTGTTTAAATGGTCATTCTATAAGAAATAGTTTATTCTTCCTAACTAAGGACGTTGTAACTATTAACTCAAAAGGATGACTAGGCAAGTCACATAGCTTGGTATGATAGTGACTTCCATTTCAAGCAAGTTCTTCTTGAAAATGACATTATTATATATATTGATGAGAAATATAGTCAATGTATTCAACAAAAGTGGAGACAATATTGTGAAGACCTTAGCGAGCCTTGGAGGGTTTGAAACAAAAGGCCTCCAATCTAGGTTAATATGAAAAATAGAATATTACAAAATGAATTGTGTAGGGCACTCCAAGTAGTGGCCGTACACTTCACATTGTCACAGAAAGTTTTAACCAGTAACTATTTATTGGAGGGAGTCTTCTTTCAGAGGTTTTGGTGGAGTACCCCAACTGTCTTCCCAGAATCCGTTTTTCCTTCCATATCCCCACTTGTATTTTATTTTCTTCTCAAAGAAAGCTCTGGATTTACAAATATCCTTCCACGGGCTGCAGATGAGTTTCTTCTTAATCTGACCTGGAATCCAATTGCTCTATGCAAATGATCTTTTTTACTGCCTTTTATTGGTTTAGATGTTCACCAAGCCTAAGCATCATACTTTTACTGCATTAGTCTCTTGTTAAAAAAAAAAAAAGAGAACAAAGTATCATAAGCATATTGGATGTGGGTTATATGCACTTTCTCTTTGCCTATCTTGAATCCTTCTATAATGTCTCTTTCTTTACAAGCATCCACAAGTTTCTAAAGGAATCCGTACTGGAGTGAAAGGGAAAGGGGACAAGGGGTTCCTTTGCCCCAAGCCCCTGGAAACAATGGATTTCCCCTGGTCGTCCATTAGTTATGATAGAGAAACGGGAGGTCCTTTTTGTAGTTTGTTGGGCTCCTTTAGTTGGATAATTTTTTTTTTATGTCCTTGTACGTCCTTTCATTTCTCTCAATGAAAGCCGTTTTTTTTTATTAAAAGATGATGATAGAGATCCAAGAATCCATTTTATCCATTTGCTTCCAAACCTCCAAGATTATTATACGAATGTCAGTAGAAATGTTGTTAGAGTATTAAGGGTACATTAGTAGTTAGGGCGCATTTTAGGATATTTGGTTTATAACTAGAGGGAGTGAGAAAGGAAGAGGGTAGACATTTATTCAATGGGTTTGGGTTAGGGCTTGAGTGAGAGTGGTCAAGAAAGTGGAGGTTCCAAGTACCTTGAGTACTTTGTTATCTTGTAGCTATGTTACTTTTACATTGAAATATTTTTTGGGTTCTATCAAATTGGTTTCAAAGTTGTCCGTTCCGGCCTTGGAGTTAGATGCAAATGTACATGACAATATGTTAAACATTTTATGTGAAGTGGTGGAGTGTTTGAATTAGTTTTTCGATTCATTTCAAGATACAATGAAACAGAGTTTCAAATAAATTAGAGAGAGCATGGCAGTGAGAAGAGAGAAGAGAATATTGGCAAAGATGAAAAGAAAAGAAAAAAAAAAATCACGATAGAGTTGGGTAGCTCAACTAGCAAATGGATGGCCATTAGAGTGAAGTCACAAGGACAAAAGCATCATTAAAATACTCAAAAGAGGAAGGAGGATATAAAGAATGAGAAGTTGATGGAGAAAAAAGTAAGAATAGGTTGAAGAAACGAACTGGGGCACACAAACAAGATGAAGGAGTCCAAAAACATGACTTTCAAAATGAACCAATGAAGACGATATGGGGAGGTTGATTCATTGTCCGTGGGTATTCAAAAGCCTTATGAAGGGGCTGGGAGGGAGTTTAAACCCACAGAGGCAAGATGTCCAAGGGAGATCTATCGGCAAGTAGAGATTGGTGATAACAAATGTTCAAAGAGAGGTCTCTAGCAGTTGCTTCTTCTATGACTGGAGATGGAAAACGTTTTTAGAGACGCTTACGCAAGCATTGTGAAGAGGCAACAAATGAATCAAAGGTTGATGGACATGAGGAAAAAGGGAATAGAAAAGGACAAGTGCTTAATGGAGACTGACTCCAACAATGAACATATGTGGAGATAAAGATGAAGTTCTGGTGAAGGTGGAAACACAACCTTCGTGAAAATGGAATTTGATAGGAAAATGATATGAAGTAGTTCTTGCAAGTCTAGTCACTCTTACTGTGGAGAAGAGGTCCAGCCATCCTCCCATAATTAAGAATATGTTTTGATTAGATAAAGTGGGCTTCTCATGCGTGCCCAAGTAAATGATAAAGTAGGTTGAAAATGACATTATATTTGGCAAATCTATCTTGAAGAGGTTTCCTTCTCCCTTTCCAGCTAGGTATCCTTCTAGTTCCTCATTTGTAATCAAAACTGGATTCAAAATCTGTGATTTGGGCAAATACAATTAAAGCAAGTATTTCAGAAATTTTGAATGAAAGAAAGGATGTTTGATGATAAATTTACTGCGATGGAAGAAAATTGATGTTCATAAATATGAAGCATCTTCATAGTGCTCCTTATGTTCTTTATTTTTGTAATTTTTCTTTGAGGGATTGCATGTGCATTTGGGATTCATTTTTATACCCGAGTTTGGGATCTTTGATTGTGTAAGGTTTACTTGTATACTCGTACAGGGACTCTCTCTGCAACTTTTCACTGATTTAATGAATGTCGTTTCCTCATGTTTTTTCTCTTAATATTTTATTTGTTATTTGTAGGTTCATTTTGTCAAATTATGTAGCTGTCTTCAGGATATTAGTTCCATATGAGCAGGTGGTTACTGTAGTTTACCTAAGAAACTTGTACTTTGACATTTATATGTTTTTTCTTTGATAAAATTTTTAATATTGAAATGATTACTTCAAAATTTAACAGGTTTTGCGCCATCAGATATGTTCTCTTCTTATGACATCACTTCGTACAAATGCTGAGGTGATTGATTTGGAAAATTTGTGAACTAAATCTTTAGCTTCGATAACCATGCTTGTTGAGATCTTGGTAACAAATTGGCTTCCTTTTGCCCCATTTCCATGTCATGTTAGATTGAAGGTGAAGCAGGGGAGCCTTATTTCCGACGCATAGTCTTGCGGTCAGTTGCTCATATTATCAGACTATATAGTACATCCCTCATCACTGAATGTGAGGTCTGTTCTATGAGAATAAACTTTTTGATTGTGACATGATAATTTGGATAATGAACTTTGTTAATAGTTCTTTGTTATTGTTTGACATCCATGACTCTTGGTATGCAATATTCAACCTTAATTAGTTCACAAATTTCAGCACCAATACTTGAATGCTTCATATGCATCAGACCTTCTGATAACTGTTTTAGTTCTTATTTATAATAGTTATAATTGCTAATTGTGTATATCTTAACAATATCAGGATAAGTATTCCCATTTTCAGTAACAATGCCTATATTTTTGCTTTTTTGGTGGCTTGAGGATTGGTGGCTTGAGGAAAGTTCTTTATTTAGTTTGTCTCATCCAAAATATTCTTGGTGTCAAACTGGTCGGACTTCATTAAATCTGGTTTGAGAGGGATCAAAGGATATTTTAAGATAAGCCTAGAGTTCGGATTGAGAATTTTGATTTAGTTATTGCTATTATCGCTATTATCTCTAAGAAGCAAACTTTTGATTGATGGGTGTTAATTACAAAAGAGGAGGGAATAACCCACTGAGAAGTCCTGAGGAGAAGACAAAAGATTACTTCAATTGGTATTCATAAAAAGATAGTCGTAATTATCTTTCTATGAGTACCAATTGAAGAAGAGGTTTTTGTGGTAAGTTGGAGTCTGTACGGTGTTGTAAGGTCGGAGGAGAGACAACAAAACCCTCTAGGAGTGTTGAGGGGCCCTTGTGATGTTTGGTCCCTCACTGCGTTTTTGTATCTCATTGGATGTCCATGACGAAGTTTTTTATTTTTTATTTTTTTTATTTTTAATTATTTACTAGGTCTCATTTTATTGAGCTGGATTCCCTCCCTTAAATAGTATTTTTTTAGGTGCTTTTTTTTTTTAATCCCCTGTATTCTCTTTTTTTCTCAACTAAATGAAAGTTGAGTTCTTATTTAAAAAAAGAAAGAAAGAAGATAATTGTAATTATAGAAATTTGATAAGGTGTGCTTGAGAAGGAATACCATATATATTTTTCTTGGTAAGAAACAAAGGAATACATCTTTGTGTCTTGAATGTATAATCTTTTCTGATAAGAAACAAAAGAAACAAAGGAATCCCATAATTTAACAATGGCCGGAAGCTCAAGCCACCCTCTAGATCTTTTTAATTTGTCTAGAAAAGATGGGTCGTTTTCATTTTTTCCATAAAAGGAAACAAGAATTTTCATTGATGAAATGAAAAATTACATAAGGCTAGGAAGAAAACATTTTGTTTTTGACCAAGTGGCTATGTGGTTTTTGACCAAGTGGCTATGTGGTTTTTGACCAAGTGGCCATGTTAAACATGTGTCAAACATGGATATGTCCGGACACGCTCTAGATTTGTGTTCACAAGCAAAATTCCGTGTCATCTTGTTTTAAAAAAAAAAAACTTTGGACACATGATGGACACACCATAGACACATCCTAGACACGCCATTAAAAAATCCAAACCTTTCAAGTGTCTGCGGTAGAATGATGATGTTGGTAGAGGCAGATGTTAGCAAAGCAACGACATTAATAGAGATGGTCAATGTGGAAGTCCATCAAAGGTATGGGTGGGGAGAGATGGAGAGAGAAGAATATGGGGAGGGGGGAGGGAAGCATAATGAAAAATTCCTTGGGGAGGTAAGAAGATTTTAGGGTTAGGTTTTTTTTTTTAATTATTATTCTTAAATTACAAACTTTTTCATAAATTTGTTATGTGGGCTTTTAATGGATACTTTTGGCATGTTTTCTTTTGTCCTTACTGAATTTAGGTGGGCTCTTGTGATTTATTAGATTTCATGTTCAATTAAATTCTAAACTTAACTCAATGGGCAATTAAGAGCGTTTGTGTAGACAATCTGGATTCTCTTTTAGGTTTTCAAATTTCTTTGTGTTCAATGAATATGCCTTTGGTAGATGTGTTTTTGAAAATTGTTCTCCAATTATGTGATCCAAATGGTGGAAATTCTGAAACAAAATTTTTATGTTTTCATTGTATTTAAATTTTGAATATGAAAGTTTTAAATGTAGAATTATATTAAAAAACTATGTTCACGTTGTGTCTGGGTCCATGCTTCTTGGGGTAGCACATAAAAAGAACTGAAAAAAACTAATAGGCATGCTTGATTACATGGTTCTGAACCCAAACATGCTTGAAAAACTGGTCTACAAAGCTAAAAAGCTATGCGACCTTTACAACAAATGCCCCTATTTCAAACTGCGCATTAGCTTGCATCATCTATTGCACTGCCCCAAGAAAAACTATCTGCTTATATATTTAGACAACACTTTTAAAAGGTATAAACACTTGAAGCAATAACCAAAGCATCTTGATAGGAAGAAAACAGCACCAACTATATTTTTCTATCTTATAGAACCTTTGGCTAGAATGGAGTTCTTTGATACCTGTATTTTAGTCTCATTTCTGTTGAAGCTAAGTAATGGAGTTTTTTGCTTCTCATTGAGAATCTAAATCTATTGTATAACTATAACTTTTTTATTTTTTTATACCAAATGCAGGTTTTCCTCAGTATGTTATTGAAAGTTACTTTTCTTGATCTACCACTGTGGCATAGGATTCTTGTTCTTGAAAATTTGAGGGTAACTCTAATTAAGTTGATTACATGTGAATTGGTGGTTTGAATTCTGGCTTTGTTTTTGTTTTGTGTGTGTAGAAGTTTCTAATAATTTGAATTTGTCACGATCTTGATAGGGTTTTTGCATGGAGGCTAGGACATTGCAGGTTCTTTTCCAGAACTTTGATATGTGAGCTTACCAACTCCCGTTTATTTTATTTAATTGTGTTTTAAATACAAAATAGAAAATGTATGTCCAGAGCAGTTAAAATCTTTGAAGATACTATATTTATATAATTAAAAACCTTTTGGGTTTCATAGAAAATATTGTAAAACATTATATTAAAATAAATTGATAAATAAATAAATGACTTTTCATAAACAATTGAATTATAATAAAACATGAAAACGAGTGGGGGGATTTGACCCACATCTACCGTTCACCTTTCTCAATCCAAATGATAAATGGAGTTAAGAGCTTGAAGCAAATGGTATTTTCTCCTCGAAATCTTTGCTAGAAGACATCAGCTACAAAGAGACAGACCAATGAGGTCTTGCCGTATAGTATATGAACTGATCACTACCCAAAGAAAATCTGAAAATTTACATTTTCTTATAGGAGTATTACACTGTGCAGTCCTCACCCATGACAGATTGCAGCATCACTACCTATAATGGCTCTAGGGATGGAAAAAATATACCCGGGGGTAGGATCCCCAACTCTGGGCGGGGAATCGCTGATTTGACTGGATGTGGAGTCAAATCGGGGATTCTTTTGGGTCTCAGACAGGGATGGGGATGGACCTGAACCTGCCCCGAATAATATTATTTGATTATTAGATATAAAATGTATATTATAAGTATTTATATGTGCGTGTGTATGTGTTATAAACCCTTTACTGTGTATCTGTTTTTAGTTCCTATTTTTCTTTTTCTTTTTCTTTAAAAAAAATAATTTGTATTATACTGTTACTATACATAATTTTGTAATATAATAGTTTTGCTATTATAACAAAAAAATATTAAATATTTTAAAAATTAATCATTTAATAAACAAAAATATAACAATACGAACATAAAAGTAATAATTTTAATATATGTATTGATTTTTAATTATTTTTTTATTTAAAAAATAAAGAATAAAAGATAAGAAATTTTCCTCGTGGGGCCCAATCCTTGAACAGAGATTTCTTGACTCCTACCTGATTCCTCAAAATGGGGAATTGGACGGGAATGAGGATGAACCCGTGAGGACAGAGATGGGGAGTGCATCCTTGATCTCGCCTTGTTCCGTTGCCATCCCTAGCGTTTTATCTCCACATTGGTTTACTCTCGACAACAAGGAGAGAGAGTCCTGAAGTCAACTTTTCTATCTTTGTGGGTTTGCCTGCAAACTTTGTAGTACATTCTTTTTTCTTTTTAAATTTGCTAGTGCCCTCCCTATGGACCTTCATGAACTCCTCTCTCTTATTCTGGGGTCATCCTCTCGGAGATAAGAAAAAGCTTCTTTGGATGCATATTGTCGGAGCCTTTTTTGTTGTTAGTTTAGATTATGAGAAAACATTATATCTTCAACAACATAGCTCAATCTGGTTAATTGGGAGGTCGGTGGTTTGGCGTGTGGAGTTGGCTAAGTGGTTGTGGTTGTTTTTCATGGAGCCTAATGCTGTGTGGTACAAGGTCATTGTTAGTTAGTATGGCTCGTACCCTTCTGAGTGGGTTGCTATGGGTGGTACCAAAAGGCCTAAGAAGTTAGTATGCTGTGTGGCACAAGGAGAGTGAACTTCATTTTGGCTTGTGTTGGGTGTGGAATGGTGATTGTTACATGCTAAGACTGAGAAGGTGCATTTGAGTTTGCCTTTTCGTGAAAAGGGCAAAGTTTTGTGGTACGCTAGTTTCTTCACTATCTTGTGGGGAGTTCAGCTCGAGAGAAACAATAGGATGCTTAAAATTGAGGAGTGGTCTTGTGATGAGTTTGGAGAGGTAGTGAGGTTTAATGCCTCCTTGTGGACATCGGTCACTAGGCCCTTTTATACTTATGATCATGGTTTGATTTTGTCGGATTGGAGTCCCTTTTTGTTGGGCTTGTTTCTCGTTATGCACTTGTTTTCTCTTTTATCTTTCTCAATGAAAGTTGGTCCCGTACTAAAGAGAGAAAAAAAAGTAAAAAAGACAATAAAGCTCAATCTTTTGATAGATTTTGATCATGCCATCTTCCTAGTTATATCTTGGTGTAAATTATCCCCTCCTTCTTTCTATAGCGTTGATTTTCTTTTGGTCCTAATGGAATAGTCCTATGTCACTCCCTTGGCTTGGGAAACTTCGCCTTTTTTTTTGCAAGTTCCTTACATAATGAAATTGTTTTTTATTTTATTTTTATTTAAAAAAGAATACTATTGCAGAAGTGTAACTCGTGGCACACTCGGTAGACATTTTTGCAACTTTTCTGTCATTGTTACCTAAGAAAATGTAAGAGGAGGGTGAACGTTAAATTACTCTAAGTTGACAACAGGGTTAGAGATGTATACACTCATGATATCATAAAACATATAACATGAGTTATGAAATCCTTTTAACAGTCAAAGATATTAGAACATGATTTATGTTCTCTTCCTAAGCCTTTAATTGGCTTCTATTTACCGGATATATGCCTTAACTGGATTTTATATCTTTTTATTGTTTTTCTTTTACCGTTTTTGTTTTCACTATCTTGTGGGGTTGGTTTTCTGTAAGCATTAGACTTTTAGGTTTTATTTTTTCTCACAGGACATCTGTGTATCCCAATGTATATTGATTACTTATTTTAATTGATCTTGCAGGCATCCGAAAAACACAAATGTTGTTGAAGGCATTGTTAAATCCCTTGCTAGAGTTGTCTCCAATGTTCAGGTATTTATTTCAATTTCTCGACAGCTGTCACTTTTCCAGGTAGCTTTATGACTTGGGATAATTAGCAGTAAAAGGGTAAAAGAAGAAATGAGATGGAGGAAATGAGAAACCAAGATTGGTTATGAGGAAAAAAGGATTGAACACAAGAACACTGGCTCCACTAGTTGGAATATCCAAGGACATCAATACAATACAAACTTAATTAGTGGAAAATTCAACAACTCTGTTCGCATGTGGAATTAGTTTGTTTCACTTTGGTGTAGCCTATTATGATTCAAGGATTTTATTATGATTCAAAAGTGTTCAATACAAGAGATCGACCCTCTATTGATAGAGAATTGAATAACAAACTAAGTACTTAATAAATTACAAAAGATTTTAACCAAAGGGAGTAAACTAACTCACTATGTCAATTCCGTTTTTAGGTATTATGTACCTTCAATATTATGTTTGGGTAGCTTTCTTTCTTTCTTTTTTTAATTCTTTTTTTTTTTAATCTTGAATTTCTTGCCATGCGTAACTTGTTTCAATTTCTTTTGGAATGTTGCCCATTGACTTTTGGTATTTACCTTCAGTTTGAGTTAGATTATTTGGCTCTAAATCCGAATTGAAATTTTTATCTGTCCAATGATGTTTGTGGTCAAGGAATCCCCTTTGAAACTTTGGTGTTGTCCTTTTCAATTTTTGGTCATAAATGACCTTAGGTTTGGATGAAATTGATGTGTTAAAATTTAGAACCTTTGTACAACGTCCAAGATTATTTCTCACTCTTGCTTGATACCAACATTTTGTCGGACTCTCATAATCAATCCAAAATTCATCTTCATATTCGTTTGAGTCCTCAACATTTGATAGGTGTTCTCATGGATCATAATAACAATAAGAATTGAATTGAGATCACAATTCTTGTGCAACTGTTGACCCAAAATCTCTTGCTTTTTATCCAAGAGCTCATGTTCTTCAAAGTCTATTCCATGAACGGTAAGATATTTCTTTCTTGCACCCACTGGTTCCTGTACCAAGCCATGAAATCGTGAATCATAATCAAAATATTAAGATCAATTCTTGGTGGAAGAAATAATCTCTAGTTCTTGGAGTCATTGGAATCGGAACCCAATCTTGATTTCCTTTGTCTTCGAATCCAACCTTGCTCGAATCAGAATCCCACTCTTGATTTCTATTGTATGGTTGAAATCTTTGTCTTTCTTGTGCATTGTATCTCCAACAGCTCATCTTTCTTAGGTTGTAGTTCTTCGTTCTTACAAATCTTGTATTGGATTTTGGTTTTCCATCATGGCGTCTATTTCTATGATCTTTTCTTGCAAAGAGGGTATTCCAACAGGTATCCCCTTGTAATTTGGCATGCACAGTCGAATATTGAGCATAGGTTCACGGAAGGTCCTTCTTGCAAACTGTGTCAACGAGAGTTTCTTGGTATCTATTTGGTGGCAGCCATGGCTTAGACAATTGCTCTAGTAATAATTTGGTGTAGCCTATCTGACAAAGGAGATAACTCTTCAACAAATCTAACCTGAAGGATTATCTGATCAATCAAAAGTATTGTTTCCTTTTGGAAAAAGAAAAGGAGCTCTGAGCCTAAATTGATGTTGTATAAAAACCTGATAATTTTTCTCTCTTTTGTCTGGTGGTGGCTAATTTGTGGTACATATATTTGATATTATCGGAATCCTAATGCCTTTTCTGTGGGGCATAAAAGATTTTGTGCGGCCATAGTTCGAAGAAGAGAAAACAACAGATTTTGCTTAGAAGTAACTACTTCATGATTCTTTTGGATGTTCGGCTCAAAAGAAATGAATGAATTTTCATTGGTGAAGAAAGGAATTTGGATCAACTTCTGGATGCAATTGTTTTTCATGCCTCTTGTTGGTGTCTTTAATCTAAAAACTTTTTCTGTAATCACTCTCAGCCTTTTATGCAAACTAATTGAAGATCTTCCTGAAACTCCGTTATTCCTTTTT
The DNA here is from genome assembly GCF_002738365.1 of Cucurbita moschata. NCBI lineage: Eukaryota > Viridiplantae > Streptophyta > Magnoliopsida > Cucurbitales > Cucurbitaceae > Cucurbita > Cucurbita moschata. The sequence continues at coordinate 5,470,726 of NW_019268519.1, read as the reverse complement.
GAAATTTCATCATATCGTAATCCTGTATCTAAGAGATGGGGCTCCAAAGATACTCGAATGAAGTCTGGATTATGATTTTAAAGCTCAAAATGAAATTTGCAACGCCTTAAAGAAATTGGTCAAACGAACTAAGTCTTAGAATCTCTCATGACTCTAAATGATTGCTTCATCTACAAACTTGAGGTATTAGATATTATAATATCTCTCCCAACTCCAAAAAGCAACCATGCTTTTCTAATTAATAATCAAACTTTTATTGGGAAAAAAATAAAAGTACAAGGGCAAACAAAAGGAGAGCCCACAAAAAAGCAGAAAAACTACAAAATCCAATCAAGATATGAGTGATTAATAAAAAGAGATAAATGTCAAACTATTTACTAATAAAAGGATATGAATATTGTAGGTCCATGAGATGAGTGAAGAAAGCCTGGTAGCTGTCGCTGGAATGTTTAGTAGCAAGGCCAAAGGTAACTATTTTCTTTATTTAGCTTGCCTTATTAAATTAAATTACTCTCTCTCTATGTGATCTCTTAAAGTTGTAGTTTGCTTCTTTTCCCACATTATATCTGTTGCTGCAATCAATCTGAAGTTCTTTTGGTCTTGTTTATTTATTTATTTTTGTTTATTTTTGACTGGGCAGAAGTTGCTTCTCCTCCATGTTACCATAAGTATAAACTTTTGGACTAAGGATATTTCAGACATGCTAATCCTAATGATTTATTGACTGCCTGCAATTTTTTTTTTTTTTTTTTGAATTGAAGCCCTATAATTATCAGATAAACTGACATTTAATGAATTGACATCATCCTATATATTGTAATGAGGTTGAGTATCCTATCTTCACTACTCAAACTGACATTTAACTCATCATCTGAATCATTTTAAGGAGCTGAAAGAGAAGACAAAGGATCATTCTATGACATTAAAATACCGTGAGGGAATTTAGAACTACCTAGACCATAGCTAAATTCTAATGATACTGTTTGGGTATTTTCCTTGAACAATATTCTTCAATTAAATTTTCATTATAAGAGTAAAATACAGGGTCAATAGAAGGTAAAAGTATTGAGGATTTTTCCTTGTATAGAGTTTTGAATAGGCTGCAATGAAGCAGATGTTGTTGACAATACTTAACATCTAAAGTAATTTATATGTTTTCTCAATCAAAGTTAAAGTTACTAGATAATATTCATTCTCAAATTTGATATGAAGATTGGAATACTTTCTTACTCTAGCTAATATTTTATAGAGGATTTAATTTACGTGCTTTATTTATTTATATGGATTTTCTCGGTCATAATAGATCAGAGTTGTTCAAATTGTAGTCTGTTGTTAACCTCTATTTGCCGTCAGTTCTTTCTATTAGACCAAAGAGAGAGTGGCCAAAAGCAATCTGAGAAATCCTTTATCCTCGAATGTCTTCTAGGAAATTACAGATTTGCAGCAGTTGTTAGGATGTTTTTATCTTCGGTACATATTAGCTTTCTTGATGACTCTAGGAGCTGGTCTTTTTTTGCATCGGGAGTTTTCTCAGTCAAATCTTTATCTCATCATTTGGCCTCCTCATCTCCTTTGAATAAGGAGGTTTATTCAGCACTTTGGATGTCCAGAAGTCCTAAACGAATTAACATTCTTAGATAGATTATGATCAATAAAAGTTTCAATTGTTCAGAAGTTCATCAACCGAAGCTTGTTCACATTACATAGCTAATGTGCTATAGCTTGGGGATGCTTTATCCCCCATAAAATGAAATTCTTATAGAAAGACATTCGTGTCATGTAAGAAGATTAGGAGAACAAGTGTTCCTTGTCTTTAAATCCCTAGAAAATTAAAGATCAGTTCGTTAAAACTCTATTGGCCTGAAATTATAGAAGAGATTCAGCATTTCCTTCTATGAGATTAAATGGGTCAGTTAACAAGAATGCAGTTTCTGTTAAAAATTGGGCTTTCAACTTTAAAAAAAAGGAAAAACAATTTTTAAAAAAATACTTTACTAATTTCATTTTATTTAATTTTTCTTAATCAATTAGCAAGTTCCTTTCATATTTATGCTCAGAAGATTAAAACTCACATTTTCTACAGGGATAGAGTGGAGTCTCGATGGTGATGCATCAAATGCCACCGTTTTAGTTGCTAGTGAAGCGCATGCAATAACCCTGGCTGTTGAGGGCCTGCTAGGCGTTGTCTTTACTGTGGCTACTTTAACTGATGAGGCAGTTGACCTCGGGGAGGTATCTTGGCTTTCATTTTTCCTTTCTAATATACTTTATGATCATGTCTCTTATTAAGATGCAATGTGAAGTGGACTCATCCTTTATTGTATTCTTTTGATATTATAGATTGAATCTCCCAGGTCTGATAATGATCCACCAGGAAAGTGCAACGGAAGATTAGCAAGTGTCTGCATTTCAATGGTTAATTCTTTGTGGCTGACAATACTTGATGCATTGTCCCTTGTTCTTACAAGGTATGTTAATTTTTCTTCTGTAAAGTATAATTGGCGCAGAACATTGAAATGAGCTTCTGTTGAAAGATCCCAGGGGGAGGCTATTGTCTTGGAGATCTTGAAAGGATATCAAGCTTTCACACAGGTGACTGAATATGATTACTGCTATCTTATTGTGGTGCTTTTCATGAGAGTTGTTGTGAGAAAAGTGTAGTTGGTGACATTTGTTTTAATGAAGAAACTTAAATGATCAAATGAAGTTTTAAAATAGACTGGAGAGTCTTGTAATAAATGATTAAAAGATCTTTGTTTGGTTATTTTTCCTTCGTCGGAGGGAATCTAGTTACATGATGAAGTTAAAAAACGTTAAATTTATGAAGACATATGGATTAAAAAAATACATGAAGAATTGAAGTTCCTTAAAGTAAGCCTATATAGATTTTTTGTGACAATAAAGTTGCCATATTGATAGCTCATTATTCAGTTTTATATATTAGAACAAAACATATTGAAGTTGACAAACATTTTATTAAAGAAAAGATGGATCCATGTGCAGTATGTATTCCTTATCATCCTATGACAAAGCAAATTGCTGATGTACTAATTAAAGGACTTCTCGAGAAGCAATTTGACAAACTAATTGATAAGCTGGCTATGAAAGAAATCTTAAACCAACTTGAGGGGAGCATTAGTTGTCAATATTTAGAATCATTTTTTGAACCAGAGACGTTTTTTATTTATTGATATAGTGAAAAAGAGGCCAATGCTAAAAAATACAAACTCCAAAAAGGAGTGAAAGTAAGTACAAATACAACAAAGACCATGATGAGGAAAAAAATACAACAAAAAGCCAAACTAAAGAACAAAATACCAAACCAGAAAGCAATTAAAGAATCTATGAAGGATATAGAAAGCGTACTCGTGAAGATTGTTGTTGCGAGACCAAATATGTGAGAATTAGAATACTTCTATTCCATTCACTTAAGAGATATATGTCTAGAAGTGTGCAAAGGTTAGTAAAAAGACAATAAAGCACAATATGTCTAAGATATTTACAATAATACAACTTACTAGTTTAAGCATTATAACGCCCCCTCAAGTTGGAGCATCTATGCTAATGATGTTCAACTTGTTAGAGGGAATCTAAATGCTCCCTTTAATGCTTTCATAAAAAATCTTCTAATTGCTCTCTAATCTTTACCTATCCTATGGATACAAACTTTAATGTATTTTCTCATGCACAAAATTACAGTTGACCTCAATATGTTGTGTCCGCTCATGAAATGTTGGGTTGGATGTGATATGATGAGTTGCTTGATTATTACACCAGAATTTTGTTGGTGATGTGATATCAAATCCCAATTTAGTAAGAAGTTGATATATTCATACTAATTTACACACATAGTGTGTCAGTGTTCTATATTCTAATTAGCATGACACCACATTTTGTTTCTTACTCTTCCAAGAAACCAAATTACTTCAGACAAATGAACAATATCCTGAAATTGATCTTCAATCTTCCTTAGACCCAATTAGTGTCGTAGAAACATTCTATATTGGTTGGACCATAATCCTTATTTAATAAACCATGCTCGAGAGCAGCCTTCAAATAACACATAATCTGTTCCAATGCAGCCCAATTATCAATTATAGGAGAGCACATATACTGGCTCACAATATTCATTGAATATGCTATGTCTGGTCCAATTATCGTAAGATAATTAAGTTTTCCCACTAATCTCCTAGAGCTTTCAGGTTCTTTCAGCAATTCCCCCTCTTTTGTGAGTCGTAAATTGGCCACTATTGGGGTAGTGCCTGGTTTAGCATCTAACTTCTCTGTTTCAGCCAACAAGTCAAATACACATTCTACCTACGATAACATGATTCCTTTCTTGCTTCTTATTACATCAATTCTTAGGAAGTATTTTAACCTTCCCAAGTTTTTTGTATGGTTTTGACGATGGAGAAAGACCTTGAGTGATTGGATACCCAAAGTGTCATCAAACGGAGAAAGACCTTTTGGTGTTTGGAGTCTTTACTCCTTTTTCTTTCATTCATCAATGAAGTTGTTTCTCCTTTTGAAAAAAAATATAACAGGATAGGATTTTAAGTTTATGCACCATAAACATGTGCTAGCTCTCTAACTAAATAATTGAAGTAGGCAAAAACGAATCTTACAACCAACCTACTTGATGAAAATGATAAAAAGTTCTCAAATTACAAAATAATGGCCTAGAAACATACCTGGATCATGTAGAATTCTTTTGGTGAAAACTTCTGAGCTTTAGCTTCTTTTTTTCTCCAAACAAGAAACAAACTTTTTGATTAAAAGGAAGAAAAATGAGCAGAGACACAATCTTCATAAGGGGAAAAAAAAATTACTGGGAAGTTCAAAAGTGAAATTATGGAAGAACTAACTCTCCAAATTAAAGAGCCAGATATATTGCACATTTTCCTGAAAAGTAGAATTTTCTGTTTAGAGATAAATATGCTATATGCACTCTGCTGTATTATGATTAAGTGTGATGATTCACAGGCATGCGGACTTCTCCATGTTGTTGAACCATTGAACTCATTTCTTGCCTCCCTTTGCAAATTTACGATTAATTTTCCGAGTGCAGCAGAAAAGAAGAGGTATTTAGTTCTATATAAACGAATTTAACAATTTCAATTTTTTTTTTTTCTCAATTCTCTCTATCTCCTCAACACGAGAACTAGCATGTATGTATAATTTTAATTTGGAAGCACCTTTGTTCCTAATATGAACAGTAACTTGGTTGAGATCAAGGTTGAAGTTAATAGGAAGACGTGTCCCTATTAATTTTTTCTAATATTTTCTTTATATCTAGAATATATTTGATAACAATAAATAATAGTAATTTTAATAAAAAATCAAGGTCAAAGTTAAGATTGGGGTTCAAATAGAATGTGGGATGCACGACTATAATTTTAAGGAATTGAGATGGGTTAGGGGAGAGGGGAATGTGGAGTCCATAATAAAATTAAGGAAGAATGAAAATATTACCATATGGGTTAGTTGCTGCACATGACCTTGATTTTTCAATTTGAGCCAACCGTAAATTTATTTTCTTAACAATTAAACCTTGTTGATACGACTTGTGGAGCATGTGCATATTGTAACATCTTGGATTTCCTATAAAATTATTGTTATGATATCAAAAATGCTTTGTTATCAAATGATATTAAAACCCGGTTGAATTGAAATTAGGAACTTTTTGGATATGTGAACTCCTAATTCAAAAACAGTAAAACTCCCAAATCTATTCGATTTCAACCTGAAAGTTTAGGTTAGAAATGAATTGCCTAAGAGTCGAATGCTCTACAAGATAGGATGATCAATTGTACTTGAATGTTCTTTGTATGCGATGGTAAACACTATTGGTTTGAGAGAACTAGAATTCCTCTATTTGATTCACTAAGGAGATATATATACAAGTGTACAAGGTTAATCTTAGTAGAAGGTAGAAAGACAATAAAAGACAACACAACTAATATATTTACAAAATTATAATTATACTAATATAAGAGCTCTAACACTCTCCTCAAGTTGGAGCATTTATATTTATCTTGCCCAACTTGATAGAGGTAATCTATCCATGTTTCATTTATTGCCTTTTAGAAAATATTTCCTAATTGCTCTCCAGCCTTATTAAAGAACCTTATTGTTTTCTTTCATGTACAAAATGAAAGTCGGTTTAGTTCGCTCATGAAGTACCATATTAGTCACCACAATTTGGTCGATGTGATATCAAATCTCAATTCAATAAGAAGTTGACATATCCAGACTAATTCACATGCACAATATCCAGACTAATTCACATATATAATATCCACATTTTGTTTTCTACTCTTCCAAGAAACCATATTACCTAATAACTACTATTAAATGCTGATAGTTTTTCAGGTATTTTTGCATAGTTTGACATTTGAAGGTTTCTCATTGACTTGTGGAGCTTATTTTGTCATCAATTTGTACTTTGAAGCTAAGGTTATTTATTATGTGTGTTTCTGTGTATAGATACCAATTCACTGATGCACACCCTCGAGAATCCATGCTCTTTGATTTTAATGACCTAACTGTTCTCACTTGAAAGTGTTATCATGCTTAAACCCAATGTTTTTGCAGCATCCCCCAGTCTCCTAATTTAAAACGATTGGAGCCTTTCACTGATCAAAGGGATACTGTTGTCCTTACCCCCAAGAATGTGCAGGTATATATCCAGTTTCTACATTCATTCTCTCATAGAATATTTTTTGAATATTAATTTTTTATCTTAATTAAATTATGCCTTCCATACTGAATCTCAAAGTGTAATATGAAAGTTATAATTTAGTTGATTCTCATAGTTTTTCAATTCAGGCCTTGAGGACTCTTTTCAATATCGCCCACCGATTGCACAATGTGCTGGGTCCATCTTGGGTGTTGGTACGTTAACTTATTTCTCACTTGTAATTAGAGAAAGATTATGATAAGAAGTGTTGATTTTAGGTCTTGGATACTCTTGCGGCTCTAGACCGTGCAATTCATTCACCACACGCCATGACACAGGTATTTTTAATCTATGGTTGAGCTTCCTTTTCTTTTTCTTCTTGTGGAATGAGTCAGAGACTAGAATGATCATACTTTGATATGATCTATTCTATAGGAAAAGGAAAAATATTAAATTTATCCCAACCTTTTAGACCAAATGTGGGTGGAAATTTGGACCTTCCATCTCAAGGAAAGGAGTAGATACCTTTAACCTATCTAATGGGCTACCCAAACCTGTTATTAGCTTCTTTTTTTTTGTATGTAGTAGTATCTTAACATAGGAATAAGGAATTTTGAGTTTGTACCACTGTAATACTATTTCCTTATTATTAATGTAGTGCAATGTTTAGTAGTTCTTGGTTTTTATTTGACCAAATAGGTTACCTATATTTACTGTTTTTAATCATTTAAAATTTTTAATTTAGGGTTAACTTGCCTTGTTCTTAAACTATTCGTTTGTCAGTTTTAACAACTGAGTCATTAGTTATTAGACAATTGTATCAATGAACGATGGTCATCCTTGGGATGTTATAAGAACTCACTTGATCCACTAATCATTGGTACCAACATATATGCAAAACCACGTACTTCATCAATAATTCTCAAGTGGAAAGCCCGTACAAATTTTTGAAATGTCTGTACGATTTAAAAAAAAAAAACAAAAAAAGAAGGTCCGAGTATACTTCTCTCTTAAACCTTCAGTGAATACTCTTTTGAACAAAACTAGGTGGCTTTGTCTCCCGATGATAATTCTGTGCTTATCTTGACCTGCTGTTCATTCATTCAATGATGTACCACTTTTCGCTGTTTCTATTGATCTATTTGTTACTTTTGCATATTTGTTGCCTTTATGCGAACAGGAGGTATCCACCTCCGTCCCAAAGCTTACAAGGGAATCATCTGGCCAGTACAGTGACTTTCACATTCTTTCTTCTTTAAATTCTCAGGTAAGTTTTTAATGAACTATTAAAGACAGTGCTGCTTTCCTCCAGTTTCGTGAATCAGGAAGAAACAATGTAGCCATACCAGTTCTTGAAAAAGAAAGTAACTTCCCAGAGAATTGGTTTGAAAGTAGCCCGCCAAATACAGATTTTATTGTGCGCTTCCCCTAATTACCTTTTTTTTTCTTCTTTTTGAAGCTATTTGAGAGCTCAGCACTGATGCACGTATCTGCAGTGAATTCCCTTCTTTCAGCATTATGTCAGCTTTCTCATCAATATCTGACTAGTGGTTCCAGTGGTTTTGGCCTAGCTACAAGTCAGAAAATTGGGAGCATCAATTTTTCTGTGGAAAGGATTATATGTATCCTTGTCAATAATCTTCACAGTATGTCAAATCAATGGATTTTCTGTTTTTTAATTATGTTTTTGTGAACATATCTGTCCATTATCAGTTTTATGTATAATGCAAGTTTGTACTGCCTCAGATATGTTAGTTTGTGCACCAAACTCATGGTAAAGCATGCTTAAAATAGGAGCTATGCCATTATAATCCCATGTTATTATGTGAATTTTCATAGTATATGGATCATTGTTCAAGTATTGGAGTTTCCTTTATATTTATTACTCATTTTGGTTACCTGAACCATGCACAAACCGGCATTAAAGAAAAATCTGACTGTTTCATTTGTGGTTGTACTATATCTGATCTCTCTGAGTCATTCTCTTGTTAATATCCGAAGTTAAATGATATGCTGCTCTTAGAATCTTTTATCTCTGGAAGTTGTATTCTTGATGGAAGTTTGGGAGGACCTTTAGGCCAGTTTTTCAAAGGTCAAAAGTGTAGAAGAAATTTAATGGTCTAGAGTGCTCGGTTGAATTGATTATTTATTAATTTATATAAAATGACTTTCCAATTTAATCTTAGGTGTAAAATCACGTAGACAGTTGCTTTTGCAATCAGCTTTCTAGAAATCTATCACCTCCTCTAACAAAATTTGAAAAATTTCATTTGTGTCCTTATGTATATCTTTCTTATATTCTTTGTATTTAAACTGGAAAAAATTGTGTTTGATTCAATTGTTATTATAATTATTGTTTTTCCCTGTTCTTCCAATTATGAGAATGAACAGAATAATTTGTAACTTACATTATATAAGATTTCAAATAATTTTCTTATAGAAGATTTGACTTATTCAGTACCAACATAAAAATAGCTGAAATGATATCTCTACTTTAGTAATTGTTACTAATCACATTAATTTACTGTTAATTTATTAGATACTATAGCCTACTACTTCAAGTTTAAAAATGAAATCTACCAAACATTAAATATATTTCATATTATTGCTAGTTTTGCTAAACGCACAATTGCAAGAGTTATTTTAACAGCCACGATAATCCCAAACTACATCAGAAGAGTGAAAAGTGCCTAGTTTCTTAAATTTTTGAGTATTTGGATACCTAGTCAAAGGTGATTAAAAAAACACTTAAAACATACGTTAAAGTGCTTTTAGAGGGAGTTCTTAAATAATGCATTTTCCTATATTATTGTGTGAAATATGATTCACTTAAAAATACTTCTCCCGAAATTCATCACAAACTTTTATAATGTTCTAATGTTCACACAGTGAATCAATTGTATGTTTTATGATAGGAGTTGAACCACTATGGGATCAAGTTGTTGGCCATTTTGTTGAGGTAACGACATTTCAATTTCTTTGATTTCCATTTTGCATTAATTAAAAAGTTTTACACCTTCCATGAATGGATTTGCAGCTTGCCAATAACTCCAATCAGCATGTACGCAATATAGCACTTGATGCATTGGACCAATCAATCTGCTCAGTTTTAGGTTCAGAGCCCTTTCTAGATTTCACCTCACCTAATCATCATACCTCTTTGAAGGTTGTTAGGATTCTCATCGTGGTTCTTTTCTGTGTTTTATATAGTGTGAGAGAAAAACTAACTATGATTTGGGTGCACGTGGGCATCTGCATCTGTTTTAGATTGAAAACAGGCTTGAAAAGCTGAGGTCACTGGAATGTTCTGTTATATCTCCTCTACAGTCTCTGTATTCGTCTTCTCAAAGCATTGATGTTTGCTCAGGATCATTAAAGATTCTTCTGCATGTTTTAGAGGTAACTTAGGCTACTAACAATAGCTAAATTCCGTCTTTTATGTATCCATCTCTGCCCAAGTTCATAATATTGTCTTTGAAAAACTCAGAGACATGGAGAGAAATTACACTACAGTTGGCCAAATATTCTTGAGCTGTTAAGGTTTGGGTATCACCTACTATTATAATTTCAATTACCTAAACATCGTGCTGTTAAGTTTTTCTCTAACTACTTGTATTTTAAAGGTCTGTTGCAGATGCTTCTGAGAAAGACCTTGTTGCTCTTGGCTTCCAGGTTAGGAAATGGTTCAATATTTTATAACTATTAAGAACACGTCATACTTTCCAGAAAATTGAATCCTTGCTTCATGTTTCTCAACAAAAAATTGAATTCTTAGTTTTCTCATCAATTCTTGCTTCATATTTCTTAACCCAAAAAAAAAAAAAAAAATTGAAATCTTAACCAAATTCCAAAAACAAGTTTTTGAGAACTATGTTTTTTTTTTGTTTAGTTTCCAAAATTTTGTCTTGATTTTAAAAAACATACGAAAAAATGTAGATTACAAAAACCAGAAACTAAATACCAAATGGTTATTAAACAGGGTCTTAGCTTCCAAAAAGTCATTTTTTTCCTTTAGAAGTCTCATTCCATAACTTGCCTGGATTTACGGCTTGAAAGAAATCTCTAGAAGTTTGGAGGTTTTTTTTTCTGATTTGTTCATTTTTGTAGCCTCTGACCATCTATTGATATTTGTATACATCTTTAAAAATTTCTCCCTCATCAATCTGGATTGAAAGGGTTTTTGTTAATCTTAACTTTCGTTTGGAAGGGTCTTGTCATCCTCCTTTCTGTTATCCATGTTCGTATATAATACAATCCCCTGTTTAAGAATAATGTTTGTCCATTCGAAACTCTTATCTGTACTCATTCTTAAGTTGTTAAATAGATGTGTGTTCTCAGCATTTTTGTTATATATCCCTGATCTTTTAGATAAATTTATAACTGGGACAAAGTAATCAATCAAGTAAAATATAATCAATACTTCGTAACTTGCAAATAATAGTGAGCTACTGAATTGGTTTTGTTCACTGTCCTCTATTTGATTATCACCCTTTTTACTATAGTTCGTATACATGGTTGACTTTTTACACCTTTACTCCTTTGAAGAAGAATTATAACTTATTTTTTAAACATGTTACTCCCTGCACTAGGTTGCTGTTTGTTTCTCCACATATTTAGATTGCTGTAGTTTCTTTAATTTTACTTTAGGCAACTATATTTTTCTCGGTTGATGCATTACTATCACATAGTCCGTCTGCTGTTATTGTTTTTATAGCAAATCCATATCCATGTCCATCTGTTGCATTGGAAGGTCTAATGAACTTTCGATTTCATGACTCGACCTGTGGACGGTGATACATGCCTATATGCTGTTATATCTGCAGTTTTCTTCCAATTACTTAATTTTGTTTCCAGATAGTTGCTTGCTTAATTTTCTTTATAACAGCTAAATACTAGTAATTCTGTCTACATAAAAATAATCTAATTTTTGTTTTCCTTTTAGAGTCTACGCGTGATCTTGAACGATGGACTTTCCAGCTTACCACAAGAATGCCTTCACGTGTAAGAGCTTCTGTTTGGAATTTTTATTCGCTTAGAATTTTTTCTTATTTCACTCTGCTCCCTCTACTTTGTATGCTTCCCTCTTCACGTCTTCACCCAATTATTGCTTTCGTAATTATTATGTTCTATCAAAGAATGGAGCTTTATGTTTTAAATTTTGATATGTATTTATACTCTTGCTTATGATGATCCACTGCCTACAGGAATTATTTTCTTCTATCAAGATATTTTATTGGCCTTCTATTTTTTCCCCGAGTGTAGAACAATTAGCATTCTTATTCCATCAGAAGTAAAATGAATCTGAAATTTACTTGGCTAAATTGGAATAACTTGCTGTGTTTGGCCTCAAGAACCAATTTATTGAACGCAGGAGGCTATCATAACACTAATTAATCGATCCACCTTTAGGTTCTAGCTGATCTGAATAAACATAAAAACAAAAGCCGAAACTTGAGCTAGTAGGGTCACTATTATACCTTTTGATGTAGAAATTCTTACTTTGATATCAATTTGCATGTTGCAGATGTGTAGACGTGACAGGAGCATACAGTGCTCAAAAAACGGAGTTAAATATAAGCTTAACAGCAATAGGGCTTTTGTGGACTATAACTGATTTTATTGCTAAGCGGCTTTCACATGATCTTGTGGGTGAGAAGGAAGCAAGTAACCTCCCTGGTAAGTGTGCATACTGTTATACCTCTGTCATTAGCTGTTTTTGTGTTCACCCTTTGCTGTTACTAAAATGGCTTCAATTGCAGACGTGCCTGCTGTCTCTAAACAAGTTAATGTTGAGCGGACTGAGGAGGAAATGATTGGGGCTTCCATTCACACTGATGCTTCTCCATTCACAAACATGGTTGATTGCAACAAGTTGTTGTTTTCAGTTTTCTCATTGCTTCATAAGCTTGGAGCTGATGATAGGCCAGAGGTAGAATAATAGCCCCTACCTTCATTTTGTCCACCTTGATGCGTTATATGTAGAATTAACTGTGATTCCTATGAACTATAAGCTAGTAATATCAGCACATTTGTATGCCTTCAGGTCCGAAATTCAGCTATCAGGACACTCTTTCAGAGTCTTGGAAGTCATGGTCAAAAGCTTTCAGAAAGCATTTGGGAGACTTGTCTTTGGGATTATGTTTTCCCCATTTTAGACCATGCTTCCCACATGGTAACTGTGATATGATAACATAACCATACTTTGACCTTTGGCTGATCTTTCTGCTGACGACCTTTGAACTCTTTGTTTTGAAGGCTGCAACCTCATCCAAAGATGAATGGCAAGGGAAAGAACTGGGAACTCATGGTGGAAAGGCGGTCCATATGCTTATACATCACTCGTCTGTATTAATCTTGATCCTTGCCTAAATATAATCACTTTTGTTCTTTTATATTACTTTCCTGACTCCTAAAATAGATAAAATTATTGTATATTATTTTCTCATACTACATGCATTTGCAGTCGTAATACTGCTCAGAAACAGTGGGATGAAACGCTGGTTCTGGTGCTTTCTGGAATAGCACGTATATTACGTTCTTTTTTCCCATTCCTCAGAAGCTTAAGAAATTTTTGGTCTGGTAGGTCAATCGTCAATCTTTTAGCATCATAGCATGAACTTTCTCATTTACTTCTGTCTATATCTGTCATATTCTATATTGTTTAATTCATCTTTAACAGCTTTACATTGGTTGTTCGTAATAATGTCGCATGCTTCTCTTACTACAGAATGGGAATCTTTGCTTCTTTTTGTGAAGAATAGCATTCTAAATGGTAGTAAAGAAGTAGCTCTTGCAGCAATAAACTGTCTACAGACTACAGTTATTTCCCATTCTCCCAAGGTAAACATCGAGTAAACCAAAGAAATTTTTGTTTCATATGCATGTTTCCATTGGCATATACTGAAAATATAATTCATATCGACTTGCTATATAAATGATAATAAATGACCTGAATCATCTTTGCTCTTTAACTTGTGGAACAGGGAAACTTGCCAATGACTTACCTTGTTTCAGTACTTAATGTGTATGAGCTTGTACTTCAAAAGTCACCACACTACAGTGGTAATGCTGCTAGCAAAGTGAAGCAGGAAATTTTGCATGGTCTTGGTAATGATTTACTTTTAATGAATATATATAAATATATTTTACATATATGTCTCTTCATTGACTTATATGTCTGAAACAATCCCTAAACATTTGTGAATCTAATCAAATATGAAGGCTGAAACCATTCAGTTATTTGTGAGATTCACAATAGGATCAGAGAGATAATATAAAAGATTTTTAATATTAACTTGATGCTACTGTGATCTTGCAATATGTACTTTTCATGCTTATTATTAACGCTCTCCGTCTGTTAAATTGTTTACAGGAGAGCTGTATGTGCAAGCACAAATGATGTTTGACAACCAGATGTACACACAATTGCTATCAGTTGTTGATTTGGCCATTAAACAAGCAATAATAACTAACGAGAACTTTGAAACTGAATTTGTAAGTTCATTTTTACCCTCATTTTTCCTTGCTCGATTTAAAGGAAAAAAAACTTTTGGATAATTTTATTTTTGGTTTTACAATTCGTTCATATGTTCCATCATTTTCAATTGAAGAATTTTATGATATTGCTTGGAAAGATCATGTTTGTCAGTTTTAGACGGGAGAATTAAGATTATGTATTGATGAGATATAATGTTTTGGAGCTAGAGGTTAGCATGGATGAATAACAATATCAAAGTTAATTGTTGTAGAAATCAATTAAGGAAATTACATAATCATTGTCCAACCAAAGTAGACCCCGATGAATTGCTCGTGGTTTGCTTAATTGGCCATAACGGCCGGCCTTCTTTCCTTTATGAGTTTGATAAAAAGACTAAAAAACAAGGGGCTTTCGAGCTGCTCTTTCAACTGCTGCCTAATCCCCCAACAAGTTGCTTAGTTTAGCTGCTCTTCGGCTTTCGAGAACAGGGCGTAGTGATTGCTCAATTGTTAACCGAGCTAAACCATTCCCCCCGCCCTTCTTTTTAAATCAAATAATCTTTCTTTGCCTAATAAATAGCAGTGAAATTACTTTCTTTCTAAACTATCAACAAGTAGCTTCTCTCCTCTCCCTATCAGTCAAGCTACTTCTCTCCTACAATGGTCTCGGATTTCTTGAGTAGGCGGGTGGACCTGAAGGCCGTTTAGGGCTTGAAACCTGGACTTTCCATAGGGGGCCTGGCCTTGCCGCACTGAACTTTAGCTCCAAAATAATGTCGCCAGATTTTATTAGCTCAAACATCTTAATGTGATTGACTTTTTCCAAACTCTAAACAAGCACTCTTACATTTTTTTATTGACATTTGACTTAATATGGTGTGGGTTCTGATTGAGCATAAAATGACTTATTGTATGAATCAAGTTTTCACCATGGTGAAAAAAATGGTCGAGGCATTTAGGTTTAGACTGAATTAATAAGTGAAGCAAAATTAAAGAACTATGATGACTACTTAACATTTCAAAAATGCTACATTAATTATTGAATATATAAATTTCCAAGCCTTAAAAGGGGTGGGATCGGAGAATATAAAGATGAGTGAAGGTCTAAATTAAAGAGTTTCAGACTAGTACATAAATTTCTTGTTGATTTAGATGAAAAATCTGCACTCCATCCATTCACATAGAAGAGACACATGTAGCCATCTGGATTCTTTCTGTAGTACTTGTGAAAAGATTCTATAGGAAGTAAAGAACTCAATGGCGGTTTGTTGATTTCCTTATTAACTTGCTGAGACATCTCTCTTTCTCCAGGGACATGTTCCCCCTGAGCTACGAACTATTCTGGAAATATTACCACTTTTACGTCCTACTGATGCCATCTCTTCAATGTGGCTGATTTTGCTGCGTGAATTTTTGCAATATCTTCCAAGATCAGGTTCTCCCTCAATACATGAAAATGATGGAGATCAAACAAGCACTAGTTATCTTGTTCCAGGTAGTGAAATTTGTTAGGTGAAATTCCTAGTTTTTTCCTTGATCTCTTATAATTGGTACTTGTACATTGTATTTCTGCATATCAAGGGAGGTCAAAGAACGAAAGGCATTCCAGAGCTGCTTCTGCATCCTCAAACGATGAAGCTTCTCAGTCTGCGTCTCCAGTGTCAGCAGTTACACCAGTTGGCATTCAGAATGTCCTGTTTGCAGAAAAGCTTGTTCCTGCGTTGGTTGAGCTTTTCCTTCATGCACCAATGGTTGAAAAATGTATTATTTGTCCTGAAATTGTCCAGGGTCTTGGAAGGTACAGATTTTGACACTCTTTTTTACTCAATTTCTTGAAAAGGTGGACTGGTAGTGTGTCGGTAAGAGCATGTCCATTGAACATTTTTGCTTCTTACATTCATCGATAAAAAGTCATATCTTGATTTTAAAGAAAGGCTACGTTATAAAAAAAAATACTCTCAAACTTTTCCCGTTGATTAAAAAATACCTCATTTTTTCAAGAGTTCCTATATTATCGTTAACTTTCATAAATATTTCAAAACTACCTTAGAGTAAAAATCTATTAGAATGTTGGACAAAAAGTTGACATGACGTAATATTGTTTTTTTAGACTTAATCTAGACAAGCATGCCAGTCACCACCCCACCATTTTAGACTTTCAAGTCACCACCACATTGAATTTCTGTAGAACATGCAAACTAGTTTCTAATCTAAGGTAGTTTTGAAATTTTTATGGAAGGTCAAAGGCAATATTGCAACTTTTGAAAGACTAGGAGTCTTTTTTAAACAAAAGAAAAAGTTCAAGGATATTTTTTATAATTTGGCCAAAAGAAAAACATGTTTGGACATGTCTACAAAATACTTAGCCTGTTTCTAATTTCTTCCAAAAGTACTTGATATGTCTTTTGTGTTTAGTTATGTTGAAAACATGCCCAAAAAGTGTTGGTGTATGATATGTATCAAACATGGACATATCAGACAAACTAAAGTTTTCTTTATAGGTTAGAATTTTTATTTACTTTCTGTTGTGTAGCTAATAATGACTTTGTTACTTGTTTCTTCCATACTGTTGAGAGAACTTGACACTGTAGGAAAAGATATGGTAATTGCACTAGAGAACTCACTATTATAGGAAATATTGTTCGTAAGAAAGAAGACTTATATATGGTGATTTAACTAGGGTTCTATTCCCTTCTATGGATGCCTATTACGCAAAAAAAGAGGAAAAAGAAAGGAATGTGGAAATACTCGTGGAGTATAATAAGAAAAATATTCAACGGTGTAGAAGAAAGAAAAAGAACAATTATTGGTAGGGGACAAAATTTGTGATTTTCTGAGCTCCATTCTTTTCAAGGGTTTTTATTTCTTCCAGCCTTACAACTTTCTTAAGAGGTTCATGGATGTCGTTGGGAATTAGTATGTTAGTTATGCTAGAAGTGAAAGCGGTAAACCCTCATATGAGATATAATTAGAGATTGATAATTAGTTGCTGCAGGAGGAAGTAACTTTCGTGTTATTATTCTCTTTGGTGTAAATTTTATGCTTCTTTTAACTCTTATTGTTTATACTTTCTTCGTGCTGGTTGGAAGACCTTTTTTAATTTTCTTCGCTTGGATTTTTTGTATTCCCTTCTCCCTCTTGTAATTTCAACCCATCACTAAAATCATTATTTATCATTTAAAAAAAAAAAAAAAAAGAACTGTATCTGATTGCTATGCTTGCTGTTTTGAGTTTGTGATAAGCTCTACTTAAGTTTGTATCATTGTTAGACTCTTGACCCTTCATATAGAGGAGGCAGATTAAATCATTAGTCCTAGCAACCTATTATTTACAAGGTCCACTCACTAAATACTTGTGGCGGTTAAGGTTCCCTCTAGAACCTTTTTCAATTTCTCTTGTTATTTCAATCAACTGTGGGGTGAATGGAGTTAGATCTTGCCCGGACCTGACTAGAAAAGGGAATTGATAGCATACTTGACATATTGCTGATCTGTTAGTTTCTAGATTAATGTGTTCGCAAAATATTATGGTGCTCTGGCTTTACATTACTCATGTGAGTTCTGTGAGAGTTTAGATGTTAGGTCGTTCCAAAATGGCTATTGGTTATTTTTCTTTTTATTTTAGTTCGTAAAAAATTTCTGTACAAGGATAAGTAACTGAATATTTCGTCTTTTAGGTGTATGACAACAAGAAGAGAAAACCCTGATGGCGCACTTTGGGGATTGGCTGTCGAAGGTTTTAATCAGATACTTCTTGATGACGTACAAAACTTAACTAGGAATGTTCTACCAGATCCAGGTACTAGCAAACCAGCAAGAACTCGTATATGGAAGGAAGTTGCGGATGTTTATGAATTTTTCCTTGTCGGATATTGTGGGCGAGCTCTATCCAGTTCAGTGACATCTGGGTCACTGGAAACTAATGAGGATCTTGAGATGACTCTCTTAAACGTTCTGGGTGACAAGATTCTTAAATCACCACTTGATGCACCTCATGATGTAATTTTCTCAAGCTGCCTTCGTCCTGCAATCTCATCAGTTTGCTTTTCAAGAAAATTGATATTATTCTGGCTATAGTTGATTGATAAATCGCTTGATTCCAACAAAAAAAGGACATTTAAATGATTTGGAGTTATTTCCTTGCTTTTCTGTTTACCATAAATTTTACTGCTAATGTCTACACACAAGTTATTGTGGTCCACTTTGCATGCTTGCCAGTTTCGATGTGTGATCTTCGTCGATAAATGCCTAATCGATCTTCGTGCCCACATATATCCTTTCTAGTTTTAGGCTTTTTCCATCTGCATATTGGTTTCTGCACACTTTTCGTAATATCTCATTTTAGATCACTAATTGATTGCTCATCAATTTCTTCCAGATTTTTAAAAATATATGGTTTTGTTTTTTATTTAATTCTTGTGCATGGTGTTTTGATAATGTAGAATAGGGTGTTTCATTTTTCATAGTTTGTTAATAAAGAGTTTCTCATCAGATATGAGAACTTTCATGTCGTTTGTTCTTTCAGTCACTGAATTTACAATATCATTTTGTAAAGCAACCTTGGAGATGCTCATTTTTATATAATTCACTAATTTTCTATTTCCTTTCAACATCATAATTCATAGGTTCTCCAAAGACTTGTTTCCACATTGGATCGATGTGCAGCACGAACCTGCTCATTGCCCGTTGAGACCGTAGAGCTAATGCCCATCCACTGTAGCAGATTTTCCTTGATCTGTTTGCAGAAGTTGTTTTCTTTGAGCAGGTATTATTTGAAAATGACCTCAAGAGTGTAATTTTAGTTCTTTAACTTTAATGTGAAGGATGGAATATCAACTACCTGGTCTTTTTGCAATTATAAGATGAAAAGTCGCATGATCTAACTATCTTGTCTGTGAAACTGCCCCAAGAAAAGTAACATGGTCGGATCCGCAAGGCTGATGTCTGCTTGTAAAAGCACGTGCTTTCCAAAGCAAGTTTAGATAACCTGTCTTAGACTTTATCCTTCCAGATGATCTGCAACCATTGAGCAAACAATTTATGTATTTTTTTAAATGATAAATCATTCCACAAGCATAGTGACCCACTCATATGTTTTAGGAGGAGAATTAAGCATTCTAATCCCTCGAACCATATATTTTCATGTTATCAGCTATGACAATGAAGATGATAAATGGAGCTCGACAAGATGTGAAGTCAGCAAAATTTCGATCTTGTTACTCGTGATGAGATGCCAATGCATCTTGAGCAGGTTCCTGATCGACGAGAATGACTTAGGTAGGTGTGCAGTTTTGTTTGCTTTTGTTAGGAGTAACGAAAAATGATTAGCTATTCTGTTCTTGGTTGGTGTTGAGCTATTCCTCACTATTCCTCACTATTCCCTTTGAATTTTACAATACAAGCAGGTGTGCGTCCGCTGCCTACAGCAAGGCTTGACGAAGTCATATATGTTCTTCAAGAACTTGCCCGGCTCAAGATCCATTACGACACTGCCTCTGTTCTTCCCTTGCCTTCACATTTGAAGATTGACTCGAACGAGGAGAGTCGTGAAAGACGTCCTCACCTACTCATTTTATTTCCTTCCTTCTGTGAACTTGTCATCTCGAGGTAAAAATAGCCGTCACTTAAAAAGAAAAATTCATGCATCACAAGGCAGTTTATATATAGCTTAAGATAAAGAGATCGCTGGCATATGAAAAGAGAAAGAAACCCTTCGACACGATACACTATAGTCGGGATAAATATAGAATGTAATGGTGGGTGGTGTTGAAGTCAAGTTACTGTGTTCTGATTGTTCTTTTTATCTCCTTGCATAGACAGTTTAACTTGTTTTTATCAACTATTGAAGAACATGTGCAGTGGATAGTCCAGCTGATGTTAATGATATAATTCATTGTGTTTTATCTTATTTTCTCGTTCTTTTTGTGAACAGAGAACTAAGGGTGAGGAAATTGGTCCAACGACTGCTTAGACTCATCACCACGGAGTTGACTCTCGATAAGGTTAGCTTAGCCAACTGAGTCGTCAAAGACTAATTTTATTCATGTTCTTCATACCGTTCTTATCGAGCAGCACGAGTTTTCGTGCAGAGAGACATTGTTAATGTTCTCCACGTAATTCTTGTTTTGTGCCCAAGTTATTGTAAAGACTAACTGTTCATGTTCTTCGCACCATTCTTGTGTTTCTGTTTCTGATAATCTTAGTTTTTATTTATAGGTGCTACCCTTGTGCTTTTTATAAGATTATTCGAGAATTGGATGTATTTTTTCGTTGCTAAATATTTGTATTTTCTTAATTGCAAATTTAACATATAATAAAAACTAAAAAAAATACGCATTTAACATATAATAAAAGTATTTATGTCTTGTTATTAAAAACTAAACTTGGGATCCCATTAAAACGAGCAAATTAATTCAATAATATATTTTTAAAATTAATAAATCACGCAATTTTCTGAAAAATTAAATTAACTAAACTAAAAATAAAAAACTTGTAAAACCCTAAGATCTTGGTTTATCACCTTGTTTGAAAAAGGTAAGAAAAGATGGCATGAATGAGTATAAAAATATATGTACTAAGTGGTTTTTGTAGGATTGATACGGTATTCAAATTTTAAGCAAATAATACTAATTATACGTGGAGTCCTAGCATCGTGTGTGTATATATTGTTAGATAAACACGACTCTCCACAATGGTATGATATTGTCTACTTTGAGCATGAGAAACACGACTCTCCACAATGGTATGATATTGTCTACTTTGAGCTTGAGCTCTTATGGCTTTGCTTTTGCCTTCCCCAAAAGGTCGACTCCCCTTAGTTGAAGCTCGACTCTATTTCTTTTGGAGTCTTCGTCATTTTTTACTATGCCTTCGAGAGGAGCCTGAACTCCTTTTTTCTTTTGGGATTCTATTAACATGGGTAAGTCTAGGGTATGACTCTGAAATACATCTTTACGTGTTTTGTTTCTTTATTTTGTTTAGTAATTTTAGAAATTACATGTAGTTGATATGTTTTGTTGATTAGAATAATTTATTGATTAGAACTGAGGGGTAGGCCTCGAACTCTTACTGATTAGAATAATTTATTCATATAAATGACAAAATGGATCTTTCCAATGTTTCACAAAACTTATTTCTAAATCCAATTCGTTATGAAGTGGCATGAAATTTCACAAATTAATCCTTTTCACAAGGATTCCATTTTATAATTTATGTTTCTTCCATACCGAAGGGATAATTGTATGTTTGGATAATATGAGCTATATTTTTTCATTTTCTCTTCTTTCCGTGTTTTTCTCTACTAATTTATGATAATTTTATAGACAATTTAAGATTTTAATTATATAAGTATTAGGTTTTTTTTTTTTTTCCCCTTAAATTTTGATTTTTCTTTAAATTAAAATTATCTTTGAAATTGTTGCGAAGAAATCACTTTTTATTCACTTAAATATACTTGGAATGTTCAAAATATTTCAAATTAAATCAATAAATTGGTTGTTCGAAAATTCAAGCCAATGATGTAATGGGGAGTGGTGATTGAGATTTGAGGAAGAAGACCAACATCGGATAAGTGAGCGGCAAGGGAGCCTCCAATTTGCTATGAATAGTATACGATGGCATGTTGGTGAACATACTTATCTGAACGGGGTCAATGGGCGATCATGGAGGTTCATGCCCTCGATTGGTGACCTCCATTGCACGTTAAGGAGGGGTGCCCGTCTAAGGTCTGCCCAAGCAGTACAACCTACGTTATAATTTGTGGTAATGGGGCCTACGTATGCACGGTGTCACAACCTTACTATGAAGAGAGTAGGTTGTGACCCTCACGCCATGACAAGCAAAGGGGCGTCCCTCAAGAGACGCCCATCCGGCCATATGCGGGCCAACGTAGAAGAATGCCATGATGCGATCGAGGAGGACGATGCATCATCCAACACACCACCACGCAAAGTGGGCATTGAAGACATGTTGAGACACAAGCATAACAGAGACATCAGCATAGACATGAAGGACAAGATAGGCTTGTTGAAGGGCCGGGTAGGGCCCCGGGCCTTAACCTCAAAAGTCGAGGTTCCGGAAGGAATTTGGTCATGCGGTTCGGGAGTTAAGTCCGTCCATATGAAATATGAATGCTCGCCAAGTTTGGTGTCAATCGGATATGGGACGGACAATGCACGACACCGTATGACACCTCACGAAAATCATGTCTACTCCTGGTAGAATGAAAATGGCTCAAAATGTACTATAGGGGGTACCATGGTGTTAGCTCTCCACCACCCCTGGGCCCTGTGGCCTAAGTGAGCTACCCTGTGGCACATACGTGTGTCACAGTGTGGGCGAGCGTGCTGAGACGAGTGTCTCGGGGCGACTTCCTTTGAAATGGGTTTTTGAAGGACAGTACCGGACGGCACGGGTGTGCCGGTATTGCGCCCTAGCCCGCGTGTTGGAGGTTGCTACATACACCCGCTATCCGGTACGGTATCCGTAAATGACTCGGCATAGGCACGGGAGGGCCTATGCCTCGATAGAACCCGGATGGATGGATGTTCGGGAAGTCCCGATGAGATGAACGACACGCGGGCCCATTCTCGATGGCATGACCGAACGAGTTATGATGAGCGACGACATCCCGAGACTCGGGATGGCGTCAAGACATATGGACCCTGTCGATGGGGATCGAGATGGCAAGACGAGATGCGACGTTGTATTGAGAGACCTTGGCCCGAGCAGAGGCAAGGTCGAGCCGAATGAGTTGGCCTAGCGTAGAGGCAAGTCGGATGTGTCGCAGATGACTGAACATACACGCACAGGCGGCGTGTGTGGTTGAACAAGCTTGGATTCCGCACAAGCGATGTTCGATTGGCGAAGACAAACCTCGCCTAAGGTCCGACGAAGCCACAAAGCCGGGGCGAAAAATATAATGGGGCTTAATTCCCCTTAAGGCTGGTCGTGAGCGTGTATAGATCACGACGCCGCACGGTCAAAGATATAGGACCGTGACACACGGCCCCTTCAAACTCCTAGTTTCAATCATTGTTAATTTTGTGCTTCTTTTGGTTCATTGAATCTTTACTAGGTACGTTTCTTGAGTAAATAATTTTTTATGGCTATAATTGCATTCCATCGATGCGTAGTTTAGTAGATCTATGAAAGATATTTGATGTCAATAGCTCTACAAACTTATACACGAACATTTTCTGAGATTATTTTTTTCGAAACAATATAATTTAAAAAAGATATTAATTCTAGATTGCAAATTTGAGTTGCAGTAGTGTGATGTTTGATGGAGAACTCACAAGTTTGAAATTCCCTATTTTTCTTAGTTGAACTACACTGCTTTGTTAGATTGAATGCACATCATATCTTTAATATGACACGAAGAAAAATATAACTAATGGTATTCTGCTGATGCTTAAGAAAGCACTTCCGAGCATAGCTCTTTTAGTTGCTTTTTTTTTTTTTTTTTTACTATGGATTCGATTCGACTCCAAAAAAAAAATAATTTCCTTCCAATTTTCATAGTTAATTTGATTGATAACAAATATTTGATTCCAAATATTAGCTATTTTACCTCAGCAAAAATTATGATAAAATATCAATGGAAGTGGAAAGGAGGTGAGAGATAAAGGAAAGATAATTTAGTCCCACATCGGGCAAGCACGCGGCAGGGACCTTACAATGTCATATAAATACAAACGATGGCATAAGGTGAACTCACTTACCTGGACGGGGTCAATGGGTGATCAAAAAGACTCATGGCCTAGGTTGGTGACCGCCATTGCACATTAAGGGGGGGTGCCCGCCTAAGGTCTGCCCAAAGTGGCAGAGCCTACGTCATAATTTGTGGTAGTGGGGGCCTGCGTTCGCGCGGCCCCCTCCCAAGTCTCCAGTTTCAAACTTTCGGCTTATCCAGGTATTCCTTCTAATCACATTCACTCATTTCTTAATGTCGTATATGCCCCCCAGTTACTAGTTGATTTTATTGTATTAATTATGAACGCGTGATGCAGTAATGACGAACACCGAAGAACAACCATGTTAGCAAAATTGGCATTTAAGTTTTATTCTCTTTCTGTTCGTGTTAACTAGTGGTTTAATAGAAGAAAGTAGAGATTTAATCGAGGGGGGTCTCAGGGTGTCGATTCATATTTTCTTTCAAGTATCCAGAAAGGGAGGGAGGGATAATTGATGGGACTGTTTCTAAAATGTTTCATGTTCATAATCTTTTGGAGATGAGAGATTTTTCTAATTGATAGTGCGAATGTGGGGTTTCAACTAAAGAGAATGATAATCGCCTTGGAATATGAGGGCCTAATATGTCGCTTTGGGGGAAACAACAAGAACTGGGCAGTAGATGGATGAGAACATTCGTTAAATATAAGTTGGAAGTGAATTAACGTCGGGCTGTTTGATTTATTGTATCTATTGATAACCCTTTTTGGTTAAAGATGGAAAAAAGAACGTTTTTGTTAGTTACTGCTTCGTCAATTTTCAGGTATCTGATTCTTGGTTGAGACTCCTGAAAATGTTCTTCTCATTGAAATCGACTGAAGCTGAAATAACTGGCATGATTTCAATGTTTTCGTTTGGTGTATTTGCATACTACAAGGAAATTAATTTCATTATATCTTTTGAATATATTCTCCATATCTAAATTGAGTGTATTGTAGATTTAACTCATGAATAGGCTGTATGTATATATGTTCATCTTAATCTGAATGAAAACTTATCCAAGCATGATGCTTTTCGTATTTACTATAAAACTTGAAGATAGTCCCTTTTCTTAGCTACATTTGAGTTTTTGAGGCTTAGGGACTAATTCATCAAATGTCAAACAAACTAGATTTGCTTCCTTCTCATGAATTTTGGCTCCATGTAGTGTGAACATTCAGATCACTTACCTGTGCTAGATTTGCTCGATGACTGTTCTCTGTTTGACAAAAAGAAGTTTCCCTTTCTTTTCAGTCAGTTCAACTATGGTATGGTAGAAATTAGACGTTTAGCTGCTAAGTTTCTTTGATTGTGGTGTTAGAGAGGATTAGCCAAGCGTTAGCTTTCTTAATCTTTTTGCCCTTTGAACTTTTGAAATTCTTCCCTCTAACTTCGATTGACGTTTTGTTAGGACTCAAAATGGGAGAAAGAGCAAAAAGTGGATGGTAGAGAGAAGAAAAGGCACATCTTTTTTTGTTGGGGAGAGGAACAAAACACGTGAAAACCTCTCTCTAGAGAGGCTGACAACGATATATAACGAGTCAAAGCAGATAATTGGAGAGAGAAACGAAACACATGAAAACCTCTTCTTTGAGAGGCTGACGACAATACATAATGAGTCAAAGCAGATAAAATATCTACTAGCGATAGGCTTAGATGGTTACATTTTCATTTTCATTTGCTCCATATCCTCATTAGCCAATTGACAGCTCCCTCAAAGCATAACTTGGTGCATTTGACGCCGCAGTGGGTCTGGTCTATAAGCTTAATCAAATTAAGTGACATTATTGTCCGATGTGAACCTATTTTCTTTAAAGCTATATATAGCAAATGAAGTGGAAAGCGTAAAGATTGATATTTGTAGACATCGCAACTTTTATATTCCGAAATTTTGTAGGATCTTTACTCCTATAAAGATTGCAACAGAAAACTAGTTCATCAAGATTTGTAGAAAACTAGTTCATCAAGATTTGTAGAACTTGTTGCACGAACTTGTTGCACGCAGTATGATATGATAGATTTCAATTCTTCATTCTGATCTAGTTTATATTCTGAAATTTTGTAGGATCTTTACTCCTATAAAGATTGGAACAGAAAACTAGTTCATCAAAATTTTCAAAACTTATTGCACGTATTTGCACGTATGATAGAATTGAAAGAACTAAACCAGAGAACAAAGGTCCATATCTGATGAGACAAGCACATAACATATTCTTCTTGATAAACACACCAAATGTCATCATTATCATTTGAATTGGAACTCTTCAATCATTGGTTAACAGATGACAGGGAGCGATGTCACCCACTCCCATAAACTTCATTGAAAACGGATCTTAAATCAAGTCTCTTGCCCTCCCTTGCTCAAAATAGACTAGTTGTTGTATACACCAAGTCCATATCTAGTTCATACACATCTTCTTTTTGTTTTTCGAGCCTATAGCGAGCTACCGATCGTTTGACAATGTCATCGTTTATAATTGAAATTGTGAAAACTTTTCTAATGGCCTTGCACAATATCCATATTTTGTTCGTCCACATCTCTTTGTTTCTCATCTTCTCACTTCTCAGTAGCTCAAGTCTGTAGCTATCTACGAGCCGTTTGAAAATGTCAAAATCTTTTGTCATATCTTGAGAGTGAGAATATCAAATCTTCTGTCGTATCTTGAGAAAACCCATAAGCAAGAATCGGTTCACGTAGAAATGGACATATTAGCTCGCGTAAAATACTAAAGGGAGTTATTCATGTTCAAGCAAGTTTCAACAATACAATTGTAACTGTTACAGATGTACGGGGTCGGGTAATTTCTTGGTCCTCCGCTGGTACTTGTGGATTCAAAGGTCCAAAAAGAGGGACATCATTTGCTGCTCAAACCGCAGCAAGAAATGCTATTCGGGCAGTAGCAGATCAAGGTGTGCAACGAGCAAGTCATAATAAAGGGCCTTGGTCTCAGAAGAGATGAGCTTTAAGAGCTCGTTATTCGTTGAGCGTAACTAGTTGTGAACTGTTATTCGTTGAGCGTAACTAGTTGTGAACTGGGTCTCTGATAGGAAGAGCTAGTTTCCTTTGAAGCGTGAGCGTCATTTAAGCATGAAATCATCAGACATCGGATGGACCGTAATGGTCGGGGGGTAAACCCCAGATTCTTTTATAATCACCGAAGATCCACAACCCGTAGGCATCGGATGATTACAATAACAGTATTAGTGTGAGAAATTAAACGTAACGCCACACCGTTGGATGAAATAATTTAGGGATTTAAGTATTGGGGAGGGGGCTGCGCGTTGACGCAAGCCCCCAAAACCACAAATTATGACGTAGGCTCTGCCGCAAGGGCAGACCTTAGACGAGTACCCTTCCGAAGTGCAATGGAAGTCACAAATCTAGGCCATGGCCCTTCCTGATCGACCATCGACCCCGTCCAGGTATGTACCTTACTCCGTTAGACCTCACTTCCCTTTTATACTCCCCTTCGCCTTCCCGATTTTGCGATTCTCCGATGTGGGATTTTAAATAACTCGCCCAACTTCATTCCTCTTTTTTTTTTTTCATTTTAATTATTCGTGGCTTTTCTTTTTTGGATAAATGTTAATTTATCTCTTCTTATTTATTTATCAATTTTTTTTATTTCTGTTTATCTCATTTATTTCACCAATTTGATTTAATCTTTTTTTCGTATAATTTTCAAGTTCCTCCCTATATATTTTTTTAAACATTTTGAGTAAATCTTCTACAAATTTCTTTTTTAAAATTATAAATCTAATTTTTTAACTTTAAAAAATTATTTAATATATCTCTAAAATCTTAATTTTTAAAATAAAAATTTTAATTTTAAGTTTAATATGTTGATCGTGACTTGAAGAAAAACGTCAGCTATTAAGGACTCTATGATCTATGTCAAAAGTATTAAAACTTCGAGATATAAAACCTAATAAAATTAGAAATAAGTTGTAATTTTTTAATGAGAATTGTACCTTAATTTTATGAAAATATTATAAAAGGTTAGTGTTCATTGGTTTCCCTAAAAAAAATATTTAAAACCAAAAGATTAAATAAGTTATTGAAAGAAATAAATAAATATTTAAAACTACCTTTTTATATATATATATCACATTTCTAACTAATTAAAAATGAATTAATCAACTAATTTGTTTGTTAATATAGTTTTCAGTTAAAATAAAAATAGCCAATAATAAATTTTATTTTATGGTAATATTTTTTATTTTAACAATTTACAAGGATTAATACAATTTTTACTCTAAAACTAATTATTAATGTAAAATATTATAATAATCTAAACATGAGTTCGTGTCGTGAGTGATGTCACATTTGTAGATGAAATGATCATGAGATTTAGTCATGTCTAAACAGAACATGCATATTATATAGATAGAGTGATGTCATGTCTGTGGTAATCACTATTGTCAACCAAACAATAAATGAATGCATGGAGATATTACTCTCAAACCATACTAGTCTATACCAATAATTGACGTGACGAAATACGTTTCATGGGTACTAGAGTTCGGTATCTTCCCTTTAAAGGCTAAAAATTTGTGATATGATACGAGTATAATTGGTAACATCATAAATAGCCCTTCTTCCATGCTAAGAGACGATGAGGTAATTGAGAAGCCAAATATTCACTCATATGAGGTTTCTGTGCCAATCTCGAACAAGTGGGCAGAAGCAAATTTATAGCATAAAATTTACCTTGAAATCGTCTTTCAATACTGATTGAAATTAGTTGATGAGGTTTCTTTCATCTCGACGAGTGTGTTGTGGGGGGAGGGAGTACCTATTCCAATACGTGGTTCCGCAAAGTTCCACCACTTCTCCGAGCCCATGACCACTAAAAGAATAGGAGAATAGTCCAAATAGAACCTCACACAAAATATAAGCCTCCACTTAGGCTATTCACAGGATCGTATTTCTCTGTCCTCGTCCTCGTCTAATTCTCCTGTCCTGCCTTACGTAATATAAATATATTTATATATATAATAATTTTGAGATAAACTTAAAAGCTATGTTGTATAATTTTTTAATAGTTAAAAAGACTGTGTTTTATATTAATTATTTGAATTTTTTGAAATGTGTTCGTTAGAATTTTTTTTTAATCCATGTTTAATAAAAATTATATTGAAAAATGACAATTTTAAAATAACTATTTTTTTAAAATAATAATATACCGTAAAAAAAAATTATTCCTAGGAATTTGATCCCCACAAATTCCTCGTAGGTGATTTCTCCGCCTTTGTTCCTCGAAATTTTTTTGCATACATGAGTAATAAAATGAGTGGCAGGTATGGGAATGGGGAATGTTCCCGTCTCACCGCAAGCTGCACGGACATCTCTAGTAATACCACAAAAATATTGAATCAAGATTCTTAGAAGAAACATCGGTAGTAATTAATAAAAACTATATTAAATTAAATAATTGATTAGCTAAATACAAAATATAATACTTTATAATCAAACCACACCGATGAACACTAATTAATAGCAATCAAATAAAATAAATAAATTAAATGATATTTGAAAAAATTATAAAATAAAAGATAACTATACAGGTGTATTTTATTATTATTATTATTGTTTTTTTTAAATTTAAGTATTGAGTCAACGTTAAATTGACTTTATTATGGACTAAAAAGAGCATGGTTGTCACGTGCATAATAAAATGCGTTTTGTCATTAAAGTATTTAATGGCCACGTTTTTTTTTTTTTTTGTAATTTTATTTTGGTCAACAATTTTTTTTAGAGAATTTGTTTTTTTTTTTTTTGTAAATTTTGATTTTTAAGAGAATTTAGTGAAATCGGATTTTTGTCTCCCTTAAAAATGCAGTTAATTGGCAATAAAATACAATTATTTTATAAATATTTTATATCACACGTATTATTTGTTAATTTTCTTAATATTAATATTAATATTAAAATTATATATATTTCATAAAGTTCAAAAATATTTTTATTAATTTAAATTGCTCTTTTTTTTTCTTCTCAAAATTAGAATATATACAATAATAAACTTTTAGAACATTAAAGACAACTTTAGGAGAATAATTGGAAGCATCTTATAGTATGATGCATTAGATGATTAAACAAATTAAAAAATGTTAGTACCAAAACATCCAAAACATGAAGAAACCGATGAATGTCATTTCAAATCAACCCACAAATCCAAGAATTATGAGAATAAATTAAACCCAACAACTAAAATGATAAAAAAAAAATATGATACAAACAATCAAATCTCCTTTGGTTCAAAGGAGTTTAGTTTCATCAGCTAGTAAAGAAATCTAGGACCTTCCTTGTGTTACAAAATGTATCATATCATAGGTCAGCTCGTCCTGGATATCTTGGGAAGGGGATAACGTCTCGGATGTTGTCAATGCCTGTGGCAAAAAGAAGCATTCGCTCGAAGCCGAGACCAAAACCGCTGTGCTTGACTGTTCCGTATCGTCTCAGATCAAGATACCATTCATATGGTTCAAGTGGAAGACCTACCTCCTTAATCCTGCAGGAGATGATAATTCAGACTTCATGGTTCAGAAAAGAAACAAGAATCAACAAGAGAGCTATGAATTGTTCTTCTACCTGTCGCGAATAACCTCGAATCGCTCCTCCCTTTGACTTCCACCAATCAACTCCCCAACCTTCAATCCAAGGAAAAAGTTTGCTTTTTAACAAACAAAAGGATTAAAAGGGTGAAACTACTCACAGTTATAGAAGTAAAATCGAATCGAAGTGAACTACCTTAGGTACAAGAACATCCATTGCAGCTACAGTTTTCGAGTCGTCATTGAGCCTCATATAAAAGGCTTTGATTCCCTTTGGATAGTTATAGACGATGACAGGCTTTTTAAATACTACCTCAGTCAAGTATCTGAGCAAGAGAAAAACAATGAGAACTATCGCCATTGTTCGAGTGGAATGTAAATGAAAAGCATGGGAGTTTACAGACCTTTCATGTTCAGAAGCTAAATCAATTCCCCATTCCACTTTGTTCTCAAACTCCTTACCCTTCTTTATGGCTTCCTCAAGTATTTCAATAGCTTCCGTATACGAAGTTCGTACAAAAGGGGTCGAAGAGACCAATTTGAGACGATCGATACAAGTTCGGTCGTACTTATCAGCCATAAATTTCATGTCGTCTAGGCAGTTATCAAGTAACCATTGACACAGAAATCTCACATATGCTTCAGCGCAATTCATATCATCCTTCAACCAATTAAAGAATATATGTCAAATATGGTAAATTCAATCAAATCTCTAGAAGAAGAGCACTGAACTACTGTAGAGTTCCATTGATTGCTTATTCCTAATAGATATCCATTGTTGTTTGCCATGTTGCTTAGTAGCACAGCGAGACAGCCAACTAAAACTTCGTCCTCAACCAGCTTCTTCTCACATGGAACGTATATCAAGTAGGATCCTAAATTTCTTATAAAGTAACTTAGTTTTTTCACATCCATGAGTATGATAAACTCATCCTAGAACACATAAACTCAACTATAAGCTAAGTGCCAGAATTGTCTTATGATGGTTATACGTGAGTATGCAGAAAAACACACAACTAAGAACACAATTTTGGCGTAGTAACAAACCTGCAAATCTGCAAATGCAATTTCAGGCTCAACCATCCAGAACTCTGCAAGATGTCTTGAAGTGTGAGAATTTTCGGCACGGAAGGTCGGGCCAAAGGTGTATACACTACTGAGTGCACACGCATAAGTTTCGACTTGCAACTGGCCCGAAACAGTCAAAAACGCTTGCCGAGCGAAGAAATCTCTTCCATAATCAACTTTCCCATCCTTCTCTGGAATGCCTGGTTTAAGTTTTGCTCTCTCTTCCAACCTAGCAACATTCTCCTTTGCCTTCTTCAGTTCCGAAACAGAAGCACCGATTTCCTGCTTGCTTGCTTTAGAAGCCTTCAGGTTTGAAACAGCTTCTCCTTTCTCCTTGACAATTTTTCTTGCTTCGTCTACTTCAGCTTCTGATGGAGGTGGGTTTTTAATCAACTCCTTTTCTAACCTTTCAGCCTCACTCAATAAAGTGGTAACTTGAAACATTTCACCCGCTCCCTCACAATCGCTTGTGGTGACAATTGGCGTGTGAATATACAGAAATCCATGCTTGTTGAAAAATGTGTGAGTGGCATATGCAAGTGCATTTCGAATTCTAGCAACCGCAGATATCTGTAATCGTCAAATGAAGAAAACACATACTCATCAATAAAAATGATTATGTTCTATAAATTGCAACTTTCTATTGACGTTAGAGAGGATCAAACCATGTATATGCCAAGTTATATAATTACATAAGAAATGAAATGCAGAATGTGAAAAGATCAATCGAAACGATTCGATCCAATAACTAACTTCAAATTTAATTTGACAAACGATTTAAATTTCTTTTACCGTGTTTGTTCTAGGGCGGAGATGAACGACATCCCTAAGAAACTCAAGAGTGAGCTTCGTCTTCGGCAAAGGATACCGCGCAGGATCGACCGGACCAACATGGACGACAGCCTCAGCACGAAGCTCGATCTTCTGGTGCTTATCCGGTGGAGGAAGCTTAAAAACGCCATCGACAACAACGCAGGTTCCGGTGGGGACAATCTGGCCAAGATCCGCCACAGCCGCTTCGATGATCACTTGGAGATTCTGAGGGCAAGAGCCGTCGTTCAACTCAAGAAAGGCAAAAGCATCCTTGTCCGCCTTCCTTCCGGTTTTAACCCAACCACCAACCCGAACCTTATGGCCAGCGAGTCCAGAGCCGCCGTCTGGCCGGCAGACGATTGTACGGATCGGAACGCGATCGGAGAATTCGGCTTTGAGAGACTTGTAAGTGGAAGCATCGTCGTTCAAGGCGACGGCGGATAGTTGGTCAATGGGTGGCGCGGAATGCTCTGCCATTGGTCCGTTCCCGGCGTATCTTCACTGCAGTTGAATTCAAAACCCTAAACCACATTTGATATTTCAAGTTCCGTCTCTAACACTGACCGGTCTTTTCAGTTTGGTCCGGTTCGATTCGGTTCTTCAATATATATATATATATATTATTTGATAATTTACAAATAAAAAACTCAATTAAACAAAATTACAATAACAAAAAAAAGTGTTGATAATAATTTAATTAGGGCAAAAATATTATTACATTTTATTTATTGTTATGAATATATAGCTATAATGAATTTTATTTAAATAATTTGATATTAATATATTAATATATGTTTTTTTTATTGAGAAAAACTTATAAACTAGCTTTTGAGCAAAAAAAAAAAAAATATATATATATATATATATATAATTAACCCTAGCTAATTCATTTATATAAATATAATTATAAGAATGAATATCTCCATTTTGGTTCATAATATTTTATTTTGATTGAGGTTTAATGATGATATAAAATCGAAATTTAAATATACATATATGGTAAACCAAAATATTAAAACATATATTTATAATAAATATATAAAGAAGACTATTATTGAAATAAAATTATTCATGTAGAATTGTAAGGGGCCGCGCGAACGCAGGCCCCCACTACCACAAATTATGACGTAGGCTCTACCACTTCGGGCAGACCTTAGGCGGGCACCCCTCCTTTAGGTGCAATGGAGGTCACCAATCTAGGCCATGAGCCTTCTAGATCGCCCATTGACCCCGTCCAGGTAAGTATGTTATACTGGACACCATTGTCTTGTATTTATAGCAGTTCGTTTGGTCCACTGCTTCAAATTTAGCGATGTGGGACTTCTCAATTTCCTCTCCTTTACCATATTTACACTTCGTTTTTTTGACATTTTGATAGACTTACGATATTAGAAAATATATTTAATGGTTTTTTTTCCATAAGAATAAAATAGATTTTCATGCATGTATAGTCATTGAAACTCGTGATTTATAATATTCATTAAAATTGCAAGAACTAAATTAGATAGTAAAACACATGAAGGGTGCTCGTGAGAGCTCACTATTACTCGATACTAACTCGATTTAGACCCGAAACAAAAGGAAGAAAACACGAAAAGTGTTTAGCATTTATAAGCACAAAAGCATTGCTTAGGGACAGAAGGTGCAGTGTAGAGATCACAAAGTCCCTTTCCATTGTGCTCATTTTTGCAGTCTTCCCAACACCTAATGTCTCCTTTGCAGTTCCACACTCTATGGCAATTCCTTGCTTCTGCTGCTACCATATTCAAACCCACCGAATTGTATCAATATTTATTTTTAGAGGGATTATAAGAGTGGTTAGATGAACACGACTCTCTACAATGGTATGATATTGTCCACTTTGAGCATAAGCTCTCGTGGCTTTGCTTTGGACTTCTCCAAAATGTCTCATACCAATGGAGAGATTATTCTTTGATTATAGACCCACGATCATTCCCTAAATTAACCGATGTGGGACTTTCATCATCTAACAACCGAAAGAAAATAACATAATATTTACAGACTCGATTTTAACAAATTAAATGATTATGAAACGGAACTAACGTGGAATGGAAAGAAAGAAATTACCATAAGAGAAGGAGGTGAATAAGAAGCAAAGGAAAAGGAGAAGTGTTGCCATTTTTGATAGACATGGCTTTGTTTGGAGGTGAAGTCTAGTATGCACTTTGGAGGCCATTTTAGAATCTCTCCACTCTCTCTATGTCTCTCTTTTGCATTACCAATGCAACAAATTAGGATACTTATATAGTGTGATCCATCAAATTACTTTTCTAAATATATTTTTTTTTGTTCTTCAATGTATTTATTATAATTTATGGGATGGTTTTAAAAAATAAAAAGCATTTTTTTCAAAATATATACCAACCTTTTTTATTTTTTATTTTATGTTTTTTTTAGGGATAAATGAATGAACTGAGACCGTTTTCTAATCATAAAAATAGGTCGAAAAAATTTAAAAGAATTAAAAGTTGATACCTTTATAATAAAATGCTATGTTTTTAATTGAAATAATTTTATAATTGAGGATATCTTGAATTTTTTTAAACAAAATATGCTGAAATGGCACGTATTAGTGGATAGTTTTTACTCTTAAAAGCGATGAGTAAATAACATGATCTTATCTCTGAAAATGTCAGAGTCTGGAATTCGAATTTTATATTTTGACTCGAATCAAAGGTATGAATGGTTACAGTTCAACTTTCACGTAGTCTAAACCTAATCCCACATTGTCACTTTAACGATCAATTATCAATGGGAAAAATCAATGTCAAAACACTCCATTTTCTAATTGGATTAGGTAGAGCTTTTTTTTTTTTCTTTTGAAAAAAAAATCATTTCTTTCTCTTTTTTCACAACTATGTGCCGTTTCTTTCTCCATTTTTTTAATGTTAAAAAAAATATATTTTCGTACTAATATCAGCATCAAATCCCGTCAATTTTTTAAAAATCTCAAAAAAAGAATTATAGAGATTAATTTTCTTAGTAATGATATTAAGATTTGAACTTGCGAATTCAATACAGAAATATGTGAAGTACTGTAACACTATGCGCCTAAAATTTAGATAAAAATATGGAACCTAGATGGATAGCTCCACATTAATTTTTACGAAAACATTGAACATAAGATTACTCTAAACTAAACGCACTTAACATTAGAGTTCTTACGATGGAGCCACCGATTTTTGTTGGTATAGATAGCAACAATCCGTTCTTTTAAGGTTTTCTTAACCATCATATCTTTAAGATTACTTATTCATATGTGATCTTGATTCATTCATGTATTTCTGTTTTATTCGAGTGTCACAATTATTACAATAAGATTTAAAAAAGTTAATCAAATAAATATTTGTTAGAATGGCATTAAGAATGAATGTGTACAGTGAAGATGATGTAGATATGCACCATTTAATGGGTTGAAGTCAAGAATTTATTAAAGTTAAGTGGAGATTAAACTAGGTAGAAGTTGTTTGCTCTTATCCAAATCTCATAGTTTATTCATATTCCTTTCAAGAAGTTTGTAGTTGAAGCTTTTATCCAATTGCTTTAGCTATTCGGCATCCACTCTTAATTTTTTATCCATTTAAACACATACAATATTACGTCGAGATCAATGTCACGATCAATATGGTGAGCGAACTCTTAGATCATAAGAAGGGTATACATGGGTCGGATTAGATTGGGTTGAGAGAATTTTTCAGACTAACTCAAAAGTTCGAGTTAGTTGGATTGGTAACCCAACCCAACCCGTAAATTTTCGCAACCCAACTCAACCTCTATTTTCTAGTTGGGTTATCTTGTTGTAAAAAAAAAAATTAATTTTTTTTAAAAAACTTTTATTTATCTACAATTTATAATTATTCAATCCAATTTTAAACAAAAGATATTAAAAGTTCACAAACAAGAATGAAAACTTCTTCATAACCACAAGGGTGTGAAAACTTTTACATAATCGATCATTATACTAAAACCGAAAAGCTGGCGATGATAAGGAAACGAGCCAAAACGAAGAATATCTTTTAGCCAAAAATGCACTTTTAGGTACTCAAACATCATATATAATTAATGAATAATAGCCCCTAGCAAAATCCAACTCATTCAGGTGAAATTTGAAGATCTACCGAGGATCAAGGAATACATACCACATTTTTTTCAACAATAATTAGGGCCAGCTTCAGTGCACCTCGACTATTGTCACGAGACAATAGCCTGGCCTTGCTATATTTGCAAGATCGGCGCACCTCGACTATTGTCACGAGACAATAGCCTGGCCTTACTATATTTGCAAGATCGGCGCACCTCGACTATTGTCACGAGACAATAGCCTGGCCTTACTATATTTGCAAGATCGGCGCACCTCGACTATTGTCACCAGACAATAGCCTGTCCTTACTATATTTAGAAGATCGACACACCTCAACTATTGTCACGAGACTACATATTGAAGGTCCCGTGAAGGATCACGAGGATTTGACGCATTTAAAAACCATGCCAATGACTCATTCCCTCCATAAATGGCTTAACCAACTAGGTAAAATAAAATAGAAAGATCAATCTAACATAATCCTTATGAACTGCCACTTATTCAGTCAAGAAACAGGGAACAGACAAACAAGTTCTCTTCCTATGCCGTTTGATCCTTCCCGCAGCACCTTCAAAAAAACAAAAATAATTGCAGTAATAAGAAATCCATGCTAAACAGAAGTATATACACATTTTTAAAATCAGACTTGCACAAGGAAAGAGGAGCCAGATGTTCATGGCGAGTTGGAAGGATAAAACTGAACGACTATGGGGCTACATTGCAAGCAAGCATTGTCGTGGTGATGGGTTCTTTGCGGCCAGGCAGAAGATCAACGGGCTTATAAAAGTGATTTGGAACCATAAGTAAGATGGGCAATACAAAAATGATCAACATTCCAGTGATCGGTTTCTGGACAGTTACATCATCCAAGAACCAAAGTTCTACCCTAACTTACTCAGCTAAAGTAGAACAACTCCAGGGGTATATTGCATAGTAACCTATTACTCAAAGGATGATCATCTTCTTTCTGGTTTTGCTTTGTTTTAAGCTATGAATTGAGGATTGATGGTAAGCTCAATGAAAAGACATTTTGAGTTCTACTGTAATTCAATAATTAAGCAACGGTTCTAAGTTAAATACCGTTTATATCGCTTCTTGGAACCGCAAGGACAGAGAGCATTACGGCTGATCTGGCCACTCTTAGCCAAATTAGACCTAGCAAGATCCAAAGGATTTGAACCCACCAGTTTCTGGACCTAGTAAACATAATTTGTAAACAAACATGATCAGTTGAGCATTGTCACAACTTTTAAAAAATAAAAAATCAATATATTTATAAAAAATATAAAAGTATGCCGGAAAGCAGGACCAGAAAACAGGAAACTCCAAGCCCTTGTCAGTTCTCAGGGTGGTACAAAAGCAGAAGGAACCGAGTCGTATTAACAGAAAAGGATAAGAGCTTTGCAATGTATCCATACAATAACTACTTTCTTTGGCTAGATATGGCAATGTTGACGGTAAACTTTAGTTCTTAAGAACATGGAACTATATGTATAAAGATCTACCTCAGCTAAGCTCTTGGGCATTGGTTTTCCTTCTTCCTTCAACTTCTCAATCTTTTTTTGTGCTTCTTTAGCCCAGATAAACTTTGCCAGTGTATTCTCAACATCAGCGATCGTGCAATTACACTTTTTTGCTGCTTCTTGCTTTTGGCTGGTTTGGATGTTCTAAAGATCAGGAAGCCTAAGATCACAATCAGAAAACTTATCCAGAAGCGCAAATTAATATGGAAACTGTTGGAAACAAATAAAGGTTAGCATAACTCTATTCGTTATTATTTTCACTAACTCAGATGATAAAAACCGAGCTAATGAATTATCATAGACAGAAAATGGAGCCAATTCACCAAATAAAAGAAGAATGTTATAGGCCCATGGAAACAACTCTAAATCATGCCGGACTGTCAGTTGACAGAAAATAAGATTAAGAATTCAATTGAAGAAATCAAATAGCTGTGAAAGTGCTGAAAGACTGATCATAATGGAAAGCCCTTCCGGTTCAACCAAGTGGTCATGAATCCCAAAGCTGGTTAGGAAGTCAAGTTATGTAACGTATTTCTTAATCATCAAATGTTGTAGTACCAAAACGTGAAACAACTAAATCAATTTCAAACCCAGTGTTTTTAAAGTGAAGCATTGAAGCATTGTACCCTCACTGAAGCACATCGAGGCACACAGCATGCATCAATACCTCAAGTCCTTTTTGTAATCTTTTTTGAGAAAATTAAACACTCTTTCCTCTCAATCATCTCTTACAAAAGCTCTATTTCTTAAAATTTTTCCATTCTTATTATACATTATACTATATTCTCTGTCTCATTTTTATTTTTCCTTTCACTACATTTTTCAGATCTAGAATTTTTTTTTTACATTTTTCTATTTTTATATTGTAAGCCAAAAAAAAAAAAAAAACTTGCTTTTTTTCACTTCAGGCTTAAGCCCCTTCAACAAACACATTTCAAACCATTAAACACAGTAATGGTTGCAGAAAGACCCCAACAACTTCCTTTGCTCCATTAAACACAGTAATGGTTGCAGAAAGACCCCAACAACTTCCTTTGCTCCCATTTGGTCAATTGGATTAAACAAAACAGGGGCCTTTATTCACTTAAGCCCCCTATTTTGCAATGGTTATATCAATGTCCAAATCATTCACTTGGAGACATGTGAGTGGGGTATCCTATAAATAAGTTTGTTTAAGACTAGACAACAAAATATTTAGTCTTTCTTTATAAATTCGTTAACTGAGAATTAATGTTTCATAAGATGACCATGTGTGACCCAATCTAAATTATCAGTAAGTTAGGAACTCCTACGAGGGTTTGTCTTTTGATTGGGCGAGAATTAGTTACAGCTTTATTCACTTAATTCAACAGATATTAGTGCTAGTTTGAGGTTTTTTTTGGTAACCACATTGGGTTCAGTGAAAGGTTTCATTGCCTTTCCTATATTCACTGAATTAACGAAATTTTGTCCTACAAGAACAATGAGTGCTAGAAAATCTGGAAAAGGAGACCCATGTTTTCAATCTGCTGGAAAAATGGTGGCAGCTCAAATTATTCAGCAGTAAAATATACATTTCTAAATTTGGCCAAAACTAAACTAACCTCATTGTCCTATTTTTCCCTCTTGTTTTCTACTTTACCAGTGGCTCATAGTGAAGATTAACAAATACTCCATTTATGGGCAGTGTAAGAACCATTACATCAAGGTCAGACATTATAACTTTTCCATTACAACTCAAACAAATAAGTAATTATTAGAAAGTAAATTGCCAGAAAACCAACCTCCCCAGTGGGATCAAATCCTCCCAAATAGCGAATAATTGCCTCCTGCTTCTCAAAAGCATCCGCAAAGGTAGCTTCACTACTTCTTCCTACTATATATTGCTTGAATGCCCCCACTCTTCGGGCATTTTTCAATTCATCAGCGAACCCTGAGATAAATAAACAGACAAATAATTAAATTTGGTCATAAACTTAGATATATTACCGTGCAATTGAAGAAATACAACTTTAAGTGATGGGAAATGAGGCGTACGGAGGAGAGTAAAGGACTCAGAGCTGATTTCGGTTCCTTCGGAAGGGCTCTTCTTTCCAGTAAAGGCCCCCTTGATCTTGTCCATCCATGAATCGTAAAGCTGCGTCGTGGAGAAGATGGACCGGGACTGTAACAGAGTCGAAACACAATTTCGGGGACTGCGATCGGAAGAAGAGAAGGGGAAGAACAAATTGAGATTAGATGTGTTTGTCTCGGAAAGATTGATTAGGACTCGAGAGGACGAACGCATTTTCGGAAAATGCACGAGTTCTGAATCGGCTTCTTCAGGTTGGAATTAGGGTTTTAGTCAGTTTTTTTTTCTTTTTTTTTTAATGAAAAAACTTACCTCCTAAACTCACTTCTTTAAAATATATATCAATTTTTTTTTATTGTTCATAAATATTATGCAACTATTTTTTTACCTTTATTGATTTCTAATATGGTTAGAATTTAGTTTATTATTTTTTAATTAAAGGGTTTTAAAATTGAATAATGGTAAAATTATGACTAGGATTAAAAATAAATGTTAATTCTTCGTCTACTAATTAATAATTAATGAATTATATAATAAAAATCAGCTATTAGGGAACTCTATCTGTAGATAGTTCTGTCTAACTTGAGTTTGCATGGGTTAATATTAATATGAATCTCAAGAAATGTGTCGGGGTTACATTTACAAATGGCTAATTAAGTTTGCTAATGATAATTCATCACATTGCTCGTTAGAGTACATCTAGTCTATGCAGGCATCTCAGAAGTTCTAATCTTTTTTGAAATTTTATGCGCTTACTTAGGCTAGTTTTCCATGGGTATTTCATGGCTAGCTCAAAAGGGGCCTTCTCTAATCATGATACGTCATCACTCGACTCTTTTGAGCCCATCGACCCATCAAGGTCCTAGGGTACACTTGAAATCATTCTTTACTATTGCATGTATTATAAGCCCATGTGCCATGATCTGTGAGCCACGTTCGGTTTCTAAAATTGATAGCTTGGTGGAGAACATTATCAAAAAACATAGTCGATCAGTACCGAATTTTCATTTGCAAGAATTAGTTCGTGGTCCATAATATCATGTCAAAGTTTTAGGAACGAGTGACCCTCATGTCTGCTAAACTACTAGGTACCCATGTGGTCCCTCGGCCATCTTATGGGCTGGTTTACGACCAGGAGCTTATTAGAGAACCCGTCCATCTATTTTCACATGCAATACTTACCCGCTCTAATCTCATTGAGTTCTAATCTAGTTCTAATCTCGAAGCACTACCCTATTGGAACCAATCTTGAAGTACTATACTCAAAATTAAGATCGAGTCACATATGATCATCTTGTGAAATAGTAATCTTCTTATTTAACGAATAAAGAGAGATTAAAAAATTTTGTGGTCTAATGTTATACAAACTTATCGTATATGATATACATACATGTCTTTACATAAACAATTTAAATCAAATCAACGTATCAATAATATTGTCACAATAAGACACCTAATATTATCCATATATTATAGATTCTTTATATTATTACTTGAATATTCCGCGATGTCAACCACATGTTCTTCAAGATTACACTAATGACTTTAAATTTTCATACACCGAATATAAACAAGTAGCAACAATTATTAATCTATTCCTTCATTTTTTTACTTAGAAAACAAACGATAGTATTAGCTCCATTAGAGTTAATCAAAGGCCGAACACAAAAAATATGCACGAGAGAATCTCGTATTAAGAGATAATACTTCCAAATTGAACTCCGTACATCCAGCTCGTGACAAGTAAAAGTCGATCCACAAACCCCAACTTAACATTGTTATTGTGATGTCCCACATTGGTTGGAGAGGAGAACAAAACACCATTTATAAGGGTGTGAAAACCTTTCCCTAGCAGACGCGTTTTAAAGTCTTGAGGGGAAGCTCGAAAGGAAAAGCCCAGAGAGGACAATATCTGCTAGTGGTGGATCTGGATCGTTACAAATGGTATCAGAGCCGGACACCGAACGATGTGCTAGCCTTCTAGTTGTTCCCCGAAGGGGGTTAGACATGAGGCGGTGTGCCAATAAGGACACTGGCCCCCAAATGGGGGTGAATTGTGATGTGCCACATTGGTTGGGATAAGAAATATCTGGAGGGGGAAGCCCAAAAGGAAAAAGAAACTTTCCCCTAGCAACCATTTATAAGGGTATAGAAACTTTCCCCTAGCAGCAGAAGCCCAAAGAAGACAATATCTGGAGGGGAAGCCCGAAAGGGAAAGCCCAAAAAAGACAAATCTACGTGGATCTGGGTCGTTACAGAGAGCTACTGTTAGAGAACAATATCTGGAGGGGAAGCCCGAANGAGAACAAAACACCATTTATAAGGGTGTGAAAACCTTTCCCTAGCAGACGCGTTTTAAAGTCTTGAGGGGAAGCTCGAAAGGAAAAGCCCAGAGAGGACAATATCTGCTAGTGGTGGATCTGGATCGTTACAAATGGTATCAGAGCCGGACACCGAACGATGTGCTAGCCTTCTAGTTGTTCCCCGAAGGGGGTTAGACATGAGGCGGTGTGCCAATAAGGACACTGGCCCCCAAATGGGGGTGAATTGTGATGTGCCACATTGGTTGGGATAAGAAATATCTGGAGGGGGAAGCCCAAAAGGAAAAAGAAACTTTCCCCTAGCAACCATTTATAAGGGTACGTGGATCTGGGTCGTTACAGAGAGCTACTGTTAGAGAACAATATCTGGAGGGGAAGCCCGAAAGGAAAAGCCCAAAAAAGACAAATCTATGTGGATCTGGGTCGTTACAGAGAGCTACTGTTATAGTAAAATTGGACCCAAATTGGACCCGACAACCCAAAAAAATAGAAGAAACCGAGCAATTAAAATATCGAATTCGAAAACTTAAGCAATGAAAGGATAGGATTGTGGCCACACAAAAAGTAACCCACCTTTCTTTGATTTTCAAATCACTATTGATGAAAAGCAAGACCATCTTTTTGGTATTATCATCTTCCACTACTTCCACCTTTCCATGTATTAATAATTGAGCCCATTTTTGACCTAATTCGCTCATCAAATCACTTTCATACTACCGAGATGAACACGACTCTTCACAATACCGAGATGAACACGACTCTCCATAATAGTACGATATTTTCTACTTTGAGCATAAGCTCTCATCGCTTTCCTTTGAGCTTCCCCAAGAGGCCTCAAAAACAATTGAGAGAGTATTGTTGATTATAAGCTCATGAACATTCCCTAAATTAGCCGAGGTGGGACTTTCTTCGTCCAACACATACCATTATCTACTTTTTATTCATTCTCAACTAAACAAAACAAAAAAAAAAGAAACAAGAAACAAAAGTTGTAGATTTCCATCACAAAATATTTTGGTCATTTTCCACCACTTCACTTCAATGAGTTACAAAAAAACACTAGATTATATATTATGTTGATGATATCCATAATCACGAAACGATAAACGGGATGGATTTAACCAACTTAGCACGGTTGGAGTCCGAGATGGGCACGTAAGGTCGGTCGGTCTAAGGAGTGTTCATTTCTGGCTTAACCATGATCGGCGGATCGGCTTGGTGTGTCCTGAAAATGGCTGAGGCTAATGAGATGGGCATGATGCATAGAGCTTTAGATTGTAGGAATTGCATGGCAGCTCCCACATCTTCTTCCATTAGTTTTGCTACTTGTTGCTCTGTGCCATCACTTGACCATTTCTCCCATGCTTGTTGATTCGCACCGCTCTCAATGCCTTCTCCCTATAAATATGCAAAATCCCGGTCAAGAATCGTAAGCAAAACGACGAGAAATGTCGAAAATATACTGACATGTCGACTTAAACTTTTGAATTTACTACTAGTTTGACATGATGACAAAATACGAGGTTTCGTGTTTGAACTCCTGTAATATCATTTTAGTAGCAACGTTTTTCGGTTTGGGACTAATCCCTAAAAGATTAGAGAGCCATATAACCTATCAGTTTAAGCTTTTGAGTTAATAGTCGTTTAACACGATAAGACAATAAAGGGTCATTTCTATAGTTCCTTAATCGATCTCGGGCTAATCTTTAAGCCCGGGAGAAGAGGGTCATTTCTATAAAGAATGTCGAAGCTCAAATTTTCGTACCTCGACTGATGATAGGGGCACATCGGCCACAAGTTGAGCCACTGCACCCGCCCCACCTAGTCTGCTCATGCTTAAAACCTATGAAAAGTATATCGAATAAAATCAGATACGAGGCATCTAGGAAACAAATCAACCAAGATAAAAATCGGGGTCATGCTTGGTAGACTCGTAAATGACGAGGTCATGAACTTTCATTGTTCTGAAAAATAGTTTGAAAATGAGTACCTTAACTTGAAGCCTAAGAAACTTTACATAATCCACAAT
Source organism: Cucurbita moschata (assembly GCF_002738365.1). Lineage (NCBI taxonomy): Eukaryota > Viridiplantae > Streptophyta > Magnoliopsida > Cucurbitales > Cucurbitaceae > Cucurbita > Cucurbita moschata. Next base: position 5,426,397 of record NW_019268519.1, on the reverse strand, counting down.
TTCATCGAGCATTGCCGCCCTATCAGTCTGCAAAACGAAACGAATTGGTTAATGTCTGAGACTGAATTTGTGTTCGAGAAATCGGAGTCGTTAAGAAAATTCAGGTTTTTGAGTGGAACCAAACCTTATTGCAGCTAGGAACCAACTCCTGCAAGGCCTTCATTCTTTCTGCGATTCTTTCTCGACGCAACTGCAGTCATGACAGTCGAACCGAGCTAAGATTTATTGAGATATAGATAACACAAAAAGTGAAAAAAAAGAAAGCCATTTAGAGTTCGTTTAGGAAACTTTCTTCGAAAATTCTTTACAAAGGCGTCTCCGCTACTCCCCTCTCGTCCCTTGTCTTCTCTAGGAGGGCAAAGCACGAAATATTTATTGGGACACGTAAAAATTTTACGTTCTAACTTTATATGTTGATAATCTATCCCGCTCCTTCCTTCACTGATGCTAGTTATTCCCTAATGACTGGTTCGATGTCCTTAAACCTCTTGATTTAAAGGACACCGACCTCAGCTCGATCGGTTGGTTTCAATCGGATAAAGCTCTATTTAGGTGCAAGGATGGTGACCGAGTAAGATTGCCATGTTATCAAATTGGAGGGCACATTGGGGCACCCTTTTGGTTGACCCCCTCCCTTGTGATCTCTAAAGTGGTCAAGAATGTCACTTCTTTTGGCTATCTAGCATCTATAACCTTTCTAAGGGCTTCCCAAAGCTCTTAAAATGATGGGGTTTCCTTATATGAACTCCTAAATAAGCACAAGTGCTTATGGACTCTCTCTCACCGCTAACGGATATTGTCCGCTTGTCCATTACGTATTGTCATCAGTCTCACAGTTTTAAAACGCGTCTACTAGGGAGAGGTTTCCACACCCTTATAAGAAATGCTTCATTCCCCTCTATAATCGACGTGGGATCTCACAATCCACCCCCCTTGGGACCTAGTGTCTTCGCTGGTACACCGCCCGGTGTCTGGCTCTGATAAAATTTGTAACAGCCTAAGCCCACCGCTAACAGATATTGTCCACTTTGGCCTGTTACGTATCACCGTCAGCCTCACGATTTTAAAACGCGTCTACTAGGGAGAGGTTTCCAAACCCTTATAAGGAATGCTTCGTTCCCCTCTCCAATCGATGTGGGATTTCACAATCCACCCCCTTGAGGGCCCAGCATCCTCGCTGACACACCCCCAGTGTTTGGCTCTGATACCATTTGTAACAACCCAAGTCCACTGCTAACAGATATTGTCTACTTTGGCTTGTTACGTATCACCGTCAGCCTCACGGTTTTAAAATGCGTATGCTAGAGAGAGGTTTCCACACCCTTATAAGGAATGCTTCGTTCCCTTCTTCAACTGATGTGGGATCTCACAATCCACCCCTCTTGAGGGCCCAACATCCTCGTTGACACACCGCCTAGTATCTGGCTCTGATACTATTTGTAACAGAACAAACCCACCGCTAACATATATTGTCTAGTTTGGCCCGTTACGTATCGTCATCACCCTCACGGTTTTAAAACGCGTCTACTAGGGAAAGATTTCCACACCCTTATAAGGAATATTTCATTCTCCCCTCCAACCAACATGAGATCTCACAATAAACGAGCGACATACTAAGACAAAAAAACCGCTCTATCAACATGTATTGTTTCTCGTTTCCCATTTCTCATTTCTATTGCGGAACACAACAAAGACATTTCCTAGTCAACTAGTAGTAAACAAGAGGACTTCCATACATTCCTATCAACATTCTTAAAATCGAAAGAAGAGATTACCCTTTCGGCAATACTATGAGGATCAGTCGCTTGTCCACGTCGTGCTCGAACTCTCGGGCGGATTTGAGAAGGTTGCGGTACAGCAGCAACCATCCCGGGATTTGTCTGATTGTGAAAGGGCTGCACATGAATCCAAAGAAGATACATCATCATATGTCAAACTATTTGTATGCTTTCCTTTAGTCTTATTTCCATGGAAGAAAGAATATAATGAATAAATTAGCCATTAAAATGGGAATTTCTCAATTGTCATTTTCTCTTTGTAAGCAATAAAAAGATAAAATTTTAATTCATTTATTTATATATAAATTGGCATCTGGCTAAAGATGGCTACAAGGTTCCAAAAACCAACACATAATAATGGAGCACAAATTAAAATATTATGAATAAATAAAAATGAAGGAAATTACATTATTGTCCTACTGACCACATTCATATTTTTAGAACAAAGAATAAATTTTTTGTGGGTAACAGACATTTTATTTATATTATTTTAATTAAAAATTAACATAAGTTAAAAAGAACGAAAAAAAAATTAAAAGAAAAAAGCACTAGCATATAAAAAATTAATTTAAAAGAATAAAACATGGTTCTTGGTTTCCGCCAATAAAACACAACCACGTGGATGGACTCTGACATCTTTGGAAAAAATAAAAGGAGCGTGTTTCAGACGCTCCTTAAGTAATGACGTAAGCGAATGATCATGCTTAGGCTTCCAGAATCCAACGGCAAAGATTACTTACACGTACGAACAATTTACACACGTGGGAGAGATGGTTTGTTTGTCTTTTACCGTCAATCAATAATTGATAAAAGACAAACACCAATCAGAATCAGACACGTGTAATACACACTCCCCAAAGTAAAAATTGAAGATTAAGGTCTGTTTGGAAACGAAGATAACACAAGAACTGTTTGGGTTCAAGAATAATAATAATAATAATAAAAGGAAATTAAAAAAAAAAAAATTAATTCAGAAAACGCGTTTTTTTGTACTTGGTTTGAAATTTAGTATCGAGCATCACATGTGATATTTTTTTAAAAAATTAAAAAAATTAATTAAAAAAACCCTTTTATTAACAAAATTGTCTTGTGTGCTTTATTTATTTATTTTGATTTAATGTCACTATGATTAAATGTGCTAAAAAAGCATAGGTTATAACGAGGATTAATTTATGAATGCTTTTAATTAATAATTATGATAAACCCAAATGGATATTAGAATAAATAACATTATTATTTTTAGAAAAAGAAAAGAAAAAAAAAAGGAGGGATATAGGGAGAAAAATGTAAATTCACCTGGTGAAGATGTAACGGCGGCGGAGGTGGCCGGAGTTGTTGAGTCTGCTGCAAATGTCCAAAGGAAGGAAACAAGGCGTTCATGTGCTGAACCGAAGAATCTCTCTCCTGAAAACAAGAAGGAAATGACGAAGACACCCTTAAGAATCATAATAATTAAAAAAAAAAAAAAAAATTATGAGAATGGGAATAAAATTTCTGTAGCTGAAGTAGACTGCTCCTAACTCTGGAGAAGAAGAACAAACAATTTTCAATTTAATCAATTTTTTTTAAAAAAAAAAAAACAAAAGTTTATTCTAAAATCAGAGATTTGACAAGAAAAAATTAATAATAAACGCAAAAAACAAACAAAAATGAGTAAAAAGAAGATCAAAGTTACCCAAAATGGGAAAATTGAACGTGTTCTAATCTGGGTTGAAATCATTCAGATGATCCAAACAGAGCAGACAAAAACACCCAAAATCCCCTCCCTCCCCACTGAAGAACATGAAGAACAAATGAAGAAATTAAGAGAGGGAAAGAGAGATTTACAGTGATTCCAGAAGAAGCAGTGGAAGAAGATGAAGCATTATTAGTGGTATTATTGTTATTATTATTGTTATTAAGTTCATCTCTAAACCTCTCTTGTCTCAAAAACCCTTGTTCTAAATTCAGCCCCAACGGCATACCCATCCCTCCTCCTCCACCGCCTCCTTGCAGCCCAGCTATCCCTCTCAACCCGTCGCCGCCGCCGCTTCCGCCAGACCCAAGTTGCAAGGCCATCGGAATAGAGACGACATCGCCGGTTGCTCCGGCGGCGTAACCTGGCTGCACTGCGAGAATCTGCTCGAAGAAGTCATCTCCCAACCCCTCAGAGGGGATTCCGGCCATAAATGAGTATCCCCAAAATGGAAAGAGAGAACGGAGGAGTAAATGGAGGGGGGGCGGCGGCGGTGGTGGTGGTGGTGGTTTCTGGGGAAGCCCAGAAGAAGGGGGAGGGTGTCGGAGAAATGGGTGGCAGATCCGGAAGGCGATAAGGCGGAAGGGAAGCGATTTTGAGGGTAATGAAATGAAATTAAGGCCTCTTTTTTGGTTCTCTCTCTATCTTTCTCTCAGCTTTTTGGTTTACCGACTTTATTATATGGCTTTGTGAACAAAAGGGGGTTTCGAAATTAAACAAAAGCACAGTATAAAGGCACTTACATTTTTTTTTTTTTTTTTTTTTTTAA
>NW_019268519.1:5397741-5421843 GCF_002738365.1 Cucurbita moschata | reverse complement strand
CTCTTTTTTTTTTTTTTTTTTTTTTTTTAAATCTCTTCCTAAAAATCTTCATTACTTTCTGATTTTTATTTATTTATTATTATTATTCCTAATCCTACTGCCTCTTCCAATTTTCTTATTATTTTAATTATATTTGTTTCTTCTCTCTTTCGATTATTATCATTATTATATTATCGTTATTCGTAAATCAAAATAATGGTTTAATTTTTACTCCTAGGTTAGATTTATTTTTACTGGTTGGATTGATTTGGTTTGATGGGTTTTGGTGCATTTCATGTAACCGGATTGTATGGTCTGGGAATATGGATATCCGATCCTTATGGATTAACTGGAAGGGTACAAGCTGTAAATTCTGCGTGGGGTGTCGAAGGGTTAGATCCTTTTGTTCCCGGCGGAATAGCCTCTCATCATATTGCAGCAGGTACATTGGGCATATTAGCGGGCCTATTCCATCTTTGTGTTCGTCCACCCCAAGATCAACTAAAAAATATGGTTACAATCCAACTTAACTCTACTGGTAAAAAGGTTATATGGAACCCGGGGAACTAAGCATTCTTTGTAATGATGTGGAAACTCCTTTCTAATATACGCGTTTTTAAAACCTTGAGGGGAAACTCAGAAAGGAAAGTCTAAAGAAATAATATCTGTTAGTGGTGGACTTGAGTTATTACAAATGGTATTAGAGTCAGACATTGAGCGATGTACCAGTAAAGACGCTGAGTCTTGAATAAGAAAGGAACGAGTGCCAGTAAATGTTTGTAATGAGGTGAGTAATTTACTGTGACTCGTAAATATTTGATATTTAAATTTTATGAGATTTTTGTTATTGATGTAACATGTATTGTGAATAAGTAGATTTCTTTTAAATAATTAAAAAAAACGGTCCGACAATTTAACCCGACCTAAAAGAATTGGGCTTAACTAGGTTGCAAACTCAGATCATTTGAGCTACTAAACTTCTCAATATTTGGTCAACAAAAGTTATTTTAATCATTGTAATTTATTTTTAACAATCTAACTCAGCATTAAATTACTAACTTATTTACTGCTCATTTGTCGGAGAATTTATGATTTCCTCGTTTGTTATCATGGATCAAGGCTTACTATATAATTTTTCATTATACACATTTATAAATACGAGGTGTTAACCCATACATGTCACAGTGACATTCAACCTAACATGGTATCAGAATCATGCCCTAAATTTAGACATGTCAATAGATTGGCAAATCCTCAAATGTCGAACAAAGTATTGTGAGCCTCGAATGCGTAGTCAAAAAGTGACTAAAGTATCGAACAAATGGTGTACTTTGTTCGAAGACTCTAAAAAGAGAAAAAAAAAATGGCTAATTTAGAGAACGATCATGGGTCTTCATTGGTACGAGGCCTTTTGAGGAAGCCCAAATCAAAGCTACGAGGGCTTATGCTAAAAGTGGACAATATCATACTACTGCGGAGATCCCTGGAAAAATTTAGGAGGTTAACACTGAAAGTGTGGTGAACGCGTAATTCATCAAAAGATAAGATTCATAAAAGGGGATTATTCACAATCCACCCATCTTCGTGGTCAAGATGATTATGACCCTCCACGATAGTACGATACTGTCCACTTTGAGCATAAGCTCTCTGACTTTATTTTTAGTTTCCTCGAAAGCTTCGTACTAATGGAGAAATAACATTCCTTACTTATAAATCCATGATTTTTTTCCTTATTTAGTCGATGTGGGACTCTCCCAACAACTCTCCCTTCGAACAAAGTACACCATAGTGCCTCTCCTGAGGCCTATGGAGACCTCGAACAAGGACAACCACAACTTTGTTGTTCACCCATCTTCATCCCAATGAACACGGACTTGGAAAAACCTAGAGAGCCTATTCAGCACAAAGTAACTCTAAGTGCTTTCAAGTATTACTTGCTTGCGTTGGTGTTGTATACTTGCACTCGATCCGTGTTAGACAAAAAGTAACTCAGCTGCATGTTATTTCATTATCATATATCGATACATGTTCGTAAGAAGAAAATAATATTTAGATTAAGAAAATTACATGAAGTTGCAAGTCTTCCATTCTTATAATTGAGCTCGAAACAACCCTTGAATTAGAAACACGAACTCTAGCCGCTCGTTATGACGATATGGTTAAAATTTAGGGTTTGATCTTACAAAAATTTAATAAAAAATATAATGATAAAAACTATCAGAATTTTTAAAACAAAAAAATTTAGCATAAGGCTCGTTTATAATGATATAAGGTATAGACGCAAAATTTTAACATTGAGAAACTACCTCTTCAAATAGGGAAAAAGACACGTTGGACGAAGCATACAACAGTCTGGATAAACTATATCCAATCATCGAGTCATTACGATTTTTCGTTGACCTACTGCTAAGAGATATTGTCTACTTTAACTCTTTACGTATTGCCATTAGTTTCACAGTTTTTAGATTTTCACACCCTTATAAGAAATAAGACCGGTAACAGGTATTGTCCAATTTGACTCTTTACATATCGTCATCAGCCTCATGGTTCTTATATTTCCACACCTTTATATGGAATAGGATCGATGTGGGATCTCACAATACACCTCCCTTGGAGCCCAACGTTCTGGTTGGCACATCATCTAGTGTCTGGTTCTGATACCATTTGTAACAACCTAAGCCCACCGCTAGTAGATATTGTCAGTTTTGACACGTTACATATCACCGTCAACCTCACGGTTTTGAAATTTCCACACTCTTATAAGAAATGTTTCATTTCCCTCTCCAACCGACGTGGAATCTCACACATTAAAACTAATATGATGATATGTTACATGTGTATGCATAGCATCTTCTATCTTAGTCTCTATAAAACTGAACAAGTTTTATTCAACCCTCAACTCGTTTTTTCTCGCTCCGAGTCCAAGTCCTAATCATCAAACTTTCCACAATGAAGAGGATAATATGTCATTAAAGGCACTTGAAGTTGAGGGTAGACCTTAGGACCCTTGCAAATTGAATCTCTAATAATTTCTAAAGTCTTTGGAGGTGACAACAAGAATCTAGACCAAATAATAGGAGAGCTATGCCCTCAAAAAGCATAGGGAATCAAAGAAATTTTTTTTTAAATTGGCTCGTTAATTATTCCGATCTAAAGATTAGACATGTTCGTAGGCTGAGTTAGATTGGACTATGACATTTTTTTCGATTGATCCAATTGTTCGGGTGGTAAATTTTTTAAACTTAAATAACTCTTACTAAATAATGAGCTCAACTCAACTCAACGATAAAAATTTTGGGTTGGGTAGTTTGAGTTGCTCCGATTATAGTATCGTGCTTCAAAGATTTGATTGACATAGTTTTAAAAATTATAACTATTTGAAGGATGTCATTGTTTAGAAACCGAGTAGCTCGTTGTTCCAGTGGTTTTGAGAAAGAGATCTATATGAAACAACCACAAAGTAAGAAATTGGATGGAGGGTAAGAGTGTTCGTCGGTTGGGTTCGATCGGGTCAGACATTTTTCAGATTCAATCTAATTATTCCCATTTAAATTTTTTCAACTCAAACAACTTTTATTAAATAATGAACTCAACTCAAACCAGATGAAGATTTTTTACGGCAATAATTCCATATTGGCTCGAAGAAAATCATGTATTTACAAATAAGAACGGTATCTTAAACTTAATTTCAATATATATTTTAAAATTTACCCTCTAAATAATAAAATAAAATAAATACTAAGGTGAAAATTAAAATAATTTTTCATTAAATATTTTAAAAGTGGATAAATGAAAAGGAAAAAATTTAAAAGTTAATATAAATTTTAATTTAAAAAAAAAAAAGAAATAATTCTCAAGCTAGATAGTGGAAGCAATAAAAGTAATAAATAAATAATTCAAAATAATATATGTTTTGTCTTTACATGGAAAGCTTCATCTCCACTTTGGTGAATAATGGCCCAAAATAATAATATTAAATCACCAACTTTTTATTTGATTGGGATTTTCAATAATAATAATAATAATACTTTTTACAAAAAATTAAATTAAATTAAATTAAATTAAATTGTAGAAAGGTAGAAGGAATACTTTTAATTCATCATCAATATCCTTTCATTCTTGTTGGATATTGGAAATATAAGAAATTAAATAAATTTCAGTCATTCATTTCCCGGCAATACGTGAGTTAAGGCTATTCGTTCTTGCGTCGCCTACGGCTAAGCTACGTATATTCGAGCCTCTAGTCCCGGTTCAAGAAGAAAGTTTTAGAAAACGGGGCAGAAAGATTTCGAAAGAGAATTTTGAAAGCAAAATTTGAGAAATTGAAATTTGTGTTATATTGGAATGTAAGCAAAAGGTAGCCATAACGGCATACTGCATATAATAATTATCGGTAGGGAGAAAGCTCATTAATTTTGTTTTCTTCTTATTTTAAATATCAAATCTTTTAATCCAATTCTAATCAAGTTGAAAAGCTCTTAATTATTATTATTATTATTATTATTATTATTTTTAACAAAAGGCCAATTTCAAAATAAAATATTTAAGAATAAAACGTTAATGGTGGATGGAACTCAATTGGATTGAGCTGGTTTAAGGAAACCAATCTAAAAATTCGAGTCGGTTGGATTGATAACGTGAATGGCTTGATACCAATCCAATCGAATCACATACTTTTGTTGAATTGTTTTAAGATTTTTTTTTTTTTTTGTACCGATCTAAAATCTTGAGTTGGTTGAATTAATAACCTAAATAACCTGTATTTTTTAGTGGTTGAGTGGTTCATTTTTTTAATTATTTAAAAAAATCTACTTATTCACTAATATGTTACGTCAATAACTAAAATTTTATAAAATTCAAATATTTAACGTTCACAAATTTCAGTGTATTACTAACATTTGTTACCGGTGTCAAATATTTTTTATTTTCATAACAATCTTAAAAGTACGACATGGTTAGATTAGGTTCTGAACTTTATTTTGTTGGTTTGTCGGGTCTTTCTCTAACTAGGTTGGATAGTCCAGGTTGTTTAGATTAATTAACAGGTTATATGAACATCTCGGAGCACATTTACATTTTTTTTCATATTATCGTTGAGAAATGTCATTATGAAATTTAACCGTATGATCTTAAAATTTTAATAATACACTAAATTGAGATTTTAAATCATATTATTTTACAAATATTTTATAAAATTTCGATTAAGATAAATAAAATAAGTTATCCTATTTTTCAAATTTAAATAAAAAAAATTTTCATCCATTTTAAAATCTTCATTTAAAATTTATTTTCCAAGCTAAAAGCTATTTAGAACACTTTCATATAATATATATTTTAAAATTAAAATTATAGGATAAAAATTATCAACAAAATTATTAAAATTATAGGATAAAAATAAAAATATTTTGGTTGATAATATGAAAATTTTAAGACAAAAGAACAAAGAAAGTCTCGTAAATTAAGAAATTAAAAAAATATATCTCGAGAGAAGGGAGGTAGGGGTAAGACGAGGGGAAGAGAAAAATTGTGAGCTCATAACGAAAGGTTTTAGTTTGAGTTATAAGTTGTGAGACATACTTTTCGAACCGAGCGACGTTATGATTTAGACTCATTCGTGGCCTATTTTAAAGAGAACTCAAGCCTCATTTTACTTTTTCGTCTGTCTTTGATGCTTCATGATGCCATCATGAGCCCTGTAAATGCAACAACCTTTGTTCCTCGCTCGAACATGCTTACCAAGAACCAACTCATAAACTGTCTCATATAATCAGGACATCTCGAACATCCATCCATCCAAGTAATATCGAGGTATAAACCTTCTCATGTCTCGAGTCATTTTTGCATACCATGCTCAGTTAATAAATCTACTCCACCCAACTTCACACACAAAACACCTCTTAAAGAAGAAGTTTACATACGTCTTTACCTTATCTCGACTTCGCATAATTTAACGAACATGACGAGTGATTTGACAATTTGATCCACCTATTAAAAACAAGTACTAATCAATGAAACATTGACTATTTGGTATTCCATATCTTCCCTCCAAGAAAAAACTTCCCTGAGGGGTCCATATGAGGAATAATCTTGACAAATTTTACAAAAGATCCATCAGATCATGTTGCAAATTATTCAATACTGTAACTATCTAAAGAATCTCTCACTACAAACACAAATATAAACAAATCTCGTGAATGAACAGCATTCAATCCCTCTCAAATCCTCTACATCTTTTTCATAAATGTCGAAAATACAAACGAAAACCATCCTGGATCGACTCGACAGTCAAAACGAGTCAAAACGAGGAAGACGTAAATCAAAATGCGCATCAAAATCATAAGATCATGACGGCCACTGACTTGATAAGAACATAGTTTTAGATATCTGATGACGAACGTAAGAGGGTTGAATTAGAGTCTCAATCAGCAGATTACAGGCACTTAATGAAAGTTCAGTTGAATCTAACAGCACAACATTTCCCAACTCATCCATTTTGGGTCTTAAAGAACATGAAAGAAGTGTACAATAATATTTATGCCTGGCTACATATAGGATGGTTCAAACTAGTGGGCCACCTAAGAAGACCACAACCAACAAACTTTAAGCCAAATTCTCTGCCCACCCAAAAGCAATTTTAAACGAAGAAAAGTGCATGCTTAAAATGTAAGGCATAAAACAAGGATATGTCACACTCATGAATCGATGGACCTATTATCATATAAAGCACATAAAATAAGGCACCAGTTCAAGACAAAGCAAGTTTGCCTTACAGCTTTCAACTTTGAATTGAAATTGATCCTTTTCAAAAATCAAACAAAGTCAGGACTTCAAATCAATAAGCAAATTATCGCCCTCATCCAGAAAAGAATAGCTGCAGAACTTTAAATCGATTCAAACTGTTATAGCATAATTCCAGACTTTGCATAGAAATCTAAAAACTATTTACCAGAGAGCAAAAGTCATGAATTCAAAAGGCATATAAATACTCTGTTCAGTCATGATATCAGAATATAAAAGAAGGAAGAAAAAAGCTACTTCAGTGTCCCAAATATCATGAGCAATGAGTATCCCAAATGAAATCTATCTGCCCCCGTAGCGATTAACGAAAGTAATGAAGGATAGAAAGGATTTTGTAATGGAAGGTTAGAATTTTAGTGTGGCGGGTGTATACGGAAGGGCGTGGGAGCGGGAGGGAAACAGATATCGTGTCATGGCCAAAAGAATTTTTTACTACCAATAAAAGAATTATCATGTAGGAGAGTGATATAAAAGTTGATGGTACGCAGATCATGTAGGGAGGGATACAGATATAGTTGTTAGTAAGGAGAAAAGCTGCCCTCTTGGATCGGCCTTGCTGGTTGTTCTTGAGCTTTTAGCTCATAATTCCTTTTGATCTAATTAGAGTGGAATATGATAGCTATTAGAGAGCAGCACTGGAAAACTAATTTTCTTCATTAAGTGATCTTCAGATTCCAAAGACACATTCACATACATAAAGTACAATGATAGGAACAAGTGGACATGAAATTGATGGTACTACCTACCGCTTCATACACTCTCCTTTTGGTTTGATACCTTCAAATCTTGCTTCTCCTCATCATCTATCGATGCAGGCTTTTCTACTGCGGTCTCTCCGATTGACTCGGGCTCTTTCTTCAGCTCGGACTCGAACTCCTTAGCTGCCTGCAATGATATTAGAAACATAAGTCCTACTAGGAAATTAAAAAGCAGGTAACTTTGTTTAGCTGATTCTTTAACAAATTGAGCAATTGAAGTTTTCCTCGAGCTTGAAAATCAATAAGAAAGATTGAAAACATGTTTCATAAACGATCTTGAAGCTACTTTATCCTTGATTCACTTGAACTATTAGAACTAACCAATTAGGTTTACGACGAAACCTAGAAATCAATCATTGATCCAATTTGAATACCTCCACATAATAGACCTCAACAGAAAGCTAGAGTTAACGGCAGCAAGTGATTGACTTCAATAATTCCTCATATAAAATTATTGACTCTAGAGATATAGTAATATGGAGAAGACTAAATTGTTTCAAGCACCGACAGAACCAGAAACGTCCCTTGTTTCAAAGAGAGGAGGACGGGTTATTCACATTTCATTTGATGATCAGAGGTAAATTGAAAACTAAGCAACGGTAAATTCTATGGATTCCCGAGGGGAAAAGTAGAGATGTCTCCTACGTTACCCATATTATGTTCTAACTCACTAACAAATGCTTAAAAGTGTATTTGGAAATGGTTTTAAAAAAGTACAATTAGCAAAAGTAAAGTAAAATTGGTTATGCATTCTTAAAAGTACTTTTGAAGGACTTCCCAATCAAGCACATAGACCATAACGCTCTACAACAAAGTATTTCAAGGCACTTTCCAATTTTTCAAAAAGCATTTTATATTACTCTCCTACATGATTTCTTTTAAACATTTCGAGTCAAAAGTTCTTTTGTCCATGTCAAAAGTGCATTTGACACTTCCAAATATAGCCAAGGTTAATGAAATTAGCAAGAACCTAACTAGTGAACCCTGTGGGAACTCATAACAACAGAAAACTTAAAATGTTGGTTCATATGGTACGTAGCACACAAACTACAAGGCCTGAATATTCAATTTGTCCAAGATATGAAGTTCCCTTTCATAACTCTAAAATAATAAAGGTATTACAAAAACGTCATCTTTGTAATCATAATATATCGATAACATATACACTACTAAGTTTAGAAAGAAATGAAAATTCCTTGGGAAATATAAAACTTCAGAGCAATTGATAATGTTACAAAAAGAGAAAGAAAGAAAGAAAGAAAGCTAGACTTCAATTCAGATAATCATAATTGGCATAATTCTAGTTTGTTTTGTCTCTGAGATGGGGGCTCCAATGTACTTTGGGTAAATGATGCCATGATTCCGGCTATTCGTTATTTAGGGATAAACAATTTGATAAGAAAGAATGTTATGCTCAAACGTAAATGGCTCCGAAGGTTGGCCTAAGAGCAATAGGGGTCTAATCCAAAATTTGAAAAAATAAGACAACAACGAAACTGAATTAACAAACTCGATTGGTTAGTGTAAACATGTGTGATTGACACAACTTCCGAATCTTCGGTTTCAATGTCATTTTTTTAATTCTTTAAAATGGTCTCTCAAGCATCGATTTTGGCGAAAAATAACTTGAAATGACCAACTTCCATCCTATAGAGCAGCATTTTTTGGCATTTGAGTTGGGGTTAATTGGTGGGCTAAGAAGCACAGACATAGATACACGACATTGGATACTATACGACATGGAAATATCATTACATCGATTTTCAAAAAAGTAGGACACGACATGTTAATTTCCCCCCCTTAAATATGCATATATTTCGACAAATTATGAATATTTGACACCTTTATTGTAAATTTCTACCTTTAAACATAAAAAGAACATCCAATACAATTCATTAAATAGATGAATAAGATAACAATTAACAAACAACATCAGAAATATCCAATAGTCTTACACAAACCTCATGAAGTGGTTAGAATGGATTTTGAAAGTTTCTTGGTGGTAAGTCACCTGTTTGTGCATATTTCTTGGAAGGATATCAAAACTTCAGCAGAAGCTTACTTTAAAATTTAAGTGCAGATCAATTCCTTAATAACTGATAAAGCACTGATTTATGTGTGTTGGGAAAATGGCAATTGGTTGGTGATTTACATCTGAAGATTGAGAACTGGTTTCATACAAGCATAGTCATCAAAAGTTAATTGAAGGATATGGGGGATGGATTTCGATTAAAAACTAACTGTTGAAGTACCGAAAAAAGCACTTTTGAGGCATTTGATTATTACTTCGATGGTTGAATTAGTAACTGCTAAGATACTCTTAACTTCATTGATGTTCGACCGCTCACATTCAAGCTAAGAGTAACTGCTAAGATACTCTTAAATTTTTCCGGCAACCTTTGTGGTTCAACGTTATTACAACAAACGTCGCAACGTTTCCTTTAAGCTTGGAGATATAGTTTCCTTGGATCCTCTGGGAATTGTTTATGGTGACTTACGCTTGAATAATTTCTCAAATTCAGTGATTTACCTCTTCTTCACCAAGTAATGGAAGATGGAGTGTTGGGAGGATGAAGTTCAACTAAATACAGTAGTTGATGATTCAAATTCAAATTCAAATTTAAATTCGATGGTTTTGACCCATAATCTATTACTTGATGCTCAGCTTTGGCAGAATGAAATTCCTCAATTTGTGCCTATTCATTTCTTGTCTTACTTAGACGAGAAACCTTCCCCATTTAATTTTCCTCCTCTTTTTCTCCTCCTTTCCTGAAGAACTGGTGTTAGTAGAAGATGATCCTCCATGATTGAGTCATGGCTCTATTAATATAACAATGGTGGTAAGGACTCCACTTTCATTTCTATTTTTAGTTATTTCCTTTGTTCTAGGAGGATGATCCTCCATGATTGAGTCATGGTTCCATTGATGTAGCAATGATTATTATACAACTTGTACAAATAGTCATAAACATCAATGAAGATGGTACCTAAAATTTCCAATTTCGTCTTGAGTACTTTAACTCAAAGGTTTAAGGTTCCCTCTATTTGAGCCTTACAATTACTCAAAATAAGTCAAAGAAGAATTCTACTTCTTCCCCCACACAAACACCGTCTACCTCCACTTACGAGAGATCCATAACTCGATCCCAGACGAGCCCTTAACAGTGTTGTTGTGGGAGAGAGTAGGGATTAGCCAATATTTGAGAAATTTTCTTAATCTAAAACAAGGGAATAACCAAAAAATCAAAATGAAGGTGGAAGACAATTCAACTAATGGGTTCCATACATGACTGCTTCTTTTTGCCATGAGTGTAACGCGTGCACACTTGTAGTGGCATTATATCAAACAACCTTCCTGACTTTCAGCAGCAACTACCCCCGAAGATTGGAGAAAAGATAGGGTGAACGTTATGCATTGTTTCTCCTTTTCATAGCACGGCATGAGAAATAGAATACGCACATTATTCTCCAATGGTTTGAGACCTCCTTCATCCACCTATTAATGAATAAACCTCCATAAACAAGGTAACACTTTTACTCACCTACAAAGTAACATCTCTGCTGGCTAATAATTTTTTTTTTTTTTTTTTCATTCCAATCTTCGAAGTTCATAGCAAAGTCACCTATAGTCACCATCCAACGTAGACGCACAAATCTCTAGCCAATTCTGCAGCAAGACATCTCAATATCTCCCCATTTCTACATGGATAGGATCCAACATGAAATCCTCCTTAATCGTCTTCTTCAATGTATCAAGAATATCATACCAACAATCATTAGTCCAATTGGAAATGTTTATTGTAAATGCTTCGCATCAAGGCTCTTCTCCTCTGTTTTTGTAAATTTCCTTCATGAATGAAATTGCTTCTTTAAGAAAACAAATCATGGAAACACGACCCAGTAAAAATAATGTTTCTCCGGTTTACTGGTCGAATCTCTGATTCCCACCCGTTAAAGATTCTGTTTGTTTACTATCTCGTTGAATCTTTATTTCCCACTCCTTTGTTTTATAGATTCTAATTGTCATGCTTCACCCTTTATTTCCCACATACCGCTTTGATAATATAATCCCAAAACTCATTTGCTTTCCGCTTAAAAGGATGGGGTTGGCAAAGGTTCCGTGTGATAGACACTAAAAGACCCTCCACCAGATTGAACACTTCAACACAAGAACATCAAGGCTTCTGACTAAAGGAACAATGAAAGAACAGGTGGGTATGGTCTTCCAACTTTTTGGCACAAAATACACAAATTATGAGAGAAGCACACTGGGTAGGTCGTAAGACAGCTTACGACCAGGCCATTGAGATTTCCAAGAACTTTTCTTCTTTTCTTATTCAACATACTAAAGGTCCTCTCAAGAAAGAGTGTGGAGTTCCCACCTATTTAAGTCCATTTTTATTATGATAGCTGAGCCAGAACAACAGATTCGTAGACAGTTACAGAAGTATTATTTGATTCATTTTAAATGTTCGGAATGACTTTGTTGTGCCGTAATGCCACAACCTTCAATGCTATGATACCACTTGTTGTACCCAAACGCCACAACCAAAATGTTTTGATACCCATTTGTTGTAGCGTAAGCGAAAGCAAGATTGGTCGCACTCACACTCACAAACAGAAAATTAAACAAAGAGACACAAAGATTTACGTGGATTGGAGAGAATAAATTCTCCTACATCCACGGGTGGTAGTCAATCACACTATAACCAAAGTGTTTACAAGTGTATCTCTCACCCTCTCACACTACAACAAAGTCTTTCAACAAAGTTTCTCCCAATTGCCTCTAGGCAAATACAAAATAACAATGTGTAACAGCCCAGATCCACCGCTAGCAGATTTTGTCCTCTTTGAGTTCTCCCTTTCAGGCTTCCCCTCAAAGCTTTAAAACGCGTCTGCTAGGGGAAGGTTTCCACACCCTTATAAAGGGTGTTTTGTTTTCCTCTCCAACCAATGTGGGACATCACAATCCACCCCTCTTCAGGGCCCAGCATCCTCACTGGCACTCGTTTCTTTCTTCAATCGATGTGGGACCGCCACCAAATCCACCCCTTTTGGGGCCAGCGTCCTTACTGGCACACCACCTCGTGTCTACCCCCTTTGGGGAACAGCCTCCTCGCTAGCAAATAGTTTGGGCTTCCCCTCAAGGTTTTAAAACGTGTCTACTAAGGGAAGGTTACACCCTTATAAAGTGTTTTGTTCTCCTCTCCAACCAATGTGGGACATCAAACAATGACTCCACACCTCAAAGCAATGCTAAACAAGCCTTTATCTAGGTATAGCAATACTAATTCTCATACATGAACCAAATAAATGACAAAATGAGCTAAAAGGGTTATGAACTAAATGAGAGGTATGACAATACATCTTCGTGACAACTTACAACAGATTTTGATAGGACTGTTTTTAAGTGAAGCATTTCTATTTACATCCAGAAAAAGGCACGAAACCAAGGCTTCATCTAATTCCAAACTATTGTTGTTCAAGTCCCATGAAAAAGTAGATAAGCTTTCTAGTTAGCTAAAAAGTACTTTGCATCAATTCAATCTCATTTCAAATTCAGTAAAAATCTTCCCTAATCCGAATATACGAAACAACAATCATCAAATACTCAATTTCCAAACATCTACACCACATACTATCCAAATCCAGTGGAAAAAAAGATCTTCCCCGTATCAAATCCCTAACAATTAACAATCTCCGAGCAACCAAACTGACACAATTGATTAAAACCACACATAAACATACCTGTTGGAAGCTCTTGACCGTTTTTCCAATACTCTTCCCGACTTCAGGCAACTTCTTGGGGCCAAAAACCAGAGCGGCGACGCCGGCAATTACAACAAGCTCAGGCACTCCAAGTCCAAACAGAGCGTTACAAGTGAGACCCTTATGAGCTCTATCCATCGTCTTTCTGGACCTGGTGGTTCGCAATAGCAGAGAATGGCTATGGTCGCCTTTGTTGAAGGAATTGGCGGTGGCATTGTTGGCGAAGAAGGAGGATTTGGAGGAGGAAAACGGAGGGGAAAACGATGGAAGCCTGGGAATGGAAGATGTGAAGGATAAAGTTGCAGATGAGATTACCATGGCCGCCGTTGTTGAGGGAAAAATCTTGATTTTGGGAATTGGAAAGTTTATCGGTTTGATGATTACGATTGTGATTTTAGTTCATTTATTTGGATTTTTTTTTCTTCTTTTTCTTGCAATTTTCACATGTGGGATTGGTTTGGTGCCAGTACAAAATTTTATGGAGTTTTTTTTTCATAAGATATTATTACGGGACATCACAATCCTGCTTAATCCTGCTTAGAACGGTGGTTTGTTGTCGTCCCCTTATGGTGGTTTGTTCTCCTCTGAGCACGGTGGTTTGTTGTCCTCCCCTTATGGTGGTTTGTTCTCCTCTCAACCAATCAATGTGGGACATCACAATCCACCCCCCTTCGAGGCCAGCGTCTTTATCCGAAAGATTTTCACGCCCTTATAAATGCCCCCCTTCGAGGCCCAGCATCCTTACCCGAAAGGTTTTCACACCCTTATAAATGGTGGTTTGTTCTCCTCCCAACCAATGTAGGAATAGCGAGAAGAATGACACATTGTTCGGTGTCTGGCTCTGATACCATTTGTAACGACCCAGGCCCACCGCAAGCAGAGATTGTTCTCTTTGAGTTTTCTCTTTCGGACTTCCCCTCAAGGCTTTAAAACTCGTTTGCTAGGGAAAAGTTTCCACGTCCTTATAAACAGTGATTTGTTCTCCTCCCCAACCAATATAGGACATCACAGACTTTAAGTGGATTCAAGGACAACACGCTAGTTCGAACTAGAAATGTTCATGGGTTAGGTCGAGTTGAAATGTTTTTTAAATCGATCTCAATTGTTCGATTTGTAAAATTTTCAACCCAAACAATCTTTGTTAAATAACGAACTCAATCCAATTCGAACATAATTCTTTTTGGGATAGGTTCATTTAAGTTGTTCCAGTCATTTATCCAAATTTTTATTTTAATGAAAGTAAATTAGGAGCTTTTTATTATTTAAAATATTTAACTAAATTTTTTTTGCTAACTATTTTGAACATATATTTTTTTTAAAAAAATTAAATAGTCAAAAAATAATTTTGAAATGGGCGAGGAGAATGAATAATAAAAAATAAATCTAAAATTAATTAAATAAATAAATGTATATATAATGGTAAAAAATATAATATTTTTAAATTTATTCCGCTCCATTAATTTTAGGGTAACCTATGAACCGACCCATTCATAAAATTTTCATTTATTATGAATTAACAAAAATTAAGTTGATAATGCTCTTAAATTTACACCTCATCATGCATTTGATAATTATTGTATATTGATTCAGATAAGCATTGACCAGCGTTTGTGTGTCATATACTTCTAATATCTACCATCATTTTAAGCTACAAGTCATATATTCCATTCGCAAATTTTTTAACGTCGAGTAAACGTTTAAATTGTTCCATCGCATCATATTAAGACGAGTTTTCAAAAGAGATCGAAAATATACGCTAAATTTGTTTATGTAATTATTAGATATCTTGAACCCTAAACGAGTAGCGTGTTAATTAGTGCACAATTTCCTAATTGTCGTCATAATTTAGCATTAATGAAGGCTAAGTAAGTGATTTAAGTCGTACGAAGGCTAGTTAGGTGCCTAAAGTGGGCCTCATCTAGCAGCTCCAAAGTTCAAAGGAGTTGGTTTACTTTCCTTCGTAATTAAATTTTTAATTATATCACTATGTATGAATGAGAATGGTTGGGAGTGAGTCCCACATCGGCTAATTTAGGAAATGATCATGGGTTTATAATCAAGGAATACTATCTTTTCATTAATACGAGGTTTTATAGAGAAGCCCAAAACAAAGCTCTGAGAGCTTATGCTCGAAATGGACAATATCATATCATTGTGGAGAGTTGTGATTCTTAACATGTGCTACAAATTATTTTTGGTAATTACGTGCTTTTCATATCATTATGTTTTCGGTTTGGGTGTTCTTGAAACTCGGGCTTGTGTTCATGCATATATAGAGAACATAATTGAGATGGGGACGAAACATTTCTTACAAGGGTGTGGAAACCTCTCCCTTGCTAGTAGACACGTTTTAAAACTGTGAAACTAATGGCGAGACGTAACGGGCAAAAGCGAACAATATCTACTAGCGGTAGGCTTGGGCTGTTACAAATGATATCAGAGCCAGACATCAGGCAGTGTGTCAACAAGGACACTGAGCCTCGAGGGGGGTGGACACCGTGTGGTGCACCAGCGAGGTCACTTAGCTCCAAAGAGGTGTGAGTTGTGAGATCCCACATCAATTGAAGAGGAGAACAAGTACCAGCGAGAATGTTGGGTTCCAAAGGGAGGTGGATTGTGAGATTCCACATCGGTTGGAGAGAGGAACGAAACATTCTTTATAAGAGTGCAGAAACCTCTCCCTAACAGACGCGTTTTAAAACCATGAAGCTGACGACAATATCCACTAGCGATGAGGTTGGGCTGTTACACCCACATTCGTTAATCAAGGGGAAGATCATGAGTTTATAAGTAAAGGAACACCATCTCCATTAGTACGAGACCATTTGGAAAAACCAAAAGCAAAACCACAAAAGTTTACTCATAGTGGACAATATCATATCTAGGTTTAGTTCGGTTCGAATGACGGTTACTTTGTTAGCCATTCTTCCAAAATGGATATAGAACTCAAACATACAATCAGGTTCATTCAAAGAATATGACAGAATAAGCCTTTCATACACTTAAAACAAGAACAACAAACAACACTGTTATAGCTGATCTCCCTTTCCTGATGGTTCACAGCACCCTGAGCTCCCCCGGATGCGCTTTTGAAGGCGCTCCAAACTTGCCACTCGACGCAAGGAACCTGTTTTCACCATCGTCTTCCCTGACACGGTTGCTGCTTTTGCCACACAATTCAGCTGAGTATCAGCAGAAGATATGTCGGCAGCATGATTGCTAGCTGCATCTCTTGATGTCTTTGAGGGGCTCCCATCAAAGGATTGCATGCTCATTGACAATACTTCCGACGACATGCCATAGAACATCGGTTTCGAACCCGTAATTCGCTTTACGGTTTCCTCAGCCATTTGTACCTGAAAACGTCATGGTTCTCGTCATCGTCGTATCAACACGGAACGAATGAAGAACGAGCTAATACTTTGTACTTACCTTTGCTTTCAAAGTTTCAAGGTCAGCTTTTAGAACTCTGTTATTAACAGCTGATTCATTGTACTTCTGGCTTATATCATTGAAACGCTTCAGCAATGCAGAATTTTCAACTCTTAATTCAGCAACCTATCAACAATGAATCCAATCGAGTTTATAATGGACTTATTAGAATTAGATAGATTTGATATTGTTCGATGTTGACCTGTGTCTCGAGCTCAGTCAAATGTGCTTGCTTTCTCTTTCTTGAACGTCTAGCTGATTCTCTGTTAGAAAGCATTCTGAAGAAAATAACTGTGTTAGTATCTACGATAACGGTTTTTGTTGGAGTTTGATTGGGTTCTTCATGTTGGTAATCGTGAAGACATATAGTGACTTACAACGCTCGTTGAATAAGTGATATTTGGTCAAGTCACTATCAAATAACTCAACTTCCCAACCGAAATTTTAGTATCTCTTTGGATCGAGAGAGACAAATACTTGGTAAGGCTACGACAACTTCAGTATTCCTTTTGGACATGAGAATCGTCGTGGAAGTACGCATTTTAAGGAATTGGGATCTAACTTGGTACGATGAGGATTGACATCTCGAACAAAATGAGTGCAACCAAATATTCATATTACCTAGCACATACATTTTAAATGGTTGTAAGGTAACATCTCAAGCCCACCTTGAGTAGATATTATCCTCTTTGAATTGTTACAAATGGTATTAGAGACATCGAACGGTGTGCCAACGAGGACACTGGCCCCCAAAAGGGTTGGATTGTGAAATCTCACGTCGGTTGGAGAGGAGAACAAAACATTAAGGGTATGAAAACATCTCCCTAGAAAACGCGTTTTAAAACCTTGAGGGGAAGCCATTGAATGGAAAGTCCAAAGAGAATAATATATGCTAGCGTTACGCTTGGACTATTACACTTTTTGTGTATTATCCTTTGATGGATCCAGATCAACATGATTATCCATCTCAAACGAACTGAATGACAACGTGACATGTTTACTAGACAAGTGGACTAATTTGGCACGATTACTTTAGAAGCTAAACAGACACGACCATTAACGACCAAATTTATTACTCTACTAAAATAGAATTATAAAATATAACAAAGTCAAAATGTTATAATATTTACCTCCTGACACGTTTAGCATAAGCAGGATCCTTACGTTCACTCGTACCATCTTCTCCTTCGACGACATCATCTTCTTCATCAGTCGTTTGCTCTATGGATGACGATATAGTTGCCGTGCCACCAAGAATCCCGACCTTTTTTTGCACACAAGGTGAGCTAGTAATTCCTAAAGGTTCATTAATCTTTATAACATGATCATCAAAAATAATATTCTTGTAAGAAAAAAAAAATAGATTAAAAATGTGGTCAAAAATAAAAATTTGTTAAAAATGAGAAATAGAATTGCTATCGAGGGTGCAACAAACATTGGTGGGATCAAAAGTCCCAGTAGGATCTAAAAGTCCCATCAATGTTTGCTGCACTCTCGATCTCAATTCTATTTCTCATTCTTAATGAAATTGCAAACCTTTTAAAGGTTGAGACTGCAAATATGAGGCTAGAAGGGAACTTGCACATGAATCTTGAACTTTCATCATATAAGACCCCTATTTCACATGAATCGAGGAATCACTAAATTTAAAATTTTTAAATTTTTAAACGTTTTATTTTTTATCTTTTAAAAAAATTAAAGGTGTTTTTGAAATTTTTTAAAAAATTTGAAGGTATTAATGAATCAGGTGAAAACTCGAGGGTAGAAAAAAAATTATAATATTGAATAACTCGAACAAGATTATAAAAAATTAGAAAATTATCTAGAAAAACATATATTTTAAATGGATTAAGCACATGAAAATATATTTTAAAATATTATTGAAATAAAAATTACAAATAATGAAAAGGTAAAAATGGTAAAAATGGAAAAACTAATCATGATTTTTAACCAAAGGAGTAAAAAGTAAATATAAAATCTTACTCGGCACAAGGCTACAGCGGCACACGCCAAATTGAGCTTGCTTTTCAGAAACGCCTGATAGTCACCGGAGTCCGATGGAACACACGGCGGTCCAATCTCGACGGATTCCGCCGCCTTACTCTTCTCCGTCCTCGACGTCGCACTACTACTACTACATATTTCATTCCGATTACTCTGTTTCTGCAGAATCTGATTCGCATTTTCTCCAGATTCCTTATTCTCAGATCGATCGTCGGGGGAGGGAGAAGCCGGCGGCGGAGGCGGAGAAGTCGAGGAGTCCGATACAGAGGCTTCCTGAAGGAACCGCCGGAACGACCATTCCGATGCGCTCCGGTTCAATTTCGACGATTCTTCCGGCTCTGTAGGAACTGCTCGCGGCGGCGAGGACAAGAACTGATCGGCGATTCCGTCAACGGAGAATACTCTATCCATTGATCTCATGAATTTCCGCCTCAGGTTTTTCTGGTTCGCGATTACAGAGTTTTGAAACTCTTCAAACCTGACGACGATTCATTTCAGTTTTACGATTTTATCTCCCTTTTGCCCCTTCTTTTAAAATAAAAATAAAAATTAAAAAATTATTTCTTTTTTATTTATTTATTTAATAAATAAAAATTTAAGTGTACAAAATACGTCTCCCTCAACAAATCCACACTTTTTTATATATATATAAATTTAAATAATTAATTCGATTAATTGGATTAGTCTCGATCATAAGTGTAAGTCAAGATCTAAGAGTGACCATCCTAGATTCCAAATTTGATTCTATTTATTTGTGAAATTTTGCAAGGATACTAAGAATCTCTAGCTTTGGACGCTTAATATATTTTAGGCCACTTCCACTAATTTACCGTTAGTATTTTTAGTTACCAATTAACCACAAAAATATTATAAAATAAATTTCATCGCGAAATAATTGAAATTTAAGCTAAAGTTTATTAATAAAAAAGAATATCAAAAGTGGCTCGACAAAATATATATAAAAAAGTATTTCTTTCTACGCAATAATAATTATCTTTTTTTTCTTTTTCAAAAAACGGATGATTTAAATCTCGAAGAAAATACTTTTATTTTATTTTTTTCACCTGAAATTTGATAATAAATCTTCAATTATATTGTTAATTAAATAAATAAATGATGATGGGATAATATTTAAATTATAAATTAAAAAAAATAAAATAAAATAAAAGAATTACACGTAGGATCCACACACACGAGTTTATCGTTATTGTCAAGCTGTTGCTGAGTCTTTGTTGATAGGATTGAAGGACTATTTCCACCAGCCTCCAAAAATAATTTAAAAAATAATTTATTTTTTGCAATTAATAATATTATTTTAATCCGACTTATCCGAACATCCCAACCGTTTATTTCAGTTATATGATTCTCTTTTCCATATTTTTTTTTTTAAATTTAATTCTTTTATTATTATTATTTTTAAAAACTATGTATGCTTCCTCTAGAATTTTGAAAATATTTTTAAAAAACAAATAATAAAAATAATATTAATTAAAATATCATCCAATGACAGCGAGGACTTGATATTTTTTTTCCTTTAGTACGGCGGCATCTAAGTTAGTTGCATTATTTTTTTTATTAAAAGATTTTTAAATTATTATTTGCCAAGTAGACTCATGTTTGTGGATAAACTTGTGGAGTGGGGCCCGCATGAGTCATTGTGGGGCCCGCAGAATTCTGGTTTTTGCCTTTTATGGCAGTGAAAATTGTTGTTTTTTTTTTTTTCTATTTATTTATTTATTTAGTATTATTTTGATTATTAGTTTTACATTTTTTTTTAATGATTTGAATGGTAAAAGTTTAAACAGTTAGGTTAAAATGGTTTGTATGGTTAAAAGTTTTTTTTTTTGTCTTTCTCCATTGAAATATCTATTTAATCTGTAGTGTCAGGTCCTGGGTTAGCCTGTCTCGAACAGAATGATGATTCTCCGTTTAAATGAGAAAAAGGAGAAGGGGTAGAGAGATTTCTCTTTGCTAGATAAATAGGGCTCGGGATACGATTATATTACTCATCCTGCCCCCGCCCCACTTAATATAAATATAATTTCAAAGAGTAGCTTTCTAAATTTCATTGATTTTTTTTTTTTTTAAATGACGATACCTTATAAGAATAATAAGGAAGAAAAAATTATTGCGGGGAACCCGATCCCTACCAATTTCCTGTAAGGAATCTCTGCCCTAATCCTTGTTAAAATAAATGAGGAATGAGATAGGTGGCGGCAAGGATGAGGACGAGGAAGGCTTCTCCATCCCATGGACATTGTCCATGCCCAAAATTACATTAAAGCCCTGATGTTTAAGACTATCAACGTCACCTCTACCTGTTGACCTAACACCAGAACGTAGCTTAGTTTTACTCTCTCGCAAGCCAACAAACTTACCCCAATTGTGGTGGCAACACAACTTAACTCAAGGGTCCTGACTCTAACTTCATCTGACTCACAAATGATGTTAAGATAAATGAGTATAACGTGAGTAAAACAAAGTCCCTAAATATAGATATACCTATCATCATTGCATCAGAATTACTAGCATCTCCGTTAGTAGTAGCATTTGCTCTTTCTTGTTTCTAAGTTTGGGTGAACGATTCAACACCACTCGAAATAAAAGGATGGTTACCACCTCTTGAGAACAGTGAATCACATGTGACCCTCCTAGCCGGTAACACACACTTTCATCTTTACCAGACCCCGGCCCTAATGATATCTACTATAGCATTTACATCGAGACTTGTCATGATCGTTGCTTTCCAGTTAGATTGCTAATTCCATCTCTAACGTGAGTATGACCGCCATACAAACAAATTTGTAAAAATTAAGATCTTATACACGTTACGACCCTATCAGTCTTTTTATAGTGTCAGGATAGAGACCCTAATACTCTTGGTAAACTTCCAACATCATCTTCCTAGAAGAAACAAACCTACTTAAAATGATATTTAAAAAATAAAAAATAAAAAATACAACCACTTGGAGATATTGTGGGATAATGGGCCACCAACTTCAACTATACAATAGGGAGATATTAATTAAATTAAAAAACAAATTAACATTTAATAAAATAATAATATAAATAACTAACAAAAATTGAAGGACAATGTTTAGTGGACAGTGACTAGCTTTGCAAAATAAAGAGATGAATTAAAATAAATAAATAAATAATATTTACTATATAAATTACAAAATAGTTTGAAGTCTAGGCATCAAGCACCAGTGGTCTAGTGGGAGAATAGTACCCTGCCACGGTACAGACCCGGGTTCGATTCCCGGCTGGTGCATTTGTTTTTTCTTTCTTTCTGTTGTCGTTTGGGCTTTAACAACGGCCCACTTATGCTTTTCCTATTGGACTTCAGAATATAAAGCCTACAACTCTGAAGCGTCATATGGATAGAAATTTTGTTTTTTTAACTAACTTAACTAACAAATTGTACCTTACTTTTCGGTCACACAATCATATAAACTATAAACTGTACCTTTCGAGTAACACAATCATGTTTTGTTTGGAACAATTTTATGTTTGGTGACCTCTTAAAAATATTTCTAGAAATCTGAACTTAATTTTATGTTGAGTGACATTTTAGAAATATTTCTAGAAAGTTGAACACTCATGACGATGTTGTAAGCATGGAGCGTTTTTCTATCTTTGGTTTATCTTTTTGACCTAAAATTACCCCGAACATTTACCTTTATGCCATTTCTACCAAATTTGATATAATCCACGTCATTATATACTCCGAAGAACACACAAATTAACCAGAAAAAGGAAGAGAAAAAAAAAAGAATAAAAAGAATTTATTATTATTATTATTATTATTATTGTATTTATGGATCTCTGTTCATGTTCACCAATGCACACGAGCGACAAGACAGAAAAAGAATCACTGATAGCACAATAATTCATCCAAAAAAAATTAATTAAAAAAAGAAGAAAAAAAAAAGAATCTGGGTCCCCACCACACGCTTCATCTCAGTCGTCCGTTCCATTAATCAGAATAAATCAACGGCCACAAAACCATTTCCCAAAACAAAACCAACCAAATTACAGAAACAAAAAGTTATTTTTATATTTTTCTATCCCAACAAAAGAAAAAATGGAATAAAATTAAATTAAATAAAACAATAATGTGAGCAGAGTTTTCAGCTTGAGTGGGCCCATTACTCCATGGGGGGGCTCTGATTCGCTGCAACATATCTATATCACATGTGATGAGCCTGCAGCACTCTGATGCTGCCACCTGCCACTCTGTCATAATACTACTAAAAATAATAATAATAATTAAACAGTGTATAAAGATTTTAAGTCCACAAAATAATAATAGTAGCCGCACGTGCGTTTGCGGGGCCCACTCTTATCAGACAACTGTGATTCATTTAAGCTCCTTAGTCAAAGTGTTATCAAATGATCAGATAGTCAAAGGTTTGACTTAGGCTCTCAAACTTTATGTACACGAATTCTAATGATGTCGTTGGGGAAATCTTTTCATTGTAAATACAATAATCTATAGGTCCGTAAAATCTCAATGACGTTCTTAATAACACTAAAATGATTAGTAATGAAGTGTTCAAATTAATATTTGGACTACATTCGTGAGCTGACCTACTTGTACTCGTTGTTCTCGTCGGTTGCTGATTTTGTGGTCTGGGCTGAGTAGCTTTGTGGACTTCGGGACTAGTTGTTGCATTTCACACGAGGTCGGGGATTTTGGTTATTGGATTCAAATCTAATCCAACCCAACTTGATTTCCCATGAACTACTTCTTCTTTACTCGAGATGGGCATACCTCTTTTTTTGGGGCGGTCAGGAGCTTCAAATGAGTATTAGATGACAAGAGCAACGAATTCTTACGACTTTACCTTTGGTTTTTCAAATGAGTATTAGATGACAAGAGCAACGAATTCTTACGACTTTACCTTTGGTTTTTCAAATGAGTATTAGATGATAAGAGCAACGAATTCTTACGACTTTACCTTTGGTTTTTTCCAAAATGTCTCGTACCAATGAAGATATTATTTCTTAATTATATGTAAAATCCTAAACCCACCGCTAGCAAATATTGTTGTCTTTCGGCTTTTTTTTTTGTTTTCCCTCAAAGTTTTTAAAACGCGTCTCCTGTAGAGAGATTTTCAAACGCTTATAAAGAATATTTCGTTTCCCTCTTCAATCAATGTGGGATCTCACAGTTTACCCCTTTTCGGGGCACAACGTTCTCGCTGACACTCGTTCTTCTCTCCAATTGATGTGAGATCTTACATTATATACCTGATCTTATTTTTAATTAGCCATGTTTGGACTCGATTAGATAAGATTTAAACATTAAAAAAAAAAAAAAAAAAAAAAAAAAAAAAAAAAAAAAAAAAAAAAAAAA
>NW_019268519.1:5357580-5397366 GCF_002738365.1 Cucurbita moschata | reverse complement strand
AAAAAAAAAAAAAAAAAAAAAAAAAAAAAAAAAAACCGGAGTAAACTAATATAATGTATATTATGCAAAAAAGAATCCATAGACAACTTACAAATAGCCTCGAACCAACAACGTTATTTGAGACATGTAATACAAATCTAGGAGGTTTTGCGACAGGTCATAGTGGTTTTCCGACAACATTATCCGGCAAGTTTTCCATGCTCCTATTCCCTCCTTGATTGTACAATGTACTGAGTTGGTGAAAATAAGGGCAAGTTCTCGAGTCAATAGATCTCTTCTTGTTCACATCTTTCGTCTTTCTAAAGTACTTGTTTATATTCTCCCATTTCTCTTTGCATCTCTTCGCACTTCTCTTATAACCCAATTGAAGCATTCCTTGCGAGATTCTCTCCCACAACGGCGCTTTTAGCAACGTTGCTTGATCTGTGCCACCGCTCTTATCCTGATCACTGTTGTTGTTGTTGTTGTTACTGTTGTTGTCGTAAAGGCTACACCTCACGTTCACTAGAGCCAACACTTCATCTCTCGGCCATCGTTTTCCCAAGTCATCTACCTCCTTTTCTCGAGTTTTCGGGTTTTGGGGAAGCTTTTGAATGGAAAATGGTGGCGGGTTTGAATTCGGGTCTTGAGGAGGAAGGATTTGGGTTGATGAACTAGGGTTTTTAGGGTTTTGGGTTTGGATTAAGGAGGAGGAAGAAGGAGAATTAGGGAGATTATTGTTATTATTATGATGATGATTCAATGAATGAAGCAAATTTTGTAAATCCTTCTTGGATTTAGAGGAAGAAAAAGGGTTTGAAATTGAAATTTGATTCAAAATTTCAATCATTGTAGCTTGTCTATCACTTGCAATGGCTTGTTCTTGAGCCATCATTTGAAGCTCCTTATGAAATCTCTCCATTTGTTGCTTCTTCCAACACTCCTCTTTAGCTATCTTCTCTTCTTCTCTCTTCAACATCTCATGTAAAAGCTTTGAATGAATCTCCTCTTGTTGGATCATCATGTTCTTCACAATATCCTCACAATAACCCTTCAACACTTCAAATTCCCTTTGCCTCGTCGTCCTCGTCTTCCTCTTCCTCTTCGATTTACTACTACTCTGTTGTTGCTCGTCGTTGTCGTCGTTGTTGTCGTTGTTGTCGTTTCCCCTTTCGTGTTTGGCTTCTTCGGGTACTACTACGACGGCCCCACCGTCCTCGGTTTCTTGATCATAGTTAAGCTCATGAGTGAGGAACATGCAAGTTTTGTTGTAGTTAATGTGGTTGAAATACCTACTCTCATCTTCAAATTTCTCCTTGCATTTGTCTGGTGTTCTTGTGAAGCCAACCTCTCCTAATTTTCTGTACCTAACATGATTCAATTGTGAACAAAAAGAAACCAACATATATGCTTGCATTTATTTCTACTATCATAATAATATAATTGAAAGTTTTTGGGGTTGAATTTAATTTGATGACCTTGAAACATGTTCCCAAGTGGATTCAGGGAAGCAATTGTCAATGTTGGATCTGATTCTGAGGAGGGCAAGAAGCTCATCATTGCTCCATTGATTATGATGATTATGATGATTATGATCCTCCAAATCCATAGCCACCGACAAATTCGCCATCGTCGTTGTTGTCGTCGTTGTCGTCTCGTTATCGTTCTCGGAAGATTGATGAACGAGATGATGATTAGAAGATGGATTGTAAGAATCAAATGGGTGGAAGTTGAAATTTGGAGAATGAAGAAGAAACGGAAGAGAATTAGAATTTGGTGGCGTTGTTGTTGTTGTAGTCGTCGTTGTTGTTCTTGGAGCTAAGAATTGATGAAGCTGCTCGGACACTGATCCTTCGAACATTGTCGATGGTTGTTCGTTCTTCGTTCTTCGTTCTTCTCTCTCTCCTTTAGTGTAAAATTGGGGAAATGCTTGAAATAATACAACAAAACACGCAGCCCTATACAAAACCCATCTCTCAATTTCTCTATTATAACTTGTTTTTTGCTTCTTCTCTCTCTAGATCTCAATCTTCTTTATGAAAGATTTCGTCTTGTTGTGGAAGACAAAAGGATAGAGCCCACCACACCCTTCTCTAAGAAATTGAAACTCACCTTCCAAACAAAACACATAGCATAGTGAGAGTATTCCGTTTAGGTATACTCTCGATCGAGAGATTAAAAGTTTAAATCTTTACCTATAAACAAAGGTCGGAAATTCGAATTTCTACGTGGCTTTCTTTAGCCTTGAACTCATGAGAAAAACGGTTGAGATTTTTGTATGTACCACTGATGTCGAGGCCATGTTATTGGATTAGGATTAGGATTCGACCCTTGATTACTTAGATATTCTCTTATGTGAGATCCCACATCGATTGGAGAGGGGAACAAAACATTTTTTATAAGGGTGAAGTGGACAATATTTGCCAGCGGTGGCTTGAACTATTATAAATGGTATCAGAGCCAGACATTGGAAGGGTGTGCCAGCGAGGATGTTGGGCTCTCAAGGAGGGTGGATTGTGAGATCCTATGTAGGTTGGAGAGGAGAACGAAACATTTCTTATAAGAGCATGTTTTAAAACCGTGAGGCTGACAATAATACATAATGGGTCAAAGCGAACAATATCTATTAATATTGGTTTGAGCTGTTACAAATGGTATTAAAGCCAGACACCGAGTGATTTGCCAGTAAGAACGCTAGCCTCCAAAGGGGGTGGATTGTGAGATCTCAGATCGATTGGAGAGATAAACGAAGCATTTCTCATAAGGGTATGAAAACCTTTTCCTAATAAACACGTTTTAAAACTGTGAGGCTGACGACAATAAGTAACGAGCCTACCGATTTTAGTACAAAAAGATCCCCGTTCAACAGCTAATACATACAAATATTGTATATGAATTTGGTCCTACCAATTTTGATCCCTTTATTACCATTGCACCATAAATTTTTCCTAGGTAACATCATTTAAAAAAAAAAAAATTAAAAATTTTGAATCTCTCACATTTAATGCATATTTCTTTTAATTGTACCCTTTATGTGGCCCATTTACTTGAAATTATTATGTATATTTTTTTTTTTACTTTCAAGTGGAAAACAACCATTGGTTAGATTCTCACGTCGTCTGTCTTGGAGTGTTCGATCCTTTCGTGTGGTTTAGAGGGACTAGACCTTTTCATCGATGATATATTTGAACCACTGTATAAGCTAGGAATGTCACTATAGTTAATTAGCTCGATAATATGGTCACCTTATCTACTTGACTATTTCTACCGGGAGTGTTTATGATTGAGTCATTTAAGCATTTCTTTACCATCATATCTTCAGGTCACACTCTCGACATAAATTGATCGTCCACAGTCTTAAAAAAAAAATGTTTTGTTTCTTTCTCTGATCGATCTGGAATTTTACAAGAACTATTAATGATTTGGTTAATAATATAATATCTTAACTAATTGAACTATCACCGAATCAACATTAGCCAATAATCGGAAAGACGGGATGATAGGGTAGGAAGAAAGTGAAGTACACGCGCAACCAAGTGCAAGTGGGGAGGGAAGAAGATGGATATTGTTTTTATTTTATTTTTGTAAAAAATATTTATAGTATCGGAGAGGGGGGTGGGCCCATGAAAGCCAATGCGAAGGGCAGAGGAGAGGGCATGACGTTGTAATTAACGGCAACTGGATGACACAGACACGTGAACACATGCAGAGATTGGGGCCATTTATTTATGTCTCAAAACAAACCTGGCTATATTCACATGCTTCACAGCCTATTTTAACTTCTCTACACCCTCCAATCCTGGCCCTCCATTTCTCTCCTTTTTCAACGGCACTCAAATTTTCTTTTTTTTTTATTTTTTATTTTTTATAGTTTGAATAATAATATTTGTGTATTTTAGATTAGATAATTTAAATAAGTCGATCCGAAGCTAAAGGGAGATATTTACTATCGGATAGCTGTCGTTTTTTATTTTTATAAAATTATTAGATATGTATGCATGTGACTATATATCATTGAAACATGCTTTGGAATAGTGATGTGACATATCGTTTACAAGAATTGATTGACGTGGTAAAAAATGATTTTCCGGTAATAACATATTGAGAGCTCTAGTAATTAGCCATTAAAGTCACTGGTAAGAGTGATCAAGGTCACCGTATGAGGTGGGCTCATATTTTGTTTCCTTGTTTTGGAAGGAGATCGAAGTTTTCTTTTCCATGATTTTTTGGAAATAATCATAGATGTACGACTTGGACGATCGGGTCTTCATGTATATATTAGGGTCAAGCTAAGCGACTCTAATCCAAGAGAGATCACGAATAAGTGACCCATTTTCAAAAGAAAATTGGTCATTTGATTTGTGATAGCTTACTATGTATATGATCTAACCCTAAATCGAAGGAGTTTCTATACCCGCTTACAAATATTTTTAGGTAAAGATATGGGTGTGATGTGGGCGTGACGGAAAGGGTTGATGTTTAGTTTTGGTTCATTTTGTTGTGAGATCTCACATTGGTCGGGGGAGAAGAATGAAACATTCCTTATAAGGGTGTGGAAACCCTTTTCCATAGTAGATGGGTTTTAATCGTGAAACTGTCACCGAAAAATTATTTGTATGAGTTGGCAACATAATTTATAAGCTTGATTGTTAAAAAATAAATGATTATCAAACGTTGAAAATTAGAACACGAGCACTCAAGTATATTTAAAAAGATAAGTAGGATACCGACGAATTAGAAAAGACAGAGAAAGAGGCGAGGAGAAGAGAGAGAAGAAGATGATTAAAGAGGCTCAACAACCAGCAATGAGTTGTAAGAACATGAAAGAGACCGGTCATAACAAAAAATTAAATATGTATATCCATCCAAGCTAGCACGCCCTTCTCCGACCCCTCGCTAAGCACACATACGACCTTTAAATTTGATACTCCGAAAATTATCATTACATATTCATTCGATGATATGTTAATATTAATAATATTACTATTATTATTGGGCCTAGACTCACTTTAGTATTTTTTTTATTATATTTTTTTTATCGTAAGGATAAAGGTTCAAATTTTGGATATATATAGACAGTTGAACTATGCTTAAGTTGATTATATACTTCATAATATACTTTTTTTTTTCTAAGCAAGACCGGCTACCTCTACTAATTAAATTCGATGTTAGATATGAAAAGATCGTAAATTTGGTCTTGTTTCTCTTTAGCAGACGCGTTTTAAAATTTTGATGGGAACAATGACGTACTAATTTAATTACTACTTCGACACAATATTGAGACTATGACCACGTGAACGTTAATACCAATAGAATTTAAGAATTTAAGTTTTGATGCATTTTCAAAACTTTTAAAAATATATAAATTTGAATTTAATATCGTTTTAATGACTAAAATTATAATTTAAAACAGATTATATAATAAACAATTAAGAGTTGGAAAATGTACAAATGTTTGTACGGATTAGGCCCTCACACAAGACGACAACTCAAAAGGCATCTTTTGGGCCCCACTTACTACATTTTTTTTTTGTTTTTTTTTATTTTAATATTTTCTTTTTTGGTTAGTTTTCTATATTTTTTTATAAAAAAAAAATAGTTCAAATTAGTCGGAAAAAAGTTAAATTTTAATCTTTCAATTTCAAAATTATAATTTTGTCTATTATGGTTTGATCCATTCCATAAAGATTAGGAGTGTACATTCAACCTGACAACTAGGATCAACCCAATCTGAATTATAGGTTGAGTTGGGTTGGATTAGCCTTTTGGATTGGGTTGGGTTCACTTTTCTGAACCTGAACCAATTTTGGATTCGTGGGATAAAATCCTTCGACCCGAGATATATAAAAATATATAAAATATATTAAGAAGTTAAATATAATATTAGGTTTGCCAGAATGGTACTTTGTCCTAACTTCAATTATTCACACGTGAGTTTGATGCCATCACGTGAGATAAAAATGTTTTCAGAATTTGGAGCTTTGAAATCCAAATGGATAAATGGGCCAACTGTGGGCTCATCCATTGAATTTTGGAAGCCCAACAAGACGAGTCCAATTAGTAAATAATAAAAATTAAAAATATATTATTAATTCTTAAATAGATATTGAGTCTCTTAAAATTTTGATAATCGATAAATAGAGATTAGTTTTGTATTGTTTCACGAGATATAAATCACCTGTTTAGGATTCTACGTGCAATTCTGCTATGTTTGAAAGTCGAACCCACGTGCCATTTTAGATCATTGAAGTTTCATCAAACTATTAGCTCTCGTTTCGTTATGAGGTTCTATCGAGATAGGTAGACCCAATCCTTTCTCCTCTTCTTGACCGATCAGTGGTTCTTCATGGCCGAGAAATAGGAATTTAGGTCGTAAAAGAAAGACACCGACCTCTCTTGGGATTTGGCTTTCCTAATCTACATGCGCACTACGTGAACACGGGTCATCTTCGATCATTGAAATTTTATCAAACTATTAGCTCTCGTTTCTTTACGAGGTCTTATCGAGATAGGTAAGTTCAAGACTTTCCCCTTTTCTTGACGGAGCAGTAGTCCTCGTTATTTTATTGGTTTTTTCGTTTACAAAAATGGGTTCCACACGTTAAACCCTATAAACCCTTGCAACATTTTGAAGAAACCGCAGTTCCCAAACCCTTCTTCTCTGATTCTCTCTCTACAGCCTTTGATTTGAACCCCTTTTCTCCTCCTCCAATGGAAGATTCCCCGCAATCAGCCGGTGATCGGAAGACCCGTTTCTACCACCCCTACCAAGACCTTCACGTCCCGATCACCAAGCTTTACGAGCTCCCTACCGCCCCAGAACATCTTTTCTTCGAAGAGGCGGCTAGGCCCCACCGTTCTTGGGGCGAAAATCTCCAGTACTACACCGGAATCGGCTACTTGTCCGGTGCCATTTTTGGCGGCGCCAGGGGATCTCTCCAGGGCATTAGGGCGGCGGAGCCTGGCGACACCATGAAGCTTCGTCTTAATCGAGTTTTGAACTCTGGGGGTCAAGTCGGCCGCAGGGCTGGGAACTCTCTTGGGATTCTTGGCTTGATTTTTGCTGGTTTGGAAAGTGGGGTTATTCATTTGAGAGGCTCTGATGATGTTTTGAACAGTATTGTTGCTGGATTGGGGACTGGTGCAATTTATAAGGCGGCTTCAGGGCCGAGGTCGGCCGCCATCGCTGGTGCTATTGGAGGGATTGCTGCTGCAGCTGCGGTGGCGGGCAAGCAGGCAGCGAAGAGATATGTGCCAATATAGGCACAAACAAATCTGTGGGGGGATTTCTTTGGAGGACGGTAAAGCATTTGGTGGGTTCCTTTGATTTTTATTTCACGATGTTGATACACAGTTAGTTTAGTTTATTCATGGATTGATGAACAATATCAGTATTAGGTTACTAATGCTCGATCTTCTCATATTGTAATTTGTGTTGAATTGTGTTCTTCCTGTTTGTAATTGATTCTGAACCCTTATAGAGTCCTTGGTTTGAGGGAGATGATGTAACTACAGAATTGGAGAAAGGGGTGTGCTTAGATGACAGGATTTCTGCATAATTTGTACTTAGTGGAAAGTATAGGAGCAGGGTTTGGTGCCATTTTTTGGATAGTTCATCTCAAACAATCAATAAAGCTGGTGATTTTTCTTTACCTTTGGCAACTATAGAAGGTTCAAATGACAGGCATTAAGGCATTTTCTTTACCCTTGTCAAATGTTGTGCTCACTTGACTGCATATGCCCAATTGTTGTCAAAAGCATATTGTTAATTTAGACTGCATTACACCGAGCCGGATACATTTGATTAGGGTCTACACTTCTATTTCTTTTAGCAGCCTTCAACTTATGATGTATTTGGTACCACTTGTCACAATCGCACTGACACTTTGATGGACTTGCGATTGTGCGGCATTCACTTCCCAACAAGTTAAGCCTATTTGTTCTTTCCTATGGCCAAGCGACGTATGCTCGAACCTCTGGCCCCGGTCTAAGAAGAAAATTTTAGAAAACGAGAGCAGAGAGATTTTGAAAGAGAGTTTTGATGGTAAGATCTGAGAAATTGAAATTAGTGTTATATGAGAATGTAAGCAAAAGGCAACAACAGTTTACTGCATATAATTATTGGGTAGGGAGAAGTTGATAGGAAATGTTTCGTGTGTTTCGTGTTAATGCCTGTAATTTCAACAAGTGCAATTATAGGGTATGGCCGTCTTGTTTGACTTATGTTGTTTGTTCGTGTCACCAAATCCCATATGGACCACAATGACACTCTATTTTAGGAAAACCAAAAGTCACGAGAGTCTATGCTCAATAGTGTACAATATCAAATTTTCTATGCAAAAATCTTAGCAAGAATGGATTTACCAAACCCCTGCAAAAATAGAATTGCAAATATGGCATTTACATCTGCAAAAGACGTGTAGGGGCTCTAAAACAATAATGCATATATAATGTTGCGCTAAGTATGACATGAAATGAGCATAAAGGGACCTTTCATTCACTTTAAAATTGCCTGAATACAACGCCCATGGGGGAAAACATCAGTATCATCATTCGTTGCATGCTCTTTTTAATTTAATTCAATTCATGTCCTTGGACATTCCACAACGTTTCCAAGTGAATGTCGAAACGAAAGTCATATCTTTAGATATGGCCATACCTCCCTCAAATGGAACAAGTGGAAACCGATGTGCAGATCAAGAACTTCTGATTTCTTTCTACAGAGTGCACTTGCCATCAGGTTGCCTCTCTGCAAACAGCTAAACGGGCAAGTTTATAGGAGATCAGTTTAAAATGTAACTCTAAGCATTATTGAATTATAATAGCAAATGTTAAAGTTGGTAAGGAAATAGCCATCAGATATAGGCAGTAATAAAGGCAATGTATTTGAATGCAAGTACAGTTGAGTCATCATGTGGGCATAAGACTTGCATCCGCAAATCTTGGTTCATTTATAATGTTTCTACATGTAATGTACAACGTTTTTGGTCAGATCACATCATAAGGCAAGAGCGAGTTTGAAAGTTGTACTCAAAATTTTGAAATGGGAAAGAGGCTGATTGACATGACTTCACAAACGAACGGAAGTGAGAAGATCAATTGGTGCTTTGTAATTTCTGAACGAGTAGAACTCATCTTTTAACTCGTAGGCGAGTTAATTTTAACCCTTTAATTTCTTTGATTCGACCGCTACACGATTTTTTAAGAGAACTGCAGGTATTGGTTCTTTAAATCATGTTCAATAGAAAAGTCCCATAACCTACATTCATTCATTTTTTTTAATTTTGGGGATCCTAATGTTCATATTTCTGTTTTCCATCCATAGAACACCTTGGGGTGTACACGACCTCTACTATCTTATCAGTTATAGTACTCAGAAGTCCAAAATCTGAACCCAACGAATTATAGTATGAATATCATTTACTAACTTTAGGCTTTCTGAGAATCAAGGACCTCGTTCTAATGGATTTTCTTTAAATTATGTTTGATCTTGGAATTATGCCGAGTGTTTGTTATTAGTAGGATTTGGGCATTGTATTCAATCTTAAGTTCAAGCATTTTTCATCTGCCTTTATTGGTTAGGTTTGGACATTTCTTTGACATGATTTTGGTAATTGTTAGTTAAACTTCGGGTGATTTATTGGTTGATTCTGTTCATATGCACTTTTTTACTCACCTATTTTTCTACGACATAATTCTTCAAACAATCAACACGCGACATTTGTAACGTACAAAAGTATGAGTCTGTTTTCTTCATATTTTCCAACTCAGTTAGAAGTTTTACCTTTTGGTTCCCATTGAACTTCTCTGGATTCCCATCAGTCTTCATGTATGGCGAAGTGATCACTCGTTTAAAGCTTTGTGGAAAGCAACCTGAGATAACAAATGAACTATAAAGCCATGAACAACCCCACACGAGAATACCTAGATTGCATAAATTCTACGGTAAAGATTTGCAGAAGAAAAACCTATACTTCAATCCAAAGTTAGAACAGAACAAAATTATAATTAGCTGATGATGAAAAGTGGACAGAAGAGATGATCTCACAGAAGTTGATGTTTTCAGCAATTCTCTAATTGCCATCGTAGCATAAGATGACGTAGGGAGATTAAAGCTCAACTTAAGAGCCATCTGTGGATCCTGAGCGGCTTCCCCATTTTCATTTTCATTTGCTTGAAGTTTATTACTCTTTTTACAGGACCCTGATTGTTCTGTGGAGTCCAATGAATCTTCATCTTTAGATTTATCATGCATTTTTTCTTCCTTGGCAATTTCAACACTTTGAGACTTCAAAAGGTTATCTAAATCACTCTCTGCCAGGGGTAAATTACGATCAACATATGAGATCAATTCCCTGCGAAACAACAACAGAATTTAATCTTCTAAAGAATAGATAAATGCTAGAAATTAATATTTTAAACAACATAAAGAATGTGTACCACTCATAGTCCTTTGGTCTTTGAAAAACGCTACGGTAGCTTCCAGTCATATTGGTAATTGAAAATTCCCTATGAACATATATCATAAAGCACAATATAAAGAGTATACAAGTAGAACTTTCAATAGAATGAAAATAGGAAGGAGAGAAGATGGCTTGATCTCATTAGAGTTTGTAACATACTTTACATTATGAATAGTCTCCGTCAAGTTAATTGAATCCTAAACAATAAAAATCAATATTAGTAAAAAGAAGGGGTTGAATAACAAGTAAAACGCTACTAGAAGGGAAAAAAAAGATACAAAACGAGGTCCATACTCCACTATCTCTGTTTAAAATTGGATAGTTGGTGAAGGGAACTTATCTTGGCCAAGTTTTATTTAGGACAGGAAGTCAGGGAACTATGTTGTCTTGTGTGTTGTAATTGGAGAGACCAAACCTCTCGGAAGTATCAAAGAGTACTTGTACCTTAAATTCTAAGCATTTTCAACTCAATAAAGGAAGATTTCTTCTAGTTGTCTATCAATTTCTTTTCTTTCAAGTATCTGTGGTAAAGTATTTCAATCCTAGTTGATGATGCGAACTTGGGACTATTGCCCAAACAGAAATCACTCTCTGAGACAAGTTAGCCAAGAAACGTACTTTTTTCGTATCTGGTATTGTGTCAAGTAATCAACCCCACGAGAAGTGCATATGCTAAAAAAACTAAGATATTCTGATTGAAAGAAAGATACACTAAACAGAAGTCAAGATTAACAAAGGACCTTAGCAGCTAAATCATGATAAACTTCAGCAATATCATTTGTGGGATAGATTACTCTTGACCTGTTGAAATAAACAAATCAACAAAACACATAACCAAGTCACACAACAATCATAAGACCAGAATAGATTTTAAACAGGCCATAAATATTTTGTACCCTCACCCAGGCAGGGGAAGTACAACATCATCAATAGTGAAGTTTCCACTTTGGACATCTTCTGCAGTAACAGCCTGTCAGATGTCAAGACTAATATTAATTTCAATCACGAATGTGGAAATAAAAAAAGTCAGTTCTAGCAATTTAAGTTGGCCAGAACGCATTGAACCTAATTCCAGAGAAACATACAATGGACATCAACTTACTGTTCTCTGCACTGAGAGAAATTTAATATGGAAACTGGGAAAGGCTTATAGATCCTAGTTCCAGAGAATGCAAGTAATTTTATAAATTGCTTCAACTGCCAACATCATCCATGTACAAGTACAAAATCTTTGGAATGGAAGTATAGAATCAAACCATATATTATTAGCCTTAAAACAAATCACAGTGAATAATTAGAACATGCCTATATATGCTAAGAAGCATAACGCTAGAGGCGGTTAAGAATAATGGAGAAATAACTCAACTTTAAGACAAATATAATCTATTTGGAATTTAAGCCGAGAATTATGACTATTTTCTTCAATTGATTTAACTTTCAAAAAAAAAAAACCATCAATATGTTCACACTTCAATAAAATATCTCTGAACAAACTGAACCTAAGGATATAGGCAATGTTTTAACTTCCTAAAGGCTACCTCATCAATCTCTAGAGAATGAGTAGGATAAGCCCCATTTTAAATAGAAAAGTATTGATAAAAGAAAAACGTAAAACTATGTATTATTAAACATTATGATTATGATCATGATTATACAAAAAAACAATAAGGGCTAATGGAAGAGTACTACACATGGAATTTTATGTTCTGAAAAAGCAAAGTTGACGTTCTTTTAGTGACATGAAAACAGATGTAAAGCACGCAGGCATTCTCATGGAAGCGTAAGCCTCTTCTATAAGTGGCAAACCTTATTAACATGTGCAATATTGCAAATTCAATTTTTATTTATAGGATGCACATCTTTTTTACTTAGTTGTTTCACAAAAGATCCTAGAGCATCAATATAAAATAACGGAAACTCAAATACCAGGCTCCAGCAGTAATAAGTAACAGTGAAAGGGCTCTAGGAGCATTTCCGAGTGTTGTTACTGGGAACCAACCTTCACGAGCTTATTTCTTTCTGTTGGAAGATCTAGCGTGCATATTTCCTCTAAATGACAAGAATCATATGTATTAGCATCACCACAGTCCTCGTCAACATTTTCTTCAGATATTTGAACTGCAGCTGTTGCAGTGTGGTTTTCTTTGCAGTATACTAAGTCTCCAACAACCACTTTGTCAATCCCTGTTACATGGTGGTGTAACCATAACCACAGAAATAATGATACAAATAGTTACTACCTAAGATACCTTTTACAGTGATTTCGATCGAGAGGCTCATATACAATAAGAAAATAATTATGGAAGTGCACACACCGTATTTTTGCACTCTCATACTTGCTGCATGGTTCCATAAATAGCTTTGGTAACTGTGCACATACCTGAAAAGTAAGGAATGTTTAAAAGATGTAACAAGAAAGGTTCTCCAAAGACAATCATTTAACCCATTATCCTCTTTGACCTAAATAACAAGCAAACATCAATCTCCAAAAAGATCAAAATGTCTTGCAGTGA
Source organism: Cucurbita moschata (assembly GCF_002738365.1). Classification (NCBI taxonomy): domain Eukaryota; kingdom Viridiplantae; phylum Streptophyta; class Magnoliopsida; order Cucurbitales; family Cucurbitaceae; genus Cucurbita; species Cucurbita moschata. The sequence continues at coordinate 5,384,411 of NW_019268519.1, read as the reverse complement.
CATACAACTTGTAATATAATTTAATGTCATCAGTCAACCGGTAGAATCTCACTTTCTTGCTCTGCAACTTACTTGGAGAAAGAACTACGAAACCATGGATTACAACTACTCTCCAATGAGAAACTGAGCATTAAAGAACACTGTGACTGTGAATTGGTAACTTAGGAAAAAGAAATGGGGCCTACTAAAGAACAATATGAGGATTTTTTTACAAATCAAAAAGAGAGAGAGAATGTTCAGATAAGAGATACCACTCCTAAAAGAACAAAAGCAGAACAGTTGTCATTTGCTTATACAAGCCTCGATACAGTCCATCATCCACTGGGACTGTGCCTATTCCAGAAAGTTCCCATATAGGCCTTCGATTTAAAAGAAAACAACATTTTACGGTTCCACAGATCCAAAATAGGTTTTTAATTTTAATCCAACCTCCACAAGAAAGAATAACAAACGCTTGGCCATGCTTTAAGTTTTTTTTTATTACAGGGTATGCATCTTAACAATTCACTGTAATAAAACAAGGCCAACTCCAGGCAGCAAGAAAACTAGTTCCTTCAAACATAATCACTTACATCATTCTCAAAGTTCTAGGTATAGCTTTAAGAGCCTGCAAATAGTTCCCAGGACATTTCTTCAAACATTGAAGCTGTATCATTTAAAAGAGAAGGAATTACATCACTATTACATACAAGGAAAATACAGATTGCTGCTATAACGCAAAACCAGACACGCACACACACATATCTCCACGTATATATATATATTGCTGGCTATCGGTACAAGGCAGTATAACACTACTGTCAAAATTTGATATAAAAAACATCCTTCGCTAGATGAATGTATAAGAAAAGCATGAGTAGAAATTAATGACTGACTATTATATTTATGAACTTACTATTGCCCTTTCAGCAACTAAATATCGAGGTAATTGCTTCAACGTCCCATCAATATCATTACTTTCCTTGTAGTAGTTTCTTGCCTCCGCAATTACATTGGTTTGTAATTAGAAACTGAGTTAAGAAAAAAAATTAACTAATAGTTTTTTCTAAACCTGCGAGGAGAAAAACTTTGGAAGTAGATGTGTAGAGAGACAATTTATCTTTCAATGCAGAAAGTAAAAGGATATCCCCTTCTCTTGGATCAAGAATCATATTGACAGCACCCTTCCACTCTCCTCTAAGAAGTGAAGCTCCAACGAGATGAGTTGGTACAGAACCACTTCCAAAACGCTGCAACAGCACATATAGCATCAGTTAGCAAAATCTCCAGAAAGATTGGATCAATAGCATGCATTGCATCAATTAAAAAAACAACCTAAGATGCACCATACATGTATCCCATAACTAACCTTACTTCCTCGTTCCCGCCCTTGTGCCGTCGCATACACAAATTTAATTGGTGGTTAATTAAGCTATCAAATAACTAATAGAGCAAGAACACATGGAACATATCTTCAATCCTAAAGAATGAGCACCTTAGTTGCATTTTGAACATTGTATTTTTTTGTTCATGATAAGCAAAATTTTCATTGAGAATGTGGAAGAATACGCTTTCAATGTTGAGATCTTCTCAATCGGTAAAGAGACTTTCAACTAACAAGATTACATGCTACAATGTTTCCAACTCTTCCACAAGAAATTTCTGATCATCTTCACCAAGAGACTAGCCACCTTAGAAGGACTTCGAAAAGGGAGAGATAATGAGTGGGGGATACTAAGCATAAGAATGTTAGCAAGCACAAGTATTCTGCCAAGCACCATATTTCTCCAATTAAGTTTATTCAGAACTTGTTTTTCCACCAGCTTCTTAAAATAAATGGAAAAGGGATTACCTTCCAAAGTCACCCCCTAAGGGACGCCAAATTTCAATTATATTTGTACAAGCTATGATGGGTTTAGAAAAATTGAATCGGGATCAAGACCACACACCACATCTACAACCTAAGATTTGATCAGATTGCAGCAAGTATCTTATTTGCAGAGATATTAAATTAGAAAGAAGTACCTGTAAGCCAAAGTAATTAATAAAACCATGCCTTCCTAAAGCTTCAGCAGATGCTTTGATGGTGTCTTCACTATCTGCTACAACTCCTCTGATAAAATGCACGGTGAATTGAATCATTAAAATATAAACATCATTTAACATACTACAACGTTAAAAACCTACATAAAAGGAATTTCAGTGACAAACTTACCGCAAGGTGATGGTAAACCTGTTACCCAGGAGCTGCCCAAGAAGAAGCCCTTCCTGGATATAGCTGGAAACAAAGTATGGAAACACATCCGTGCATAAAAATTTTAATACGTTGGCAAAGCATGGAATTGGATCCTGCCTTACCTGAAGTTACCCAACTTGATACCAATCAACCGATCATTAAGAGCAGCTAATCTACTTGCGTGTTGCTTAAATACAGTTACCTGGAAAGCCAAGAAATATTTTCCTTAAATCCCTAACGAAACAAATTCATCCTATCAGAATGAAAGCCGTTTGATTATCCAATTTTGGAGTTCAATTCACACTTGAATCAAAAAGAAGTACGCTCAGCAAGACAGGATGATGATGAGATTCAATGGATGGAAAAGGCATAAAAGTGTTTTTCTTTAAATAAGAAACTCAGTTTCATGGGCTAAATGAAATTACAACATGCAACCAAAAGGTTTTTTTTTTGAAAAAAAAAAAAAAAAAAAAAGAGAGAATGCACTCTAAACAATTTTGTAAAAGGAAACATAATTTCTCAGGAATGAAATGGGCAGAAATAAATGTTAGAAAAAATTAATTACTCCAATTCTGGAGGGGGTATAGCTAGAGTTAAACAAACTGGATCTCGAGACCAAAGAGAAGCTAGAAAAACTCACTTCAAAATTATCCTAGGAAGTTTATGAACTCTTCTATTTTTCTCCAACCAAACTAACTAAAAGAGAGCTCTAATCAATTTTACCAAAACGCATCCTTTAGAAGCTTAAATAAAATGTAGAAGGAGTAAACAACTGAGGTTGGAATAGGTGGTTAATAAAACAAACAAGATACAAAAGCAAGCAAGAAAAATGGTGAGACACTATTAATTACCCTTTGAGTTGTGATGGCGCGCTTATCTTTAGTACCAGCAAAACCGAAAGACCTCGTCTGCCCAAGAGATCTTGTGTGAGGAAGAAGAATAATTATTGTAACCAGGGCTAGCATAAAGTACATTTATGAATTCAGAATGAAGTAAATGTGCAACCGTTTTTCCCCATTGCAAATGAAAGACAAAAGAACCAACACATTCCACTATACCTAATAGCAAATCATCAAAAAGAAACTGAAGTATTCAGACAAGTTTATTCTTTTACATATTCACAAAGACATCATAATATACCTCGCAAACATTTCTTTGAGACAAGGAAAAGATAGCAACATCCATCAAGCATGTTCTTTACATTTATACCCATTTTATAGAGTTTACAATTATCTAGAGAGATACGATATAATAAACAATAAGAAGGTGACCACAATGAACAATTTTTTTCTTTAGTGGGAAAGAGAAAGGAAAATCAAAAGTTCTCATATTCAAGCCATTCTCTAAACGATTAAAGATAGTCTCACCTTCTATATAAGACCATAGACAGTCTCACCTCCTATTGTGCTAATTGGAAGTAACTTATCTTAACACAACATGATGCTTTCCTACCTAGCCTTTTGTAATTTTCATCCTTTGGAATGAGATTTATTAGTATCTTATCACAAAAAAGGGTGGGAAATAAGACCAGGAACTTATACCATTAAGTAGTAAGTGGCCGTCTAGATATATCGTTAGACGAACTGCTGCTAATAGCCTAATAATAGTCGCAAGAAAAGGGTCTCTCCTATTTATAACTAAATCAATCATGTGTTCCATTTTCCTGATTTTAACCATTTTGGTTGGTTAAGAGAGAATTATGAATGGAGAAGAAGGGGTAATGTGCACTCAAAGAAACAAGGACACTAAAAATTACAAAGGACTAGTATAATTGGACAAACATCAAATAGGACTAAGTGTCCACCCCGAAAGGTGATTAGCAAGGATCTCGCAAAAAGTTTATCAAATTTTCATATATCAATGAAATTGTTTCTTATTAAAAAAAAGTAACAAAATAAAAAAAATAAAAAAAGTTTATCCAATTTATTGAAAAGAAAATGGGGAAAAAAGGAAGCAAAGGTTCCTTGTAGAGAATCGGCCAAACAACAAATTAGATTGAGATATAAGCCATGCTAAGAGTATGCATACCTGGATACCGAGCATCTTCCCTATAAGTCCCAATGCCTCTTGTGTGTCTTTGTTCTCCTTGTAAAGATGAAACCTATAATTTTTTTCGGCAACATCTTAAAGTTGATAAACAATCCAACATCAAAATAGATGGAACCATAAAAATTAGATGGAACAAGAAGAAAGACACCGGATTAGCATACAAAATAATCTAGATGAGTTTCCAGTCAATGGTTGACTCATTGATAACAACTCCATTCTAGATTGATGCAATGTTATGGTACAACATTTTTTTATATGTAATGGTATAAAAATGACGAGACAAAATATACAAAAACAAAAACAAGAGGCAAAATATCCACTAAAGCAACAAAATTAAAAAAATAACTTCTCGTTGTCAAAAAGATCATTTAAACACTTGTTATTAAGGCCAATAGGCATTTATATCAAGCATCAAGATAAAGCAAGAGCACGAAGTTGCCAAGATTCTGGTTACATTTTGACATACATGTTTTGCTAGTAACAAAATATTTATCATGAAAGATACAAAATATTCAGAAGTCGGTTCATATAAAGTACATCTATCAATTCAGAATTAGAAGTAAGTCCCAAGCAGAAAAATAAAACATTTCTTATAGAAAGGGAAGGTAACAAGAAATCCCAATCTTTAGGCATCCACAAAACAAACAGAACTAAAAAGTAGAAAAGCCCTTACCTGAGAAACTTGCCAACATGTTCGGGCCAGTTGTCTGATCCTCTACTGTCAAAGGGTTTATCACCCCTTTCTTTTCGTTTCTTAGAGACCCGACCTCGGTTATTCTGCAATCCTGAATCTACTCTCACACGGACACATTTTGATGAAGAATCTGGTCCATCAACCGTATCGGTCACAAGGAAATTAAATTTCTTAAAGAAATTGTGAACAGCCTGAAAACCAAAAAAATTCAGCGAGTAAACTATGGTGGTGAAAAAGTTTAAAAAAATATTTTTTTTATACATTAAATTTGACTGACGATGAGAGAAGTTACACTTTGAGAGAAAAACTTTAAAATAAAATAAAAAGATATATCAATCTGACAATGATCAGTTTCTACCAAACTATAATAATCTAGAAATTAGCTAAAAGAAGAAAAACAAAGAGCTAACAAAGTACAAATATACAAATACATTAACAAACAAAGTCTAAGAGCCAACCGTTCGATGAGATTTATCTGTATCTGGGGCAAATACAATAGGTGAAATACTGTCATCCACACCAGAGCTGATTTGCTTAAGAAAAGCTTCCAAAATCTCAGCATCAGAAGCACCAGCTAGAGATCTAAACAATTCAATTTCAGAAGCATAACTCTCACTTGTACCGTGAACTTTCATCGGTTTGCTTTCCGAGACAATCTGAATGTGTTAGAAGAATTAAAATCATCACACACAAGGGAAAAAGAATCAACATTTTAGGCTTGTAATAGAAACACTGAGAAAGTTAATTTGACCACCTCTGGAGGAGCATCCAATGACGTCAAATGAACAACATTCCCATCAGTGTCAACTTCGTTCACAATGAAGTCAGAATACCTATACCAAAACCAAGGGGGGAATGTTACAATTATATGATTCTTACGGTTTTCAAAAAAAAAAAAAAATAAATAAAAATTTAAAAAGCCTTACAAGTGCAACTGAAAGTGAAATTAAAAAAAAAAATCAAATTCTAAATAGAGAAAAATCCTCCCTTGATTCAATGCTTGTGAGAATATGGCTGAATTAACATTCCTACATCAACCTAAAAGCCCATTGCTTTACTCTCACTCAAAGATTAGAAAGAGAACAACAACGGATCACATTCGATCATGCCATTTTGTTTTAGAGTCAACAAAAAATTCACTGATAAGCAAATTACAAAAGTGGGGAGAGGACAAAAAACAGCACATGAACAGATAATACATTCGATCTCATTCATTCTAGTTTTATTACCAATTCAAAACTTTGCGTCATATGTTCATCACAATCAAGCAGATAGTAGTACAAAATTGGTATGAGCAGCATAGCAGCCCTGAGAAATGAAGGGACTAAGACCTTTGCTTAAGAATGCCGCGAAAACCAGGGAGAGAAGATATGTAACTGAGAATGCCGACATCTGATTCGCCTATGGATTTCATCGCCATGACTGTAATCGAAGAAGACCTATTGGTGCATTTAGTAATGGTGAAAGGCTTACAGAGAAGGTAGGGTTTTAGGGCACAGAGGTACGATATCCCTGGCCGGTGCCACCGCATCTAGGGTTTTTCTTTTTCTTTTTTTTTCTTTTTCTTTTTCTTTTTCCATAATGGGGGGTTTTCCTCGAAAATTTAAAAATAAATAAATAAAATTACAAATTTAATTAGTTAAAAAATATAAATATATTAAAAATATATATAGTTTAGTTTTAAAGTACTATTGTGCTGTTTTATTAATTTAAATAATTTGTTTTTAAAAGTATTGTTATAATTTTAATATAAAAATTAATGTATTCTAAAATTGTACATTATAAACCTTAATATTTTATATATATATATATATATTGTATAAAAACAACACAACCCATGCATCATAATGTCATCCCATGTCCCAAGACAACTTGATCATTTTGGCCTGCTCAAGACACATTCATTGGGATCATCTTATTGAGACATCCCGAATAACCATCCATTCGAGTTCTTTCGAGAATCAAACTCTCTTATGTCCATGCTAAACCATTTATGACATACGTTCCAATAGCAAGTGCATAATCCAACCTCTGATACATGGGTTGGGGCACAATATCGACACACATGTGTCATTCAATACTATCCTTGAAAGAGCCTTTTCAAAGAAAGATGCTCAAAACACTCACCTACGATGTGACACATGTATGTGCCACCTGGTAACTCGCTTAGGCCACATGGCCCAAAGATAGTAGAGAGCCAACACCATGCCTCCTCCTATAATACATTCTGAGACATTTTCAATCATTCTCGAGTAGACGTCATTTTGGCAAGCAAACATATGACCTCGTGCATAGTCCATCAAGTATCCAATTCAAATTTGGTAAGCTTTCATCTTTCATATAGACAGACTTAATTCTCGAGCCGCATGCCAAAACTCTTTGAGCTTGTCTTCGACACTCGTGTCACCTCATTCTCTCAATCCATGTGTATGCCTCGACTTAGCTTGAATGCAGATTCTTGGTGTGTTAGATGATACATAGTCCTCCTCAATCACATCATAGCACTGTTCTTGACTCAGTCACGTGGCTAGATGGCCCCACTTGAGAGTCACCCTTGTCTGACTTGCCTACGGAAGCCATAATCTACTTTCTCTTAGCGAAGGGAAGCTATGACGTTGTGACACATGGCCCCTAAAGACCCAACTCCACCAAAGTCTTTGTCATCCCTGTGTTTTTTTTTTTTTTTGTGACACAAGAAATGGTTGTATGATCACCATTGATTAATTACTTAATTACACTGAAATTATGCACCAACGACCAAACTCTACACAGGCTCAACAAGTGAAAGTCATGCTCAATAAAAAATCAACCAAGAACGATCACACATCATATCAAGACATGGCTTTGAATACCAAATCATTGTGGGAACTATATGAATAACAAACACATCATATCAAGAAAGAAATATGAGAAACATATCTAAATAGGCAACAACACATGCAGTAAAAATTTGTAGCACTGATAGTGTACCGATGGCGCTGCCAACTAGTGTACAAGGGAAGAAAGGCAGGCTTTTGCAGCCTACCATCTTCGATAACTGAAATTTTGCATCGAGGAAAACAGTATTTGTAATCATTTTGAATTTCTTTTATACAATTTTCAACATTCAAGTTTAGAATCAAGTGATCAATCCTCCTATAGTTTCCTCCAGAAGTTAAAACTTCCAAGTTTTGTAGACTCAACTGGCCGCAAAAGCCCTCCTTTTTAAGTGCCTCACCAAATCATCATTTTGAACCAAGGAAGGCCTGCAAAATTTCAAGATCAAAACAAACAGAAAGTTCCCAAGTATGTACATTAGACTCTATACAGACTCGATCCACCCGGATGAACTCTTCCAACTCAACCTAACTACGAATAGCTAATGGGTCAATTTAGTTGACGGAGACTGAAATCTACACAAACTACTTATGTGACCCGGACTATCCAGAAAATCATCGACAAAAGACTGAAATCTACGCAAACTACTTGTGTGATCCGGACAAACTATCCAGAAAATCATCGACAAGCATTGTCACACGAGATATTAGGACTCGGGGCATTAGGTTACAGAATCATATATTTGAGAAAGTGAATTGGTCAGTAAAGATCCCATGTTAATCTTAATGGTAAATAAAAGCTTCCAACTAATGCTAGTAATAATATGAGAGATTTTTTCCAAAATGCTGTGTTTACCTTAACCCCTGCTGGAGGGTTTCCAGGTTTTGTGGTAGTAGTGCTTCCAAAAGTCACCTTAGGCTTCTTATCTGCGGGCTTTAGTATTTGAAATGAACACATAAGCGTCTCATCCACACTCATCATAGCACCAGCATTATCGAACTCCCCACAGTAATTAGGTGCTGAAAAAATAGTTACAAGTTGACGATTTGCGAAGAACTCATATCCATCCTCCACAACCTATAAAATTAATGACGAGTTAAAAGATTAGAAGCTCAAAACGAGAAAGAAAGTAGAATCAGTCTTCACGATTTTAAAGACGAAAATTGAAACAGAAAAAACCTGATGTGCACGACAAATGAGATCCAAATCATGCTTCTGAAGAAACTCCGTCACCTTGTCAGCACCAAAAGTAAACGAAACACCCCTGTCGTTCATTCCCCAACCTTGAACATCTTTACTAGGATCAGACCATAGAAGATCACAGAGCAAACCCGTGTCCGGTACATCGGTTGGTCTTGACATATTTCTAATTCTATCCAAATGAGTCAGGTCAGGAGACAAACCTCCATGCATGCAGAGAATTTTTTCATCAATAAGAGCTGCCACGGGCAGGCAGTTAAAGCAATCTGTAAATGTCTTCCATATCCTAACATTAAATCTTCTTTTACACTCATCATAAAAGCCGTATATTCGGTTTATAGAAGCACATTCATGGTTCCCTCTCAATATGAAAAAATTCTCTGGGTATTTTATTTTATAAGCCAGAAGAAGACATATTGTTTCAATACTTTGCTTGCCTCGATCAACATAATCCCCCAAAAACAGGTAGTTAGCATGAGGCGGCAACCCACCATATTCAAAAAGCCTTAATAGATCAGAATATTGCCCATGTATGTCACCTACATGCCAGAAATAGTACAATATCAGCAGGACCCACGATTACTGAAGACAAATATAATCAGTTATCAGGATCTCTAGCTTATCCACTCGAGCTAGCAAAGTTTGTTTTGCATGCATGAAAACAAGATATTTCTGATTGAGTGACCAATATATTCAGTCGAAAATGTAATTTGTTGAATTCTACCATTGATACATTTATGTGCAGTACTTTTTTTGCAAATCAATCTAAGTTTATCGTATACACCATATATTGCTACCTAACTAGCAAAACGACCAAATACAAAGGAATTGGTTGAAAAACAGAATCAAGCTCTACACCAAGGCACATAGAAGTGTTGAGAGAAACCAGCCATACATGATCACAACCTAATATTAAGCTGCCATACGACTTAGCCCACCTCCATTAGATTCAGCTTCTTTTTTTTCTAACAAACGAAAGGCATAAGATCTCTCCACAACTCGTGCTTATTCTTCCTTTGAACATCCTTCTATTCGTTTATATCCATAAACCTCAAATGAAAGCTTTTATATGAATCTACAAGATCTTTGCCCATTTGATTGAATCCATGACTGCATAATTGCTCAGTGTAGTTATGACTGATCCGCCACCTTAATGAAAAGTACCAAAGTCATAAACATGAAAGAATAAGTGGTCCTGCAGATCAGTCGCTTTGAGACAAGATACTCAAAAGCTGCAGTTAAGAACCAAGTTTGGGCACTTCGGCTATAATTTTTTGGCACTGCTCATTTTTTTTTTTTTTTTTATGAAAAGACTGGAAAAAATGAAAAAAGTTTAATAAAATTATAGGGTAAATTATACTTTCAATTCCTAAATTTTGTCCCAACCAAAGATTTCAAAGTAACACATTAGTAGTTCCTGTGGTTTAGAAAATAGTTTTAAATGGTTCTGCAGTGAAGTTGACAATTAGTTGACTAGTCAGGAAAATCCTCCAAGAGTCCAGAGAGTCGTGGCTTGTAATCCACTCATCAGGACGACAATCATAAGCATGTTGCATGAAAAGCTCATCGAGGCTAAACATCTCATGATCTTTTCCACCAAACCAAATGAGACCTTCCTACCCATAGAGAATCTCTTACCCACCCTAACTTACACAGTAGAAAGAATCTTAAATGAAAGCATGTCAATCTCGCACCATTAGAGCAGAAAGCCTCACCTTTCATCATTAAGAAAAAAAAAAAGAAGAAGAAGAAGAAGAGTTAGAAGAAGACAAGAAAAGAGGAACTCACAACTTGTATGGAATGGATAAAATCAATGGTACTAATCTCACACCTTGCCCTTATCTCTCAAGGTTTTGGGAACTCACAACTTATATGGAATGGATAAATCTTGTCAAGTCCCTAATAATCTTAAGCCATTAAATAATATCAAATACTGCCAAAATGGAGTAAAGACTAATAAAAGAACCCTCCTTGACCAAAAACAAAAGAAGATCTTCATTTCCAAATCAAAGTCAGCTTGCATTAAACCTTCAATACCCTCATTGACCCCAATTGAAATTCCCCAGTTAAGAACATCTCCAACCACAACGAGAAGATAGTAGATTGGTTTAAGGTTTCATATATGCATGGGAATAAAAAATGTCAAAGAATAATATATTTGAGAATAAGATGGTTGAGAATACAATATTATTGTGCTTGATTGCGCATGAAAAATGTTATCAAAATTTTATAGGAACAAAATATGTTTGTATTTATTTATGAAAAACAAAGGAGAAGGGGCAGATAAGAAAATATACTGCCTAAGAATAAATTATTTCCAAGTGTTGAAAATTTTGTAACAAACATGAATCTAGCTTGTCCATGCCCATTCCCACCTAACAAAACCTTCAACCAAACGGTCCCTTTGGTTTACCAACAATCAAGATGAAGAAGTTATCGATGGAAAAGAATTCCAAATCCATGATCTTCACTCAAGCTTTAAACCCTTTCTCCACAATGCTTTATCCAAGCAACTTCAATCCCCATATGATCATAAGCCTTCTTAAAATAAAATTCTGAGGAGGCCGTTATTTTCTCCTTTTCATTGATAATGGGTGGCAAAATGCTCCATCATGAACCGGTCAAGGCCAAACCTTAAACAAGAGTTAAAATTATGGAACAAGTAACCATTTTGATGTTTGACTCCCTTTCAAAAGTGAGCAAGCTATGTAGTGATTTGCAAAACATTAACTCCCATGAGGAAGTGACACTATTCATTGTTGATCAAAAAACACCCCGACTCAACATGAAGAACCTAATTTTGCCCACTCAATGCAAAAGAAGAATTTGGGTAACAAAAATGTAGGACCAAATGACTACCAAGAAGAGGAAAAACACCAAAATTTGGGTAACAAAGATTAGAGGGGATGATATCACCAAAATTTTCCACTGTATTTTAGCTACCAAAATTTTGGGTAACAAAGATTGGAGGGGAAAACACCATTTTTAAAGCTTCTTTCTAGCAGTTGGAAGAACCACCATAGTGATGCTCATAACTGAATTGAATAGACAATATATACTCTCAATCAACCTAAATTGGAGTACCGTTTCTACTCATCAACAATTCTGGTTGGAGATTGAGTTCACTGAAGTAGAGGTCTTGAAGAAAGTTAAGTCTCTAGGTGCGAACAAAGTGCCCAGACCAGAATGGTTTTACAATTGAATTCTATAAAAAAAAAGTCATCGAACATTCTCAAGCTTGATCTATCAGAAGGGTGTTTTCATGATTTCTTTTAAGAATGACATCATCAATAGAAGGTTAATTGATCCATGACATCCGTCCCAGTAGCCTCATTTCTTGTATAAACAAAAGTATTGCAAGAGTTCTCTTTGAAAGGATCACAAAAGTTCTTCGCAAACCATATAGAATTCCAATCAACCTTTGCTTCCGAAATACAAATCCTAGATGAATACTTCAACGTGGAATAATCAATGAACGAATAGAAGAAAGAAAAAAAAAGGAATAATCATCAAACTAGAGTTTGAAAAATCTTTTGACTGAGTGGAAAGTGAATTCTAGATTCAGTTCTTGAAGCTAAATTCCAAACTTTAAATGATGGATTCACGCTTGTGTATAAAGTAAATATTTATATTCTTCTTAATCACCTGCCAGCCTCATTGAAGACCTCAACTTGAGGAGGTAATTCTAAGACCATAAGCCATTTTCCATTTGTATATGAAATGTCCTCGCTTCGTTTGAAGAAGAAAACATCAAAAACCTCTTCAATACCGTTCAATATGTTTTTGAAAAGCATTAGGCCTTATTATAAACTACAACAAAGTGATGGGGATCAACATCAACCACAACCTCTTGAAAGCCCTCATCTCACCTTTCCATGGAATTGAATGCATGGCCCAGCACAAACTTAGTGCTCCCCCTAAGTGGAAAGCCCTAAGAAATTATAGCAAGCACCCCATCCTTGGGAGCCAATCATTAAGAAATTATAGTAAGACATCAAGCATTTCCAATAGGCCTACTTCAAATATGTTTTTTGATGTACATATCTGTGAGTGTTCAAGTCAGTTTGCGTGCACTTTGACTATTTTCATAGAACAATTGTCTAACCCTGCTAGATTTGATTGCCAAGGTACTTCAACTATTTCTATTAAAATATTGACTAACAATCGAACAAATCAAATCAAACTTGTAAATCCCAACACCGAGTGCGTGCCATAATAGAACTTGTAACAATAAGGGATTATTAAAGAGAAGATAGCATTACAAGATTAATGAGAAATGAAAAAACAAAAAACGAATGAAATTGGCAAAGATATGTAAAAGCTTCCATGAAAAACACAATGTATGAATATTGCAATAATCTACGCAAACATAAAGACCTCCTCGGTTCATAAACTATGAACCACTTAACCAAATAATAATATGGGATTTATCCTTTGAGATTAATAGTAAAAGAAATTGACAATGAACTACTACATAACAACTCAACAAAGAAAAGCCACAAAACCCAGAAAATCAAGAACTTCAAATAGAATTCATCAACAAATAGAACTAAGAAAAGCTCCAAAATCTCAACAACAACAAACCAAGAACTTCAAAAATGTCTACAAGAACATCTACAAACAACCAACCAAACAAGAACCGATCAGTAAATCTCAGGAGAAAGCAAGAAGTACTGTAGGAAAAAGATACCACAAATCTTGATAGGCGCTTCAAGCTCCAACAAATTAGGCTGCTGTAGGAAAATCTCTCTAGAAACTTGACAGAGTAGTCGGATCTCGGACTCGGACAACTGAACCTGCTTGCCGACGCGGCCACGGACCTCGAGAAGACGGTTGATAATATCGTCAAGAAGTGAAGGGTCCATTAGGGGATGTGACTTAAGAGTGAAAAGAAACGAACCGCAGGAACAAGAGAGTCTAGTGGTTGTTGTTGAAATAGCGAAAGGGGAAAGAGAAGCGGAAGGAAGAGGAGGAGGAGGTGGGGGGTAATAGCATGGTCAGGCACCGCCGCCGCCGCCGCCGTCCGCTATGGGGGCGTCAAGGATCGGCAAGACGAACTTAGAAGAGAGCTGACTTTTGAGAAACAGAGAAAAAAAAAAAGGTCCGCGAGCAATAGTAAGGTGTGTCCGATATTTTGAAAAGTTTCCGCTAAATCACTTATTACTAATTACTCGCCGTCTTTAAAAAAAAGAATATATATAATAAATAATCATTATTATATCATTATTATATATACGACAAATTTTTAATTTTTTAAATTATTTCGACTTTTTTTTTTTAAATTGTTTTAGCAATATTTTTTAATTTTTACAAATTTCAAAATTATTCTTTTACTCTTAATTGAATTCTAAATAATTTTTTTTTAAAAATACTCTTAATTGAAGTGGATTTATGTACAGAAAGCTTCTCGGTCCCTCTCCTAGCTTATGGACATCTCCCTTATGAATTAAGTCTCTCGGGGATTTAACTACATAGACATCCTAACAGGTTTGCATGTTTTAAATATGATATAGATCGTCTTTTGATTTACACAAAGTATTGATTGACTTGTTGATATATATATTTTATCTGTTATCTAACTTGATTAGCTAGATTTTGCATACAGCTCAATCTCCATGTTTCGAGCTTTGAAAATCAATTTTTCTCGACACTCAAATGGCCTCCTTGCCCTCCAAATTGGTCGAAATTAAGGTGAATGGCCAATTTGTTCATTCTAAAATCTCCATTTAGATTTAACTATTGGCAATATCGAGACATTGCATATAAGGTCAAGATACTATAAGTGATCATCGAGACACTATAAACAATGTTGAGACACTATGACAAAAATTTTCGCTTGAGTTGAAATGCTACTTAGGTTTTTTTTTTTTTTTTTTTAAGTCTCTTTGTTTGGTTTATAAAGTGAAGCCTTGGATTGAAAAACTTTGAAAAAAATTAGAGTTGAGTAAAAAATTAACCTGTTAGAGCTCGACGACTCTTACTATTAATATTTTGTTGTCATAGAATACGAGCCAAACATATATTTTAAATCTTAAGTTGTTAAATGAACTTAGAATGATGTAAAAAGAGGCATTGTTAAAAGATTTCATTCATTTTTATGTTATTGGGCACGAAACTGTCAAATTACCTAGATGCGACGACATAGTTGAGAAACAAGAATCTCGGGATTCATTGATTCTGCAACCTTCTTTCTCAATTCTCGATACTAAAAACTAAGATAACTTCTCACGTTGATTTCGACAAAAACCTTAACTTTTGTCCAGTTTACAAAATAACGAGTTGATAAATTAGGCTCATAATAAGTCATAGATTGTAAGTGGGTCTTACCGAATTTTTTTTGTAAAACCAACTCAGTTCCACCAAATTCAAGTTCAAGTAAAGTCACCTTTTTAAATTTTAAAAAAAGAAAATCTAAATCTAAATGGTGACATTAAACCTCATTCACTTTACAAAACGAGTTGATAAGTTGAACTGATATAATAAGTCGTAAAGTTGTAGTGTATAAGCAGGTCATGTCAAGTTTTCGTTAAAACCAACCCAACTCGACTAAATTCAAGTCAAGTCGATTTCTTTTCTATTTTTTTTTTAATCTAAATTTAAATCTTCTATATTCATTGAGATAAAAAAGAAATAACTAAAAGGATAGAAGGAAAAAAAAAAATCTTAAAAAACAAAATGATCTAAAAATATCTCCCACGTCTCTCCATGAGAGCCCCATCCTTCCAAAATGGGTATCAGATAAGGTTATAAGCAGGCGCTCTTCCTCTCCTCTCCTCCCACCATTTCCATTTCCATCCATCCACACCATGCTCTCCGCCACCGCCCCTGCCACCTCTCTCTCCGCGGCGGCTGCTCACACCACCACCACCTTCCTCCTCCATACCCCCCCTCTCCGCCTCTTCCTCCGCCGCCCTCCAAACCCCATTTCCGCCTCTCTCAATCCCTCCCCTTCCCCTTCCCCCTTAGTCGCCAAGCCACAAGTCTACCAGCCATTCCGCCCCCCTCCCTCTCCTCTTCCCTCTCAGTACCGCTCCCTCGACGCCGCCGGCAAGCTTGATGTTCTCGCCAACCGCCTCGGCCTCTGGTTCGAGTACGCGCCGCTAATTTCCTCCCTGATTCAAGAGGGCTTCACTCCCCCAACTATCGAAGAAATCACTGGAATCGGCGGAGTCCAGCAGAACACCCTCGTTGTTGGCGCTCAGGTTCGCGAATCCCTTGTCCAGACAATCAACGACGCTGATCCAGATTTAATTGCAGCTTTCGATACCGGCGGTGCCGAATTGCTCTATGAAATTCGGCTCCTCAACGCCGAGAAACGTGCGGCGGCGGCCAGATATATAGTGGAGAACAGGCTGGATGGGAAGGGTGCGCAAGATCTGGCTCGAGCGATGAAGGATTTTCCTCGGCGAAGAGGGGATAAAGGTTGGGAGAGTTTCAACTACGATTATCCTGGGGATTGTTTAGCGTTTATGCATTACAGGTTGAGTAGAGAGTACAGCAATATGTCCGAAGCGAGGACCGCGGCGTTGGAGGACGCGTTGAAAGTAGCGGTAACGGAGGAAGCGAGAAGTCTGATTGTTAGGGATTTGGAGAGGGAAGGAGAGGGGAAAGATGAGGTGGAAGAGGAAATCGAAGCCGGTGTCAGGGTTCCGGTGGTGCGGTTGAAGATCGGGGAGGTAGCGGAGGCGACAACAGTGGTGGTGTTGCCTGTGTGCAATGGGGAGGAAGGGGGAAAGGGTGTGGGAGAGGCGCCAATGGAGGTGAGGAGTGAAGGGGAATTTGGGGTTGTGGTGGCGGAGGAGGGGTGGAGAAGGTGGGTGGTTCTGCCGGGGTGGGAGCCGATAGCAGGACTGGGGAAGGGAGGCGTGGTGGTGGCGTTCAAGGATGCGAGGGCTCTGCCATGGCGGGTGAATAGGTGGTACAAGGAGGAGGCAATTTTGGTGGTGGCTGATCGGAGTAGGAAAGAGGTGGAGGCCGGAGATGGGTTTTATCTGACGGGAGCCACCGGGAGCGACGGGGAGTTGAAGGTTCAAAGAGGAAGTGAATTGATGGAAATGGGGTTGAAGGAGAGTTTAGGGACTGTGTTATTGGTGGTTAGGCCACCAAAGGACATGGACGATGATCAGTTGAGCGATGAAGATTGGGACTAATTTTTCATAATTTCATTTTGGTTATTCATATTGTTTTTGTTCCCACTCCTTTTAGCCCTTTATTTTGTGGAGTATTAAGTTTTTGATATGAAACACTTGTCCCTTCTTCCAGCTACTAACTTTTTGATACCAATTCTCGAGTCAGCTACTAACTTTGATACCTATTTTCGAGTCAGAGGAAGGAGAAAAGGCTACTCATCTCGATATCTATTCTCGAGTCGAAGGAAGGAGAAAAGACTACTAATCTCGGTATCTAAGACTTGCCCCTTCTTCTAGCTACTAACTTTGATACCTATTCTCGAGTCAGCTACTAACTTTGATACCTATTCTCGAGTCGAAGGAAGGAGAAAAGGCTACCAATCTCGGTATCTCTTAAAAGTGAATTTCTCCATCCCAGACACCTTTCGACATGTCCTTGTTAACTTGAATGAGTTTTATTGGGCAGCCATGAGAGCTCAGAAAGGGGAATTTTCTAAGATCAAACGATTCTAACTTCAACTCTAGATGCTATCTATCTGCCCGCAGTCCTCTATCACTACAGTTTCAGAAGTCCTCCCACTATCAGATCCCACCTTCTCCATCTCCTTGACTACATTATAACCATCTACAACTTTTCCAAACACAATATGCTTCCCATCCAGCCATGAAGTCTTCTCAGTACAAATGAAGAACTGAGAACCATTGGTGTTTCTGTCCAGAATTCGCCATTGATAGTACACCTGGTCCGGTGTGTTTCATCTTTTAGTTTTCATCTGCAAACTTCATGCCATAGATTGATTCTCCTCCTGTTCCATTACCCCTTGTGAAATCTCCTCCTTGGCACATGAAGTTCGGGATTACACAGTGAAATGTTGAGACTTTGTAGTGTAAAAGCTTTCCGGATCTCCCAATCCCCTTCCTTCTCCCCAATGCAGAGAGCTCGGAAATTCTCTGCAGATTTTGGAGTTGTGTCGGCGAACAGCTCCATCACACCCTGCTTTCATCTTCCC
Organism: Cucurbita moschata; assembly: GCF_002738365.1. NCBI lineage: Eukaryota > Viridiplantae > Streptophyta > Magnoliopsida > Cucurbitales > Cucurbitaceae > Cucurbita > Cucurbita moschata. Next base: position 5,366,297 of record NW_019268519.1, on the reverse strand, counting down.
AATCAAAATATCAAAGAATACTTTTGGGTTCTACATTGTTCTCTGCCAATACACTCTGTCAAATCAAAATCCTTAGCTTACAGATGCTTCAAAAGATAAAACACAAAAATATGGAGATTTCAAGAATGATGTCAAGTTCGCATAGTTCTTAGTAAGTTAATAATCTTGTTACGCACAATTTCCTTGGTACAAAAACGTTCACCTAATCCACAATTTCCTTGATATTCTTCGAAGCTCAAAATTATGATATTTGTATACAAGACATGTTTGACTTGTACGAGTGTCTTGAAAACACAATTCCCCATTAGATCGCATATTTCAGAACTGATTTCCTTGAAAATCCGTCCTTAAAAAGACCATTTACCAGTAAACAACCGTATTTTCCCCATTACTCTTGCTAGCTACGCCGGAATCCAGAGAAAAAAAAAATCAAACTAAAACCTACAGATACGTGCAGCTTACGACACTCTTAATAAATACTAACAATCTAAATCATATTGACAAGCATTAACAATAAAAAATGAAACAATTAATAGAATCTCCCTACATCTCCATCTTAAAACAACAATCTAAAAAAGAAACTGAAGAAAAACCCCATGAATGAAAGTTGGAAGAGAAATAAGCAAATGTTCGTCATGACTCCCAAATCCCCTGGAGGCCGGACACAAAGCCGGCCTTAGACTCCAAAGGACGTACTAAGGAGAGCCATAGACAAGCAAATAATATCGCACAAATTTTGAGCTAAGCAGGCATTTATGAAATGAACCTGAAAACCTTCGATATGTGCTTTTGCAGATCCAACAATCTCAATTTCTAGGGCAAAATAAAATACTTCAACAGAGAAGAAGAAGACGACGAGATACAGAGAGAGAGAGAGAGAGAGAGAGAGGAAGTACCTTCGACGGAGATGGAAGGACATCTCCAAGGCCAAAATGCTATGGAAATCACAGAACTCTCTGTTATTTATAAAGTAGCAGAGATTAGGGTTTTGGGGGGTTTAAGAAAGAAATTTGCAACCTCATCCTTTTATTTCTCGTATTTAAATTACACCCCACACGTTACTATTAATTCTTTTATTGGACCTGGGGAAAGGAAAAAAACTATTTTAAATTTTTACAATTTTTTTTAATCGTCTATTTATAATTAAGTGATAATGTGTTTTGATCGTTTAATTTTTAAATTTTTTAAAATTGTATTTCATAAAATCTTGTCTTTTTAAAAAAATTAAATACATATATATTTTAAAAATATTTCAATATTGTATAAAAAAAAATGCTATTATTACACTCATTTTATTTTACTTGATAGTTAATTAAACAAATATTAAATTGTGTCAAAAACCTACCCGGACATAAAATAAAATATTTAAAAACTTTTAATTAAACAAATCTAAAAATTTTTCGACTAAACCTATAATTAAATTAGAATTACTCGATCTTGTTTAGTTACTACAGCGAGTTCAGTAGATATTAATTAATATAATATATAAACACGAGAAATATTTCATTTATATAATAATTACATGGAAAAAAAAATATGTTACATATGAGATTCAAATTCCTTCCTCTATTGAGTAGGGTTTCATTTTTTTTATTATTATTATAATTTTTGGAAATTATTTGCAAACTACCAAATCCTAATAATAATAAATATTATTATTATTATTATTATTATTATTCAAGAAAAATAATGTCCTAATATTAGTAATTCAGTTTCTGGTCTTGCACTTCTCCAATGCTCTTGGGGCTGTAAAATTAACAATCTATATATTAATTTACATTATCCAATAATTTTATTTGTAAACAAAAATAAATAAATAATAATAAATAAATAAAATTCAAATAATATTTGTAAACTTTTTAAATATCAATTTAAAATAAATAAAAAAAATTAGATATAAACTTTAAAATATTTATTTTTATCCCAAATTATATAACAAAATATTTATTAACTTACCGAGTCCAATGGCCTCGAATCCTTTCATTATCCTCAAACGTTTGCATGAATCCACGAACATACTGTCGAATTAAACAATAAAAATGATTAATTTATTTTTTATATATATATAATGAATTAAAGAAAATAAATAAATAAACAAATAAGCGGAGTAGGACTTACTTCCATGGCACATCGCCCACGAGCATCCAATCTCCATCTTTGTCTTCATAAGTAGGCACGTAATCAGTCTCGTTTCGTACATCCATTGATTTGCTTTCATTCGCATAATTCTTCATCTTTTGTGCCCCAGAATTACCTGATATTTTGTATGAGTGTACACGGGTTGAGAAAATCTTTTGAACCAACTCAAATATATATTTGACCTGAGCAACTCGAATAGAGAGTTTACCACTAAACGTAACCCTTTATTTTCGAGTTGGGTTGTCGGATTGTTTTTTTTACTTTTTAATTATTGAAAAATTCTACTTACCCACCGTACCCGTTTCATTCATGAGTCACAATGCATCACTAATATCGGTTAGAAATGTATATATCCATAATAATTTTACAAGCAGAGTAAGGTTAACTCAATTTTTAACCTACTAACCCGCTCGAAATTTTCGATTTTCCAAAAATTGGACTCAAATTATATGGTTTGAGTTGGTTAGCTCGAGCTAGTCAGATTGTCGAGTCATTTAACTCAATATTTAAAATTTTTCTATCAAATTCCGAGACAGTAAAAGTAAAAAAGTAAGTTGGAATTTTACCGGTGGTGAAAGAAGCAAACATTTTGCTCAAGGCATCAGAAAGCTCTTGGTAACTTCCGAACATCTTCATGTCCACTTTTCGTAAGTACGGTGCGCCGTCCATACTGACTTTAATAAACGCCGCCGCATCGGCACAGCCGCTGACGGTGGCGCCTTTCTCGGTTTCCTCTGTACTCTTCTTTGGAGCTACGATGTTTCTTCTCAACGACTTTACCGGTGGCCAACCGACAACCTGGGCTCTGTTAAAAATAATATTATAAAATTTTCACCGTTAATAATTTTGGAAATTGTATTTAATTTCAATTGGGTTTATATTGTTTTTTTTTTAATAAATTATTATTATTCTTTCTTTTTATTGTCATGTCATTATCTCAAATTGTTATATTCAAAGGAAATTAGATAATTATTGGCTTTTGGTGATGCCAAAAGACGTTTTTGGAAGATTAAATAATATTTATGAATATGAATTAAAGGTAAAATTTTTCAAATTTAGGTAATTAGAGTAGAAATTTAAAATTTTAAAAATTTTAACACGAGTTCATTGAAAACGTTAAGTTAGGATGATAAAAGTTAAAAAAAACAGTGTGCTTGTCAGTTGGGTAAACCGTGATATTTAGTAAACATTTATTTATTTATTTTCCGGACATTTAATTAAAAGTTACCTTCTAAACAATTAAAAATAAAATTTAAAAATTATTTGAGAATAAATAATAATAATATATAGTAAATCAAAATGTATTTTTTAAACTTAGCAATAAATTTTAATTGAACCTATAAATCAACTTAGTACATAAATTTTTTATTTATTTAAATTCAACCCAATGAAAATAAGTTTATAATAATCAAATTCGAGTATTAAAAAATAAAAAAAAAATAAATGCTTTTTAAAAAGTATATTACTTATTTACTCTCTATGGAAAATTAAAATGCTTTTAGGAAAAAACAATTATTTTTTTTATAAAAGAAAATACTAAAAAAAGAATAATTACAAACTCAAAACTTAGAATTAGTAATTATTTTAAAAATTATACGAATAATTTGTAATTTAATGTAAAAAAGAAAAAGAAAAAGAAAAAAAGATTCCAAATGTTTTGTAGTTTTCCTATGTTTTCCCGACAACAAAAATAAGTAAATAATAATAATAATAATAATAAATTCCTTTAAATTCGAAACCACAATAATAACCTTTTGTTTACTTGGTCATCCTTTCTTCCTCTTCTCAACTCAATTATTGAAGCCCACAAAAACATTATCATTTATAATTTTAATTTTTAACTCCATTTTTTCTCTAAATAAATTATAAATTATATTTTAAAAAAATTAATGCATATATATTTGATTTTTTAATTAGTAATGAAATTGGCATTAATTAAAATTCCTTTTCTTTTAAAAATTAAAAAAAAAACCCCCATAAAATTACTTTACTAACCCTTTTAGCTTTAAAAGCTTTTATTGATTTATTTAAAAATAATTAAAAAAATAAAATAAAAAAGGAGAAGGAATAATACTTGGGCGGTGGAGGCTTGGGAAGATCTGTACCGACGGAGGTGGAAACGGCATTCGTGTCCGTCGTTTTAGGGCGTTGGTCGGAATCCGCCGCGAGATTGAGCTTCAAATCCAAAGTTTGAGTGAAACCCCTTTTCTTGACGGCGTCGCCGCCGGGGAGGCCAAGGCGGAGCTCCGTCTGTTCAAAGTCTATTAAGCTTCCCATTTTCACTCTCTCTCTCTGTGTTTAGGGAAGAGAAGTGGGTATAGAGGATGAGGAGAAAATAATATAATAAATAATATATGAGGGAATTTTATTTATTTATTTTATTTTAATTTTAATTATAAGTGCCTTTGTATTAGGACATGAGGGACCCATGCGTGTCCACGTCATTATTTTGCTTAAATTAATAATTTTTTTTTATAAAAAATAATATCTAAAAATTTAGAAATATTAATATAAAAAATTACGTATTTTTAATTTTTTTTTTAAAAGTAAATGAGAGCTTAAATTGGTACCTAAGTTTATAGATCAACATTCATCAAACCGGTTCGGTTTTCCACACTGTTTCAGACCGAACCGACTGTGATTTTTTTTCTCCGTTTCTCGCGCCTCTTTCAGTCTCCTCCTTTCACCCTTCCAACTTTGCCGCCGGGCGCCATATCTGTATCCACTTTCGGTTGTATCACCTTCCGCTGTGAGAATCTGTTTCTTTTGCTCTCGTCGGCGCCGCCGTGAGTTCTTGGCTGGTTTATTTTTACTTTCCTCTTGGTTTTCAGGTATCCTTTTGCCCCTTTCTTCACGGATTTCGTCCTGCTTGAATTTTCTGGCTAATCGCTTCTACGCATTTTACCTAATTTTTAGGGAGATTTTCGAGAATCTTTCGATTGCTTATCTGAGATCTGACTAACTGAATATCTGACCTTATCATGTGCTTAAAAAGCCATTAGTTAATCATGTAGTTCGTTTTCATATTCAAGAATGTGATTAATTGGAGGCTTTCGGTATTCTATTTCATTTTACAAGCTTTTCTCGTTCTTTCTTGTGTTCATGTTTGAAGGCTTATGGTGTTCGATCAGTTGCTTTAATTAAAATAAACTGTTCAATTTTTTTTGGAAGGTGCATACCTCGCTGCCATTCAATCTCCCACTCTTTCTGCTCATGCTCGACGACGTTAAGGTTAGTTTTCCGGTCACCGGATGTTTTTTGAGTAATGGATTGCTGAATTTCTTTTGAGTTTTGACTGTTTTTGAAGGATTTGGTAGTTGGATTTGGTTCTTGAGCTCTGTTCTTATTGTCTTTCTGAATGATGCTATGCAATATTGAGTATTAACATACCTTTGTTAGGAGGAATAGAGAGAATAGTTGAAGCCCCTATTCTGTCATTGTTTTTGTTTTGGGTTATGAAGCTGACAATTGGTCGTGTATTGTAACGGTCTAGGCCCACCGCTAGCAGATATTGTCCTCTTTGGGCTTTTCCTTTCGGGTTTCCCTCAAGGTTTTTAAAACGTGTCTACTAGGGAAAGGTTTCCACACCCTTACAAAGAGTGTTTCGTTCTCATCCCCAACCAACATGGGTATCACATGTTTGGTTATAAAAATGAACTTGATCTTTGGTTGGAAGGGGGAGATGAATTTTAGGAACTCTAGAATTCTTTGGACAAAAAAACTGCAAATAAACGGAGATTTTGGGTCGGGTCGGTTTTGCACAAAAAAAAGAGGACCTGACCCGACCCACTTACGTCTCTAGATTTAATATCTTACAAGTTACCTTTACAACCAAATGTAACACGAAGAGGTGGTTGTCTCATGAGAATAGTCAAGGTGCCAAAACTAGCTCTATGTTGGTTTAGACACTCACGGATACGATAATCAATGATACTTTGAATTTACTTGAAATAAGAGCCGTCTATATGCTTTCAATTCATGAACTTTGCTTAAAAAGTTACAGGTTATGTTCCAAGTAAAATAAACATATTCAACAAAGTAGAATCCTTAAATGGAGTCTATAAGTTGCTCGTTTTAGTTTTAGCTATCGATATAGATATAGATAAGGGAAGTTTGATAAGATGTTGAAGTTCGAAAAGATTGTCCCTATCTCTATACCGTGAACCGTTAGGTGCATTTGTTTCTTGTTCGTATATTCGTTCTGCATTTCTGCATCTCATAGTTAAGGCCATTTGTTTGTGCAATGAGTTTGTTACTTGTCACTAAATATTTAGTAAGTGTTCTTTACTTCTTGTCAATTCATATATGCTTGTGCTTTTCATGTTTTGGATTTCGATTTCGAGAAGTTTTGCTCCGTCTCTCTCTCAAATCTGAATGTTTATGCTTGCCTGGTATGTGGTAAATACTATCAAGGAAGGGGGGAAGAAATCCGAGAACTCTACTAAGGCTGAGTACATGGCAATAGCAGAAGCTGGAAAGGATATGATATGGATGACAGACTATTTAGAAGAATTGGGTAAGAAGCAGCATGAGAATATTCTTTATACAAATAGTTAGAGTGTCATGCAGTCAGTAAGAAACCCGGTTTATCATTCAAAGACAAAACACAGAAGGCAATACCATTTCACTCACAGGTTAGTGGAAGATGGTGATGTGTTTGGAGAAGATAGAGGGTGCAAATATCCTAGCAAATATGTTGACAAAATGTGTTGATGTTGGAACATTGAGGTTGTGCAAAGCCTCGATTAGTATGGTGCCATGAAGATGCTGATAGTTGTTTGTGAATGAAATTCTTGGTTGATTGAATAGGTGGTCGTGTGTTTAGACAAACATTGCACGGGTAGCAGGCGTTGCACATAGAGGTGTGATATTCGCATACTACATGTAGCCCTACGTGGCGACTATGTGCATACGCATGTGCGTCTCTGCATGCCTGCACTCGTGGGACTGAAATAATGGACGAGTCTTGGGGCTAAGTGTTTTTACCTTACCCCAGTGCCATGATGATATGCTAATCTCTAATCATAGAGTGAAATAAATACCATATTTCGAAGTTTAGAAGATATTCAAATTTTACTAAATTGCGTCGAAGTACGACTTGATTGCACATATTGTTCATGATGGGAAACCCGATGAAGGGTGCTATAGGGTATTTGTAAAGACGAAGTCGGAAGAATTGTGGTCAGCTTCTTTCCCTTTTTTAATAAATGGTACTCAAAATCTTGAATTTGTCTGATTCATCACAGTCCAATGTTGACAAGGATGTAGTGTGAAATCTCACGTCGGGTGAGGAGGAGAATGAAACATTCTTTATGAGGGTGTGGAAACCTCTCCCTAATAGGCACGTTTTAAAAACCTTGAGAGAAAGCCTAAAGAAACAATATCTACGGGTGGTGGGTTTGGGTTTTCACAATGATTTTTTTTACTAATATGCTCCCTTCTTCCTAAATTTTGAAAATAGGAAGTTGAAATGTAAAATTTGCCACAGAGAGAACATTATGATCTCACTTAGTAATCACAACGACAACGATTCTAAGGTTTTGAAGGTCGAGGTGTGTCAAGCAGTGCGGCAATTACAACGATGTGTGGCTAAGGCTTTCGACCTCTACAAGTGTTGCAACATGTCAAGTTCTGCTGAATGTCTTGGGCCATTGCGAGTCTTGTTGGTGGACAATTTGAAGAGGAGAACAGAACATTCTTTATAAGGATGTCAAAACCTCTCCCTAACATACACGTTTTAAAAACCTCGAAGGTAAATTCGAAAGAAAATCAAAAGAGGATAATATTTGCTAGCGGTGGGTTAAAAGTGGATCAATTTGGTTTCGTCGATACATTCATGGCACAATGATTACAAGCTACTAGGTAGGGCATGCTAGCCACACTTGTCAACTTTCAACTTGATTGATACTCATAGCATGTTAGGTGACTTCAAGTCTCATGACCCACTTGGTTATTTTTGGATTCACCAAGGTTATGAGGTTAAATATTACTTATAATCTCATCTCGTTCAAGTATGATCTATTGGGTGAATTATAGTCTCATCTAGTTGAACTTAAACCCATCAAGCGACTTTCATTTAATCGAGTTGCGATTTGTTTGCTAACTTTTGATTGCATATGATCGATACGATGCACCATATAACATATGATCTCACTCGATCTACAGGCCACCTGGTCAGTTACAATTCGCTCGTAGATTTTCAGATGTCACAAGTATTAAAGAATGTTTAAGGAGGTAAAATTGAATTTGAAGGTAAAATTTGATGGTGAATGGTGAGAATATTTGAAGGCAAAGTGGGTATGAGAAAAGATAGGGACTTGTCTTAGTCGTCCTCCAAAGCAGAGCAGCCAGACAAACATCATCCCCAACGGGCCCATGCCAACTAATCAAAGCCCACGTGGGCCCTTCTTCTTTACAGCCCATTGGGCCCACCCCAAAGACAATAAATTTTTTAAAAATTGATTTCTTGTGGGACCCTCCATTCGTACATGCCTACCACCTTTCGACAGGTTCCACACGTGTGCCATTAATATTGTGACACCAATATATATTCCTTTTACAAAAAAAAAAAAAAAAAA
>NW_019268519.1:5333391-5356853 GCF_002738365.1 Cucurbita moschata | reverse complement strand
TATTGTGACACCAATATATATTCCTTTTAAAAAAAAAAAAAAAAAAAAACTTTTTTATTTTTTCATCCTTATCTTTATTGTACCATTTAGTTTATTATAAATATAAAATAATAATTCAATCCTTATCTTAGAGAGATTTTCACACCCTAAGAAATGCTTCGTTCCCCTCTTCAACCTATGTGGGGGACCTCACAATCCACCCCCTTTAGGGGCCAATGTCCTCATTGGCACACCGCCCGGTGTATTGTCCGTTTTGGCCATTGACCTCATAGTTTTACAACGTGTCTACTGTAGAGAGGATTTAGCCCTACTTTGACCAGTGCCTTACATCGTTTGGTGACTGACTTTGATACCATTTGTAACAGTCCAAGCCCATCGCTAGTAGATATTGTCCGTTTTAGCTCATTACATATTGTCACGGTTTTAAACTGCGTCTAGTAGAGAGATGTTTCATGTAATGACCCAGATCTAGCAAATATTGTCCCCCTCAAGGCTTTAACACGCCTGTTGCTAGGGGAAGGTTTGGATCACATTTCAACACTCTAAAAATAGTGATTTCAACACTCTAAAAATAGTGCATTCAACACTCTAAAAATATTTCGTTTCTCTCTCCAGTCGGTGTAAGACTTCACATGTACCTACAATCTCACTTCATTATGCACAAACTTGGTGGAATAAGGACTCTTCTAAGAGAAGACACCAAGAGAGTTGAGTGGCAACATGGCTAGAATTGAGAGATCTAATGAGCAAGTAGTTTATAAATAAACATGTCCACCTACGTTCGACTGTTACATTACTTTTACATGTTCAAGAGCAAATATGATTATTTCTACAAACTAGGATCAAACCATTACATAACATTATTTTAAAAAAAAATAGTGTTAAAAAAGCGATTGTGAGGCACTTGTTCTAATCCAACGAACAAGTTAAAGAAATTCAGTCGCTGCTGACAACGTCAACGTATATTGGAGACTCAAATCCCATTTACAAGAAATGTTTTAGAAAACGTGAGCGAACGTTATATGACTCTGAATGCATTAAAGGGTCAATTTTGAACCGTCTGTGCATACTTCAAAAAGATAGTTTTACCCACTTCATACTCGATCTTCCCAACATATGGGAGTGCAAAGACCATGACAAAGAGGGACTGCAATTTGATAACGAACTCAGGTCAATCCATCGAATCGTTGCAAAAACCGAACAAAACCCACAAATAAAATAGAAAAAAAAAAAAGGAAGACCTTGATTATATATAAATTGATATGGGTAACAACATAGAAAAGAAAAATGATAGAATTGGAATGAAGAATCGAATGAGAATAAAAAAAAAGAACATGTTTTTTTTTTCTGTCCCTAAATTAACGGTCTGCCGAAGTTCCCATTACTGCCTCTGGCTTGGCTTTGGCCCTCAAATATATATAGATAGATATATATATATATATATATATATATATATATATATCACCAAACCCTAATTTGAGGGGCTTAAACCAAACCAAACCTCTTCTTCCTTTTTTATTCTCTTTTTTTTTAATTTTTTTTTCTCTTCTGTTCTGTACACGTCATTATTCCCTTTTTATTTTTCTCCCAATGATTGCATTACCGAACATGCCACTGCTTGAGCCCAATGTCTTAATTTTGCCTTCACTTGCTTCGGATCTTGCCCTGAACAAATTCATCAAAATTACACCTTTTTTCAATTCCTTTTAATTTCATTATAAACAATCTCAAATCTCTCCTTACCTGGGCTGCAAACCCTCCATGTTTCACAATCACCCCTCGGGCTCTCACACGATGAACCTCGTCCCCCGAGCGACGACGACGTCGATGTGCTACTATGCGGCGTCGACACTGGACTCGGCGAGAGTTGTCGATTCACGGCGAAGTATAAGTCAAGAGCTGGTAATGTACCACACAACTTATGTCCGTCTTCCTCGTTGAATGCAAACCCTAATTCGATACACCCTTTTAGCTCATTCCAATCTTCGTCTGTTAAGTCATCTCTATCGGTCGAGCCACCGTTTCTAGGTCGGAGCATTTGTCGTCGCCGTTTCTCCCATGCGAGATCTCTTGGTGTTTCGCACATTGAAAGTTGTTTTGATAAACGTTTCTTGTTTTTTAAACATGATGATGCTAATTGCATGTGTTTTAGCTCGTTATCTTGCTCGTAGAGTGATGAACATGATGATAATGGCGATAGAGCTGATGTGATTCTTTTTAAGCGTTTGTTGTCCATTAGGAGTTCGGCGGTGGCGGCTAGTGATAACCCGCCAACCGCGCTTACGAGGAGAGGGCCGGGTCGGGACTGGGGACGGGAATGGGGGAAGTTGGGAAGTGTCTTGGTTGAGAATGGGAAGAAAGTCGCAGCCAGCCCGACCGAGTGAGGGCAAAGAAGATGGCGGAGGCTTTAATGGTGAAAGGGAAGGAAGGATGGCCATGTCTTTACACCGTTACTTTCTAACCATTCTCCTCCTAACATTCAACACTCCTAATTTAGTTCTTTTTTTATTTCTATTTTTAGAATTCAAACACTTCTCCTTTGACAATGTAATTTAATAATTATTATTATTTAAATATTTTCAAATTTAAAATGACGTCATAATTGACCCCAAAGTCCCCCTGGGTCACAATTGACCACAATCGCTAGTCTATTGCCTAAAAAGTGTTATTGTGACAAGTGGTATTAGAGGTTGGTGAGCTCCTAGTCTCGTCATAGACGGAAAGGATGTTGGTACCAAAATAGTTGGCTGAGTTGCAAGTCGAGCGACACACTGAGATTGAATATGACATGTCATTCTTAAAAGAAATCTCTGACACTGTCTGCTTCCGAGAAGGATGAGTGGTAGAATTATGGAAAATTCGATGGATTGAAGCAATTGGCCTCTGCCCAGATGAGTTGCCAATAAAAAAATTGATATTTAAGGTTGACTCCCTACAAAAGAGAGCTATATGATTGGACACTGGAACGGGGAGGTATCTTTGAGAGCACTGTCGCACACATGAAAGGATGTGTTGAAGAGCTAGACATTATTACACAATAGACCATGTTGAAATTCTTCCGTGATTTAACGGAAGACTTTAGGACAACAATAGATGCCATCAAAGTTGAGATGGCTAAAATGAACATTCGAGTGAACTTGATCATGCAGGCCGTAGAACATCAAACCTCGGATCAAGCTCAAGATGCAAAGGAACTAGAAATGTCATCTTCAATGTCGAACAGTACTTCAGAATCACACGGACTTGTTCAAAAGAACTTAAGGTCTCTTTGGCAAAATGCATCTCGTAGACGATGCAAAGCTATGGTGGCGTTGGAAGGTGAATGACATTCAAAATGGGTCATGCACCATAAGCTCATGGGAAGACCTTAAGAAGGAATTGAGGACTCATCTTTTCCTCGAGAATGTTGAATTCATAGCAAGGTGGAAGTTGTGAGAACTGAGACCCAACGGAGGAATATGGAACTATGTTAAGCCGTTCTCAACTTTGATGCTAGACTAGGGATATGTTTGAGAAGAACAAAGTATTCTGCATTGTCGAAGGATTGCAACCCTGAGCCAAAACAAAGGGTTCAAAATTTTGATTCCATTACATCTGTATACTCGTGAAATTTAATTACGGTAAATCGGGGAGAGCTCCGAATACTTTGAGAGTTACTGTACTAAATTGAAATAGTGTAACAGCTCAAGGCTTCTAGGAGAGATTTCCACCTTTTATTTCTAAACATTAAAGCCTATTTTCTCCTCCCACCAAAGAGTTTGCGTGGCCTAATGGATAAGGCGCTCGCCTCCGGAGCGGGAGATTGTGGGTTCGAGTCCCATCGTGAACGAATGTTTTAATTGTGAAAGAAACTTAGTTTTTTGCCACCAAAGAGTTTGCATGGCCTAATGGATAAGACGCCTCTGAGATTGTGGGTTTGAGTCCCATCGTAAACGAATATTTTAATTGTCAAAGAAACTTAGTTTTTTGCCAACAAAGGGTTCTCGTGGTTCTCGTGGCCTAATGGATAAGGCGCTTGCCTCCAGAGCAGGAGATCGTTGGTTTGAGTCTCATCGTCAAAGGGTTCTCGTGGCCTAATGGATAAGGCGCTTGCCTCCAAAGCAGGAGATCGTGGTTTTGAATCCCATCGTGAACTAATATTTTAATTGTCAAAGAAACTTAGTTTTTTGCCAACAAAGGGTTCTTGTGGTTCTCGTGGCCTAATGGATAAGGCGCTCGCCTCCAGAGCAGATCCTGGTTCTCGTGGCCTAATGGATAAGGCGCAAGCATGATAACTTATATGCTGTTCTATATCGCCATGAATCTAGGAACTTTTGCTCGCATTGTATCATTTGGTCTACGTACCGAAACTGATAACATTCGAGATTATGCAGGATTATACACAAAAGATCCTCTTTTGGCTCTCTCTTTAGCCCTATGTCTCTTATCCTTAGGAGGTCTTCCTCCACTAGCAGGTTTTTTCGGAAAACTTCATTTATTCTGGTGTGGATGGCAGGCAGGCCTATATTTCTTGGTTTCAATAGGACTCCTTACGAGCGTTGTTTCTATCTACTATTATCTCAAAATAATCAAGTTATTAATGACTGGACGAAACCAAGAAATAACCCCTCACGTGCGAAATTATAGAAGATCTCCTTTAAGATCAAACAATTCCATCGTGAACGAATATTTTAATTCTCAGAGAAACTTAGTTTTTGGCCACCAACGAGTTTGTGTGGCCTAATGGATAAGGTGCTTACCTCTGGAGTGGGAGATTGTGGGTTCGAGTCCCATCATGAACGAACATTTTAATTAAACTTAGTTTTTGGCCACCAAAGAGTTTGTGTGGGGTAATGGATAAGACACTCGCCTTTGAGATTGGGGGTTCGAATCCCATCGTGAATGAATATTTTAATTATCAGAGAAACTTAGTTTTTTGCCACCAAAGAGTTCACGTGGCCTAATGGATAAGGCGCTCGCCTCTGGAGTGGGAGATTGTGGGTTTGAGTCCCATTGTGAACGAATATTAAAGTTGTGAGCTCTTATAAACTTGAGTAAATGCTTATTAGGATAAAATTTTTCGAGTCCAACGATTAGTCTTAGTTCATGAACGACAAACATAACGGTAACAATGCTACCAACAACAGAACAGAAGAGTAGCAGCCCCAAATGTTGAGCATAATCTTCAAAAACCATTCCCAGATCACCAAGAACACACTCTTTCTCTAAGCACAACTACTAGTAAGAACACATCTTGTCACTACAAATCATAACTACAAAACATTTACAAATTTCATATTACCAAAATCCAGTTAAAACTCAAAAACAAAACAAAAACAACTCCTTTTAGAACATCCATATGCCAACAATGCAACATACAAGATGATGAACTCAGTTCATGACTCAACTGTTATGTCCAAATTGCTTCTCTGCTCGGGAATCTTAGCACCCACTTGTTTTTGTTGTCTCCTTCTCCTGATTTACTCTCTCCTTCACCTTCAGACCGCTATTCCGTCCACTGATTAGCTGCGTCTTAGCCTTCGGAGTTGTCATCTCCGCTCTGATACTACCGAGGCTATGTCGTTTCACTCGACCACATACTTTGCCCTTCTCTATATTTGAGGAAACTGCTGCGTCGCTACAGCTCCTTCTCCTTGTGAAATTTGGCGACTTGGGTCGAGTCAGTGGAAGCTGCAACACGAGAACACGAGAACGTTAATGGCGTACGAATTGTTACAGAAAGAAGTGCAGGGGAGTTGATGATGTTGATCCTGTAACTCTCACCTTCTTGAGTTCAACTTTGGGTGGGGGTCCTTCGTAGTAGAAAGTAGGCACTGGGTTTGCTTTGATGATTAAGCTCTTCCTCAGCTGCTTGATGGCTGCTTCTTGCTCTTCCTATGAAATCGTATCAGTTATCAATCCATAAGTCGAAGCAAAACGGAGAAAATGGTCGAGAATATATGAAACCGCTCAAGTTCACTACTAGCGGATATTGTCCTCTTTGAGCTTTTCCTTTCGGGCTTCCCCTCAAGATTTTTAAAACACGTTTACTAGGGAGTGGTTTCCACACCCTTGTAAAGAATGCTTTGTTCTCCTCCCCAACTGATGTGGGATCTCACAATCCACTCCCCTTCGGGGCCCAGCGTCCTTGCTGGCACACTGCCCAATGTCCACCTCCCTTCGAGGCTTAGCGTCCTCACTAGCACACTGCCCTATAACCTGGCTTTGATACCATTTGTAACAGTCCAAGCCCACTGCTAGCAAATATTGTCCTTTTTGGGCTTCCCTCAAGGTTTTTAAAACGCGTCTTCTAGGGAGAAGGACAAAGTATGCTTCGTTCCCCTCCCTAACCGATGTGGGATCTCATAATCCACCCTTCTTCAAGACCCAGTGTTCTCGCTAGCACTCGTTCATCTCTCCAATCGATGTGGGATCTCATATTTCATCCCCCTTCGGGGCCCAGCATCCTCACTGACACTCGTTCCTCTCTCTAATCGATGTGGGATCTCATAATCCATCCCCCTTTGAGGCCCAACATCCACGCTAGCACTCGTTCCTCTCTCCAATCGATGTGAGATCTCATAATTCATCCCTCTTCGAGGCCTAGCATCCTCGCTGACACTCGTTCCTCTCTCCAATCAATGTGGGATCTTATAATCCACTCCCCCTTCGAGGCCCAGTATCCTCGCTGGCACTCGTTCCTCTCTCCAATCGATGTGGGATATCATAATCCATCCCCCTTCGGGATCCAGCATCCTCGCTGGTACTCGTTCCTCTCTCCAAACGATGTGGGATCTAATAATCCACTCTCCTACAGAGCCCAGCGTCCTCGCTAGCACACCGCCCAGTAACCTGGCTCTGATACCATTTGTAACAGTCCAAGTCCACCGCTAGCAAATATTGTCCTCTTTGCTTTCCCTTAGTTCCCATAGTTCCCATAAAAAAAAGAAGAAAAGAAAGATACCTTTGTTCTAGCTTCATATTGGCTTTTCTCAGCCTGCAAAGCTTGGTGTTTCTCCTCCAACTTATTATAAAACTGGAAAATTACGACAAATTCGGTATAACGATGCGTATAATGCCAACAACATTTCCAGCAATACACGACACCAATTAAGTTACCTCCTTCCTTCTCTCGGCACGACCAGCTGAACGGAAAGTCGGAGCCACGCCAACAGTTACCTTAGATTTCACAGAAGTAGCAGTACTTTACATGGCTAAGGATCATAAAAGCCAAAAACTTACGTGACACGATTTAACTACTAAACGTAAAAACATTTCAACACCGAAAAGGATACGAGGAAGTGATGGACCAATTATCTTCTTCGTCGTGGTACTTTACATGCTTCCTTAACGAAAGAGGCGAACTCGGCTGTAAACAAACCAGAAAAGTTCAAGCATTAATCATTACTGCTAAACTGTTTCAATCTAACTTCACTCTCACAAAAACCCTTATAAATTGAGTACGTTAGGGGTTCGGGCACGTTTCGGAGAGTCGAGGCCTCTCAAGAAAGACGTGGTACAAGAAACGGGCAAGGTTTATCCAATGACAGAAAATAGTACAGAATTAGGAAAGAAACCATAATTAAGATGGAAATTAACCAAAAACGATATCGGTACGAGAAATAAAACTACAAGATCCCTACATCGAATGTCTCGAGCTCGCCCGAAACTACTCTCCAAAATCTGTCCACCTTAAACCCAACAAAAAGCTTGGCCATATTTTAGGGGTCGGCCTAGGCAAACTGTAACAGCCCAAGCCCACTGCTAGTAGATATTGTCTGCTTTGGCCTGTTACGTATCGTCATTAGCCTCACGGTTTTAAATCGCGTCTACTAGGGAGAGATTTCCACCCCCATATAAGGAATGCTTTGTTCCACCCTCCAACCGATGTGGAATCTTATATCCACCTCCTTGGGGGCCCAGCGTTCTCGCTGGCACACCGCCCAGTGTTTGGCTCTAATACCAATTGTAACAGCTCAAGCCCACCATTAGTAGATAGCTCGTTACGTATCACCGTCAGCCTCACGGTTTTAAAACACATCTACCACACCCATATAAGGAACATTTTGTTCCCTCTCCAACCGATGCGGGATCGCACAAACACGTACATATTTCAAACACAATATCATACCTGAGAGTTCTTCTTAGCACTAGGACAATGCAAATTTGGCGAAATGTTGACACCAGCAGTAGTAGTTGCATCGTTTCCGTTACTATGTGTACACGGACCGCGCTTCTCCGTTTCCAACGTAAACGGCTGAGGAACAGTGTACTGTCCTCGCATACTTCCCGGAGATTTTGATCCAATCGGGCTCGACTTCTTATACTCTCCAAGCTTCTCATATTTCTCCTCCACATCAAGATTCGTACTTTTAACACTCAAAACTTCTTGCTTCTCATGATATTTCTCAATGATCAAGTTTTCTTCAGTACATTTCTTCACTTCATACTCCTTAGCCTCAATGTTTCTTTGTGCAACTCTCGGCGCAACATAAACTATGTCACGACCAACACCGTTCGGGTTCTGCTCAACTCGTACACCACGTGGCTCCCTCCCCATGATGCTGCTGCATAAGATGATCAGCTAAATTTAACACTTCCATCCATGAACAAACATCAAAATGAATCTTTTCAACGTTTAAGATCCAAGACACAACATTCCAAACTACGCGTTTTTCAACGAAGAACACCGAAAAAGCTTAATTCAGCTCCACGTACGATAGCCAAACTACGGTCGAGCAATCGACATGATATAATCAAACAAACACATAAGAAACAAGCAAAAAGAACAGAAATATGATTAGAAATCGCCACAAACTTACTGAAACAAGCAAGGATTGAAGAGATTCAAGCAATCTGAATTGTAGAACAAAGAAGAACACAGAATTTTTGAGAAGACAACCAAAAGACAAAGCAATCTTTAAACCTCACGAAGTCAAAGAAACCAACCGACCACTCATAATGGAAAATGACTCCACAAAAGACACCTTTAATCCTTTGACCAAAACAAAAAGATAAGCATTGAAATAATATTCGTTACACACCACTAACTTTTCAAAGCGAAGAACAACCAATCAAAGAGAAGGAAATTACATGGAATTAGTCAGATTTAAGCAAAAACACGTCCAAAATTTCGAAATTAGAACAAAAACAACAAGGAGAGTAAGAACCCACCAAGAAAAACAGAATCAAACATCAAATAAAACCAAAATTTCAGACACTTTTGAGCAAGAACACCAAAAGTTGGAAGAAATTAGAACAGAACCAACAGAGAGAGTAAAAACCCACCAAGAAAATAGTGATGAACATCAAATAGAACCAAAATTTCAGTCCATTTTAGCAAGAACAACTCAAGAAAACCCCAAATTAGAAGGATATAACCAAAACCCACCAAGAAAAAAGAGGCAAACATGAACAAAAACACTCAAAAACTCAAAATCAAAAGGAAAAGTAAGTGAATTTGAGAGGAACCTCCGTTTCAAAAAGCTCAAAAACCAAACCAAAGATCCAAACCCAGATTACAGCAAGAACAGGGGAAGAAGATGATGATAAGATGAAGCAAAAAATCACTCACCGTGAAGGATCAGATAACGAGGAGGATTGGATAGAGCACTTGTTGCTCGATCTGACAAGATCTTCAACCTCAACCCCTTTTCTCCTCTCCTCTTCCTCCTCCACTCTGAATAACAAGACAAACTAACAAAAAAAAAAAAAGCTTTTTTATTTATTCCTTTTATTTATTTTTCTTAATTTTTTCAATTCCTCGTGCAGGATTTGAGTGACGTGCTCCAAAAACTGTCCTTTGGGTGTTGAGCCGTGGGCGGTGGCTTCCATTTATATAAAAATTGAACTTCTTTTTTTTTTTTTAATTTATTTAATGGATAGAAGTTGGGGAAATTATTTTCAATTTTTGTCTGGTTCAGCTGGTAAGTGACGGGAGGGCGTTAGGCTTAACGGCAGAAATTTTGGAACAGGGTGGAGGCAAGACGACACTGTTGTCTGTTGGGTCGTGGGAGCCACCTGCGAATGTCAAATGGCTTTAAATCAGATTTGTTTGGAGAACCCTTTCATTTGATTCGTCTTCAAACCATTTCCTTTTTTATAATCACAACCTTATGAGATTCGCTACATTTTCTTTCAAGTACGATTCTTCCCTTGTTCATTTGTTCTTCATTCATGTGAGAATGTTGAGTTTTAAGATCTATGAAAAACATGTTGAATAAGTTACAACCGTGAATTGACTAGAAAGTGACGATTAGTTTGAACGTAAACCACTTACGTTGGATCTGTTTGATGTCCTCTGTTATTATTTAACTCTAGTATATCTATTGTAAGGACGTTGCGATAAAAGATTCATGTTAGGATTCAGACGTGCATGTACAAGATTTAGTCAAATGGGGTATTGTTTCTCACTTCCTATGAGGTTCAGTTGGAGAGGAGAACGAAACTATGATGTCCCTCGTTGGTTGGGAAGGAGAACAAAACAACCTTTGTAAGGGTGTGGAAACCTTCTTCTAGCATACGCGTTTTAAATCTTTGAGGGGAAGCCCGAAAGGAAAAGCCTAAAGAGAACAATATCTGCTAGCAGTGGATCTGGGCCGTTACAACTGATATCAGAGCCAGACACCGGACGATGTGTCAGCCTTCTCGCTGTTTCCCAAAGGGGGTAGACACGAGGCGGTGTGTCAGTAAGGATGCTGGCCCAAAAGGAGGGTGGATTTGGTGGAGATCCCACATCGATTAGAGAAATGAACGAGTGCCAGCGAGGACACTGGACCCCAAAGGGGGTGGATTGTGATGTCCCACATTGGTTGGGGAGGAGAACAAACCATCATTTAAGGGTGTGAAAACCTTCTTCTAGCCGTAAGGGGAAGCCCGAAAAGGAAACCCCAAAGAGGACAATATCTGCTAGCAGTGGATCTGGGCCGTTACAGAAGCATTAAGGGTGTGTAAATAAACTTTGAGAGAAACAAAAACACCAACAATATCTATAGTGGCAGGATTGAGCTGGTACACTTCCTGAGTTCATCTAAATGATCCCTCAACAGTCGGGAGAAAATTCTCTAACACGCGGTTTGACAAAAATAGAGCTACACTATTCAATAGACCAACGAGAATTCACGGAAGGTGCATATTTAAAACCGTCATAATTGAAAATTTGAAAAGACATTTTCGGGATTAGAATTGATGATAAACGGGGTAATGGGTCATCCCCCTACTCACCAACCTATTAGGAGATCCACAAGTGTTAGGCATAAAATCATTAGGGTCATTGTAGATTAGATCTTCACCCATGTCTTGGTCTTTTAATTCAATAGTGTATCTTGACAAAGACTTCAATGTGGGGGCAAAGATGTAATTTTAAATTATTTTTATTTTTATTTTTTAGTATTAAAAAAATAATATTTGGATAGAATGACCGAAACAATTACCTAATTACATAGATACCCTCAACCTCGACTAAAATATTAAATGTCTGAATCTTACTGTTCCACTTGTTTATTAATAAATTTTAACAATTAAAATATTAAAATTAGAGGTTCAAATCCATTTCTGAATAAGGGTGTGCACGGGTTGGGTTGAGTTGGTAACCGAGCAATTCAAATAGAGTTCACATCTCAACCCAATCAGTGTACACCTTTATTCTAAAATGGATTTGAACCTTTAACTTTGAGTTAGGTTGTCGGGTTGTTCTTTTTTTAAATACATGTTACATTAACATTCATAAGTCGCAATATATCACTAATATCAGTTACAAATGTCAAATATTTTTAATATTCGTGATATTCTTAAAAGTCGAGTAGGGTTAAATTGTAATCTTGTTTTCGTGCTCGACTAAAAAAATGTCAATTCACGAACCGACTCGAATTTTCGGTTTTAAAAAGAATTCAACCCAACCCAAATCGGAAAGGAAAATCTAACTCGACCCAATATTTATGGTTTGTGTTGAGTAGTCGGAATTGATCGAATTCTCAAATCATTTGAAACGAACTCCCATTATTTCGAGTCAGGCCCAAGCAAAACAAAAGCAAACGCAAGAAAAAGTGGATCATGTTTTACCCAAATAATTAATTTATAAAAATCAAAGGTGAGAGTGGGAATATAAAATCATTGCAGGCTCCACGACTCTATTGGTCATGTTTCTAAGTTTGCCACCTTTGAAAGAGTGCGTAATAGCTCACTAATCGAGCGCTTTTGTCCCAAAGATGAACGGAGCTAAGCGACCTGCCGGAGCTGTGGGATGTAAAAATGCATCGATAGGGAAGCGTTCCGCCTTAGAGGGAAGCACCCGCGCGATCAGTGGTGGATGCTTGAATACGCAAATATTGGTGAGAATCCAAGAAAACCTAGGGGTTCCTCCGCAAGGTTCGTCTATGGAGGGTGAGTCAGGGCCTAAGATCAAGTCGAAAGGCGTAGTTGATGGACAACAGGTGAATATTCCTGTACTACCCCTATTGGTCCAGAAGGACGGAGGAAGCTAGGTTATCGATTCAAGGAAGCTATAGTTGACGATGTATCCTCAACTATCTTAAAAATAAATAATTCAATATGTCGGAGAATTATAGAATTTTTTTTATAAAAAAATCATTCATAAATTATTATTATTATTATCTGTAAAAAAAAAAAATTGTAGATAAGTGGATGGAAAGTAAACGGCGTTAGTTGACGATGGAATAAATAGGATGATGGATGACCATAGAAATAATTAATTTGAAAGTTGAAAAAAGTGTGACAGTGAGTTTAATAAATGCTTTTAGAATTCAAACACTTGTGGTCGGAGATTCTTCCTTATTATTTTTTTATTTTTTATTTTTATTTTTATTTACTTTTTAAGCGTTTCTCAGTCATCATATTTTCGGGATAGCTTTCATTCAGATGTGGTATCAGTTCATTCATATACTATTCCTTTACACGACTATCGACCGATGTTTTAGATTTTTGTTGAGAATGTGATAAATGAATTGCTCTTCTTGCTATACGTGACACTAATGTTGAGTAAAATGAGCCTAATTGAACTAAACGATCATTGATCGTTGACTAGCTGACCAATTTCTTCCTATATCTTTAACCAGTGATCCTGTTTTAACGTTTTATGACATTTCATGGCGATTGAGTTTCACGACGATGACCAAAGTATGGTGGCAAGTCTATGGCACTTCCATAAGGGCTTACGATTCGACACCGAATCCACATAAACATATAGAAACCGACTCATCATAGATAAAACTTTGAAACTTCTCATGCAATTCGATATCGAACATTCTCTTCTACTCTGATAGATT
Source organism: Cucurbita moschata (assembly GCF_002738365.1). Classification (NCBI taxonomy): domain Eukaryota; kingdom Viridiplantae; phylum Streptophyta; class Magnoliopsida; order Cucurbitales; family Cucurbitaceae; genus Cucurbita; species Cucurbita moschata. The sequence continues at coordinate 5,343,591 of NW_019268519.1, read as the reverse complement.
CAGCTAAAGAACGAATTATAAAGATAAAAATAAAGTCGGTTGGTTCTTTCAAAACAACTAACACGAATGTTTGTAATTTAGTTCATTGTCCTCCTCACTAACCCTAAAAAGGGGTGACTCTTTCGTTAAGCAGACCGAAAGGACACCAAATGCCTAAAAAAAAGACAAAAACCTATTTTCTTTCTGCTTAATACAAGCTTTCTGATCTTCCCTCTAGCACACGGGGATTGGCCCTACGCACCGGGGACAAAGCGTAGAGGTCCCTTTAACTTGTTGTATCGGAGCGGTTCATCGTCAAACGAGACCAACGTGATGCTGCCTAAAACCTAGTTAATGAAAAATATACTATATTTAAAAATTACATTAAATATATTAATGAATGCAACATAGCATCATATAAATCTTGTGAAAATTAATTAAATTAATGAATAAAAGAAATAATAAATCTTGTGAAAATTAATTGATGACTCACATGTATTTTCTGAAGGGTAAAAAATAATTGTACTATTTTTTTTTATTATTATTTATTTTTTTTAAAGAATTTTAGAGAAGTAAATAAACCATTAAATTCTGCGGTTAATAATAGAGGGGCATTAATGTCCAAGTAATTTTTCGTTGACTTTTAGTCAAATAATAAAAAAGAAAAATAAATAAGTATGACTATTATTTGTTTTTTAAAATTTATTTTTTATAATTTAACCTTATTTTGAGTTACGATAAATAATAAAAATTAAAATACTCATGAATTTTGTCGTTGGTTTTAGACATTAAAAGGTGTACTCTCGATTCTGAACAAGATGAAATTCGTAGTGCTAGACCCGAGAGTGAGGGCAACTATTAGGGGTAGAATTTTTAACCATAAGATTGAGTGCAAAAGACCCGGTAAGAGCATGATTATCATAAGCTAATATGTGACTCAAACAATCATGAGATTAAACTTGATTGGACCCTAGAAGGGTCGACTCCCAAATCAGACCAAGGGATCAGCGAAATGGCCTTTTTGGCCGACCCATTAAGGAGTCGATCTAGGTCGGGTTAAGGCCTCATTCAACCAAACAATGTAGTTAATTCTTCTGGAGTCAACCTAGTTTTCTTGTCCAAACCCTTAGGATCAACCATGTGAGATCCTACATCGATTGAAGAAGGGAACGAACCATTCCTTATAATGGTGTGGAAACTCCCTAATAGATGCGTTTTAAAACCTTGAAGCTAACGGTGATACGTAACAGCCCGTTGGACAATATCTGCTAGCATGGCTTGGGCTGCACAGATCAATGCTTCAACCAATCATTGGGAGTTAATTGAGAGACATTTAACGAACGTCGAAGCGAAATTAACTTATGTTGTCTATAACGAACTCGTTGGCACTCGAAGTGTCTCGTTAAACTCAAAAGGGGAGAAATTAAGTACGAACATTTCATAATTATGACGACCGGACAATTCTACGAGATTTTAGAACGTCGATGAAAACAAATACGTACTTTCTACTTTCCAAACTCGATTTCTAATTCTAACTTGAACGTCAAAGTGTAGATATCTTAGCACAACATCAACATTAGTTACTCTTGTTTTACAGACACATTTCGCTCTTGAGATATAAAATCACCATTTATTTTATATATCAACTTTCGATATCAATAAATATGAACAATAAAAAAAATATATCATCGAAGCATGCATGCTTACGTGGTACCCGTGCGCGCGCGTGTGTATATATATATATATTTGTTGACCATATCCAATTAATAATTAAGCCAAATTCACTTTTGAAATCGTGCTGGAAAGTACAATGCTTTAAGAAATTCAAATTCAAATTGAGCTATGTTTTTTCTTTCCCTTTTTTTTGACTTTTACATACCAACCAACTTTATTCAACTGTGAAATCTTTCTTTTTCACCAAAATTTACCGCTCTTTATATTTAAATTTCTAAAGGTAAATTCTCTCTCTCTTCCATTTACTCTCCAACCAATAAATTTTATTACAGTGGGCGTTTTGAATTTTAGAGCGTTCAAATGATTTGAAAAGAAAGTGGGATTTCATCGAGGAAATAGCAGAGTACATTTTGAGACATTTTAGCTCTAAATTATTGATTGATGTGAATATGAACACAATAGTATGAGATGAGATGTTCCGAATCCAAGTAAACTCGAGAGATAATATACTACTAAACCTACTTAAAGAACACTCTAATTAAACAGTAAATAATTCATTTCCACATTACAAGAGTAAACAAGAAAAAGACTTAAATGGGTGCTGCACATGTTGTTCTAAAATGCCCTGTCTGGTTGCACCGGCTACAATGAACAACACGTTTGACACGACCTCGGTCTTCAGCTCGAACTCTTCTTTTTCTTGGTCGTCCTGGGGGCCTCAGAGATTTTGGGGGATTTATAATCACCTCTAGAGCTTTGTTTGCGTTCGGATCGTTCTCCGATAATTCCTTCCATAAAGATTTGTCAGGGATTGGATGAATGGTCTGTGAGTAAGTCTTCCGATACGTTGCGACTGTGAAACAACTCTCCGTGAAACGATGCACGTTCTGCCTGCACGAAAGAAGAGCTGCCACAGCGTGAGCACACGGCAGACCATACAGCTGCCACCCTCGACAAAGGCAGCATCGGTTACGAATGTCCACAATGTTTGTCCCTTCATGAGATATAACTTCAAATTCAGCTTCGTTTGCTCGAAGAACTTGGTAGCTGCGTGCGTGCTCGAGAGCCTCCGCAACACGCCTCTCTGCAGTAGGCACAAGTATTGATGTCCACTGCATGCTCGTCTCACGCCTTTCGTTGAACCATGTCATTAGCTGCCTCCTAATGCACTCCATCATTTGAATTATAGGAAGCCCCGACGCTTCTGATATCCAACTGTTTAATGATTCAATAATGTTTGCAGTCAAATGCCCGAACCTCGTCCCCTCGAAATACGCCGTCGCCCATAGCCGAGGGGGAATTCGCCGAATCCAGTAACCAGCATCTTGTGATATCTCTTCTATTTCCAATACTTTTGCTTCAAATTCAATCACTGTCAGAGCATATGCAGCATCCCACAGAAGTTTGCCCAGCATTGGATTATTGAACTCTTTTCGAAAGCTTTCACTCAAATGCCGCATACAAAACCCATGGAAGGCTGTTGGAAAATTTGCTTCTACTCCGTCCACGATACATTTTAGCCTGTCCGATAAGATCGTTAGTCTCGGCATGTTTTCCGTATTTATCTCGAGCAGGTTATGAAGCTCAGACAGAAACCACATCCAATTTTCATCGTTCTCCTCATCGACAACCCCAAACGCCAGAGGGAATAAAGCACCATCACCATCAAAACCAGTGGCTAGAAGTAAAGTTCCTAGATATTTGCTTTTCAAATATGTTCTATCAAGCCCAAGCAAAGGCCTACAAGCATTCAAAAACCCATAAATCGATGCCTGGAAGGATATGAAGAGACGTTGGAAGCAGTTATCGGTTGAATTCCCATAAACCGATGCGATGCTTCCCGGGTTTGTTCTTTTAACCTGTTCACAATACTGTGGAAGCAAGCGATATCCTTCTTCGAATGAACCGCGCATAGCAGCCATGATACGCTCCTTACCCCTCCATGCTTGCTTATATGATAAGGTAATGCCATGAACACGGTGAATCTCCTCCAGTATTTCCTTTGGTTTATAATTCGGATTCTCTAGCAGCCGTTGCTCCATGGAGCTAGCAACCCACTGAACCGAGGCTTGCTGGTGGCCGAGATGATTAATCCCACCACATGTATGAGTGTCGTGAATTGTCCTGATTGTGAAGGTCGGAACGCCTGGGAGCTTTGCAGCATGAATTCGCCATGGGCATCCCTCAGCAGCACATTTGGCAGTAAAGCGTGTTTTATCAGATTTTATGGTTTGCACTTCAAAGTGCAAGGCAATAGCAGTGTCCCTAAGTGCCCTCCTACAACTCTTAACATCAGGGAACTCTTGTCCAACCGACAATTCATAAGTAGGAGCGGGAACGATCATTCGAGCCTGAAGAACAGAAGGGGTCGAGACCATCATTTGAGACTGCTGGGCTGTCAAATCGTCAACGGCCTGAATAGCCATTTCATCATTATGAACCACAGCTAGTTCAAGATTCTCATCAAGTTCTTGGTTTTCCGAAACAACTAATTGGTTGTTATCAGACAACGCTAACTCGTGACCTTGTACAGGGAGAGACAACTGATGGCCAACTTGGTTAGGCTTCCTATCCATACCTAGTTCACTTTCATGCGCATAATTGTGATCGTCATCTCCTCCTTGGTCGTGACTTTGTCCTAAACCCAGTTCATGATCGTGGGCGTGTCCCAAACCCTCATGATCATGGGAATGTACCAATCCATCGGTATGATCATGAGCATGTCCCAAACCCAACTCGTGGTCATGGTTTGGCCCCAAACCTAGATGATGCTCATGTGATTGTCCTAGGTCCAAACTATGACCCTGACCAAGACCCATATTATGATTGTGACCTAACATCAGCTGTTGGTTCTGCCCCAGAGCTAAACTATGGTTTTGTCCCAGTATCAGGTCATGGTTTGCCATTGAAATAGAAAACGAAAATCACTTGAACAAACGAGACGGTCCACGGTCCACGGTCCACAAATGCAGCTACAAGTTTAATAACGAGAATACATCCGAACCGTATCATGCCCCACCTGCTAAGAGGAATAACATCTATTGCTCAGAATACCAAGTAATAAATTTGATACAGCACAACAACTATAAATTCTCCCATGAGATAACAGATCAAACTGAGACATCAGGTTCTTCAAAATTCGACAACCTGGGTGTGATTGATTCTTTATCATAAACAGATGGTGAACAAATTCGAACCTATTGGTAACTAAACTCAAATAGGCATTTCAAGAATAAACAAGCTTCTAAAGAACGAATAGCAAGAACTAAACATCGCAGACATGGGCATAACAAATTCGTTAAGAAATCTCGACTCCACCTCATGGATCATAGGTTCGAATCTTCAAAACCAACAGCAAGAACAAGGATCTGTAACCTTAAAGTATCAAAAACAAAACCAAGAAAACGGTCGAAGATCCATCGTTTTCGATATACATACTTACATATCCAACTCAAACACACAAACAGTTATTGTCTAAATTTCCCTCCAGTAAAATCACTAAACAGGATGCTACATTCAAGCATGATTACCAACAAATCAGTAGCTCAATATGAACATGAAGACTTCCATAGCTTTCTCTTCTATCTAATTAGACTGGAAACAAAAATCTACACCCAGTTACTCTTATCTTAAAACAACCATCAAATTAGAGGGAATCACCAAAACAAACCAAGAGAAGACAACATATAATCATAACTTTCTCCGCAATACATCTACACAGATACTAACAAATTTCAAGACTACCAGTTACACAACTAGCTGTAGAAATGTCCGGAAGAGCTCAAACAGCAGAGAAAGAGACTAACCTGAAACAAACCCAGAGCGCGGATTCGAAAACCCATGAATCGAAGAACAAGAAAGAAGCCAGAAAAGAACAGAGGAGGGGAAAAACAGGAAAACGAAGAAGTGGGTGTTGGTGTAAAGAAGAGAATGAAGAAACCCAAGAAGGGGGAAAGGGAGAAATCGCAGCCCCAGAAGGGGGGACTGGATTAGGGTTCGGGAATCGGAGAAGAAGAGAGGGATTTGAAAAGGGATTGAAAGGGGGGAAGGGGAAGGTTTTTGGCGGGTAATTCGGTTGAAGAAAATCGGGAAAAAGAGAGAGGAGAAGGGCAAAGAAGGGATGAGAAGAGGAAGGCGGCTGAGGGAGATTGGGAATTACGAATGGGCAGATGAGGGAGAGAGAGATTGAGGGATGAGAAGGGAAATACAGACTCTGCGGCTTCAACACAGAAGAGGGTATTTACGTCAAACACATTAGGGTTCTTCCCTTTCCCTTTGTGCAAATTACTGTTATGACCTTCTCTTCCTCAATACTTTGCTTTACCCCACTTTTTTTTTTCTTTTTTTTTCAATTTTTTTGGATTTTGATTTTCTGAGTTATTATATTTAAATATAACAATGGAAATTAATGAAGAAAAATTTTATTTATGAAATAGAAGATTTAAATCTTTAATAACTACTAGTATTAATATATCTTTTTCTTATATTTTTCTACAAGTTGTCATATTTATAAAAAAAAAAAAATGTGAGAATGAAATTAGAAACTCGTGTAACGATTAGGGGTTACATGGTCGGGGTTGGGTTGAGAGATTTTTTTTTGACCCAACACAGAAGTTCGGTTGGTTGGATGGGTAACCCAACTTTAAAATATTTTTTTTTTTCTTATATTTTTTCTACAATGTCATCTTTATAAAAAAATATATATGAGAATGAAATTAGAAACTCGTGTAACGATTAGGGGTGTACATGGTCCGAGTCGGGTTGAGGGATTTTTTTTTTACTCAACCCAAAAATTCGGGTTGGTTGATTGGTATCCTAACCCAACTCCAAAATTTTTACTAACCCTTTTGGGTTGGGTTGTCGTTGTCAAACAAAAATTTTATTTATCCACAATTTATAATTATTTCGAATAAAATAGGTTAAAAGTTCACAAACAAACACAAAAATATTGATTTAATGAATATATTAGAAACATTATTACGTTTATAAAATATTTTCAAGACTTTTCTGCATGTATTACGTATGCATGTAGTAACATCTCTATTTCATTAGAAAAACAAAGTTATTACACGTATGTACGAGGGAAATTTTCAAGAATTACTACCCATTTAACCTTCCTATGATCGAGCCATTAAAAATAAATGTGCACTTTGTTGGTATTCTATCCTCGTAATTGCTCTCATTCGAATGTAGTATCGGTTTATTTATGTACCCCTCTTTTACTCCAATGTCACATTAGGTTGTAAACGAGTCGAACACATTCTCCTTCAACAACGAACGATCTATTTGACCAATTAAACAAAATAAATTTTTTTAAATTTGATGCAAATAATTTCACTTGAATTCAAACAAGAAATCAACCAAAATTATTTCAAAATAAATTATTGATAATAAATATAAACAATACAATTCTACTCACCTAGATAATTAAGAACAATTATTGCAACTAATTTCCTCCTATAAAAAAAATTAATTTTAAAAGAAAAAAACACATGAAAAGTAGGTTATTCCATGTGAATATATCACAAAAACAAAGACTCTTTCCACGGCTCGGAATTTAACCGTTACAACGTTTTTTCTAAGTAAAACAAACTCAATACTTTCATAGCATAATTTTCACGTAATTTTTAATAACTCAAATTTCAATATTACAATAAACAGGGCAGGGTCGGGATGAGGAATATAATTTTCGTCCACAGTCTCGTTTAGCTAACGAGGAGAAATCTCTTCCTACTTCCTCTCTCATTCTTTGTTTAAATAGAGATTCTTCACCCGAAACCCGAGACACGTTAAATGGACATCTATATCCATCCCAAACTCAAGATTTGATTGGAAGGCCCAACCAAACCCATCATGCATTAGAATCAAGAAGCCCAACATACCATCCTAGACCCATTGAACTTGAAGCTACCATGGCCCAAGCTCACATTCCAAGGCTGACCTCTTAGAGCCCTCCAAAAGTCAATCAACTTAACTTATTTGAACCAATAATTCCATTTTGGCTGTCACTTTCAACCTCGATTGCGACAGGGTCGAGATGTTGTCACTTTAATCATCGGGTCGTAAAAATAAATGAAAAATTTTACAGAAATGAAAAATGAAGGATGAGATAGAGATGAAGACAGAAAAGATTTTTCCTGCCTCAACCTCGAGACGGGAACATTTATTGAACTAAAAACCATCCCAGGCAAATGCAAGGCCATGAGGAGAATCTTTTTCTTTTGGTCTTTGAGTATTGAACTATCAGCGGGCCAATTGAGGCTCGCGGATGGCATTAACTTACATGTTCCTTTCACTATTGTTTAATAGTATCTCTTTGGAGACAACTTATCATTCCTTGTCGGAAAAGTTAAGGTATCATTCGATTGTAATATGGATTATGTTTTACGTAATGATCTATGTCAGAAAAGTTATCATTCCTTGCGATATGATCACATTATCTATTCTCACAAATTAATATAGGTTCTTTCAACATATTTTGTCTTTACTTACATTATCCAAAGAAATTTCCAAAGACAATCATCTAATGTTGAAGTTTTCTAAGCATGAAATTCCTATGATTGAACCACCGAAAATAAAGATGTATCTTATTAGTATAAGTAGTAACTTTCAATTTTTTTTTAAGCTTTTCTTAATTAAGCATGTTTTGCTCGAAATAATTTTATATTGGGTGACTTAGATGTTTTTTAGGATGCATGTGAGTGACAAATCATACTGAAAGAACGACTCGTGTTGATTTGTGAGGATAGTCTTCACTCTTAAAAATACGGAGTAAGTAGACTCGTGTTGGTTTATGGAGACAGCTTTCACTCTTAGAAACGATGAGTAAGTAACGTGATCATGTTGTAGGTGAATGTCGAACCATTTAGTACCGAATATAGACATAGACATGTGACAACCTCAAAAGTAACAAGTCATCCAAACCCAACAAAAACCTTTGACTTACAAGAGCTCACCAACCCCAAACCACATGGAACTGTCAGTCCATTAACTGACACAACAAAAATGACCCTCAAAACCTTAGGGGTGGGCCCCACATCCCCCATGTGATAAGCAAACATAGAGGGCTTATCAAAAGTAAATAACCCAAAACGATTAGCCTCGAGTCAAATAATTAGAAGGTTTTAGAAGTATCGAGATAAAAAAGATCGAACCAAGAGAGCATGAAATGCAAACTAAAGAACTCGAGAGATAGACGCCTTTACAGTGTCTCAGTGCCCTTGTTGCAAGTCTCAAAGTCGAGAAATTCATGCAGACAGTATCTCGATGTCGTGAAACGAAATAACTTCTGCAAATGAGTATACCAACTGTTTCGATTAATGTTAATTAAATTATTTTATAATCCCGAAATCAATGGGGCGAGAAGTATTGAATAAAAGTGGGTATAATAGATTACGATTTAAGTTAAATTAAAAGCACTTAACCTAATAACATGGGTTGGATGATGATGGCCATATGACTTATAAATCTTGTGAAGAAGAGATTCCTAGAACTTCTTTCCATTCATCAAAGCTATGAAAAAAATATTCATGGAAAGCATATAAAAGATTATAATTAAATCATAACCTAAAGAAAAGTATTTATTTTTTATTTATTTATGGGCTTTAAAATAAAGTCCACATAAGCATATATTAAAAAAAAATGGCTGTTTTAATTGATATATAAATTATTCTAAGTTGAATGATTGTACCAAACCTATGTCTGCCTAAACCAGATGGATTATAGTGCTCGTACTTTTCGTTTTGATTCATTTGGGTCTCTATATTTTTAAAATGTCATTTTGATCTCTGTATAATGAAGTGAGATTCCACGTCCGTTAGAGAGGGAAATGTTCTTTACAATCGAGTAAAAATCTCGAGTAAAAATCTCTCCTTAGTAGATTTGTTTTAAAATCGTGAGATACGTAACGGGTCAAAATGTGAGATACGTAAAACAAGTCAAAACGAACAATATTTGCTTGTGGTAGACTTGGGTCATTACAAATGGTATCAAAACTAGTTACGGACAGTGTCAGTTAGAATAGAGATGGACTCTCTCGATAACGACTCGTTTTAAAACCTTAAAAGAAAAATAATATGGGCCCGACAATGAACTTAAATTAAAATAATAAATAATCTAATAATTTTTTTATTCGATAAATACTCAAACGTACATGTTATTTGGAATCATTAATAATATTCAAAATGGTATGTATCAAAAGCATATACCAATGCCTTTCGAAGTTATATTCTCCGTTAAATATTTTTTATTAAATAATGTAATAGATCCAACTTAAAAGTTATTCTCGAAAAAATTACCTTCCAAATAATTAAAAATTATTTTTAACCTTTTAAAAATAAATAATCATGAAATTAAATAAAATGGTGAGTATAATATATATTTTAAAATTAATTATAAATTTAATTTATAAATTTTTTATTTATTTAAATCCAACCGAACCCAATTCAACCCGAACATATCTTCAAATTTACACTAAAACATAACACTTATAAATCCCAGCATTTGCATTTCACCATCACATCCTTGATTTTTTTTTTTTTTTTTGGT